>NC_030809.1:45949281-46250739 GCF_001704415.2 Capra hircus | reverse complement strand
AGCAGTGTGTAAAGTTTCTAATTTCACTATATTTTCTCTGACATGTAGTAACAGATTTGACCAATGTGAAATAATATCTCACTGTAGTTAAATTTGCATTTCTCTGAATACTATTTTGCCTTCAATATCTTTTCATATGGTTTGTGGCTGTTCGGGGTTTCTTCTTCTGGGAATTGCCTATTGCTTATTTTCTCCTTGGGTTGCTTGTCATACGCTTATTGATTTGCAGAAATGCTTTCTATTACATAATTCTTAAAAAATCACTTTTGTATTTGTAGGTTATCATAATGTTCTTGGAGAATCTTTTCTAGGCATTTTATGTCCAGGACTTTAGTACTTGTGGGTGGCTTGTAAATGGTATGAGGAAAGGATCCCAGTTTATCCTCTTTGTATGTACGGAAAACTAGTTGTCTCAGCACCCTTTCTGGACATTAATGTTCTTTCCCTCTTGATTTACAGGACCACCTTAGTTGTCAGTGTGTGGATTTATTTCTGAGTTCTCATCTGTGTATTGGTTGTTCTATTAGCTATTCCTGTGTCATTCTTTCTGACTTACTTCACTTTGTATAATAGGCTCCAGTTTCATCCACCTCATTAGAACTGATTCAAATGCTTTCTTTTTAATGGCTGAGTAATACTCCATTGTGTACATGTACCACAGCTTTCTTATCCATTCATCTGCAGATGGACATCTAGGTTGCTTCCATGTCCTGCCTATTGTAAACAGTGCTGCGATGAACATTAGGGTACACGTATCTCTTTCAATTCTAGTTTCCTCGGTGTGTATGCCCAGCAGTGGGATTGCTGGGTCATATGGCAGCTCTCTTTCCAGTGTTTTAAGGAATCTCCACACAGTTCTCCACAGTGGCTGTACTAGTTTGCATTCCCGCCAACAGTGTAAGAGGGTTCCCTTTTCTCCACACCCTCTTCAGCATTTATTGTTTGTAGACTTTTTGATAGCAGCCATTCTGACTGGTGTGAGATGGGACCTCATTGTGCTTTTGATTTGCATTTCTCTGATAATGAGTGATGTTGAGCAGAAGATACTTATTTTTAAACTCTTTCAGATACAGGTTCCTAGTATGTGAGTTTCACTTTATCTACTGTCATGGTGCTTTTTTTGTTTATGCAGGTGATTTTTAATCATGGACTCACCTTCAGCAGAATGTATGTCTCATATCCTCTGGGTTGGGAAGGTGACCTTATGGGGGTGGTTTGGGCTTTGCCTCTCAAGACCTTACCGAACTTCCTTAGTCTGAAAGTAGTTTTTATGTTAATTTCTTGGTTTGGGATTAAAAGAAACTGTAACAAAGTAGTGAGTATTTGGACTGTAGCCCTACTTCTCCCTTTCATGCTCCCTTCTTTCAAGTGCCAATCACTGCTAGCCTCAGTTCACTGTCCCCAGCACCGCCCCAACACATAAGCACTCGTATTTTGCTGCATCTGGTTGGCCTGAGTCAGCACAGGATCTGTAGTTTTCCTTTTGATATTTTCTTTGACTATGCCAGATGCTACCACTGAGTAATTTGGATTTTGCTGCCAAACTATACTTCCATTAGTACAGAGGGAAGACAGCACTCCAGTTCTCTTGCTGAGTGTACGTGACTGGCAGAAGGCAGCCTTGGGTGTAATGGCTAGAGGAAATGAACTGAGCCGATAATATTTTAAGAAGCAATTATCTAATTTTGTTAACTCTTGATGGTATTATTATATCACTGATGGTTATGAATTATAAAAATTACTGTTTTTAAAAAGAGGGAATTAAACATTTCATTTCTAATAGCTCTGTTTGGTTCTTTTTCAGTATGTCTAGTGAATGTACATAACATCTCATTGCCTTTTTTTAAAAAAATAATTTTATTTACTTTTGGCTGTGCTGACTTTCCTCTAGTGGCAGCATGAGGGAGCTACCCTCTAGTTGCTTCTAGTTGCTTCCCATTCTAGTTTGCTCTCTAGTTGCTTCCCATTACAGTGGCTTCTCTTGTGGTGGAGCACAGGCTCTAGGGCTCACAGGCTTCAGTAGTTGCAGGGCATGGGCTCAGTGGATCCGACTCCCAGGCTCTAGAGCACAGGCTCCGTGGTTGTGGTGCACGGGCTTTGTTGCTCCACAGCATGTGGAATCTTCCTATCAGGGATCAAGCCTGTGTCTTGGATTCTTTACCACTGAGCCACCAGGAAAGCCCCTTATTTCTTCTTGTGTTTACTTATTTTATACTTTCTAGTGTGTATAAATATTTTATAGATTAATTTATAATAATAGCAACTGCAGAATTATGAATTTTAATGAATAGAAAAAGAACTTGCCTTCCTTTTTTGGAAACTAGTAGGTAGGTTTAAAGTCTTGTTAGCCTGTGAGTAGAGTACAGGTTTAGCCTCTGCAAAACACATAAAATTAGCATTAAGCTTTCAGATTAGAAAAATGAAGTAGTCTGAGTACCAGTTTTTCTACTTTGAGTAAACAATCATTTTAAATTTCATTTCTCCAGTTATTCAGAATGGCTGTGTTTAAGTGAGGCTTGGATGAATGAACATGGGATTGGCATAGACACATTAATACTTATTAACAAGCCTACATTAACTAAAGTGTCTATTTTATTAAAAACTAACCCTTTTAGACTATTGAGAGGAAGGCTAGTGTGAATGGTATGCATGAATGGCTTATTTTAAAATAAGATATTAAAAAAATTTTTTAAATGAAATTTTAAATAAACATAATTTTGTTAATTTCAGACACTAAAGTACTCATTAATATTTCCATTGGTGGGGAACTCCGGAACCCTAGGGAAATTGTGTCTCCTCTAAGAATCTTTCAATTTTTCTTATTTTTGACAGCAAGGGCTATTTAACATCCCATATATCCCTTTTTGCTTTGACTGCCAGGAAGCTTGGGACACATTCAGGGTCTGCTAAAATCTGTTTAGGCCTTTCTGGCCTGCATATTTGCATTGTATTCTTTATCCCTCCACCTCATTTTGACTTTCTAATCTAATTATTTTCCTCCATGTTCTCATATAATTTTTTTTCTACTTATGTGTTTGTAGTAAGATGCCTCATCTTTTGTAACCCAAGATTGTATATCAATAAATAAAATAGAATTGGTGTTCCTTTCAGTAAATCCTGCTAGTTTAATACACGTGTACACAAATATGCAGCAACAGTTATCAACCTACAGTTAGGTTGTTTTCCAATTATTTTTTGCTATGATTAGCTTTTAATCTGAAATGTTCTCTGCTAGAAACCGACAGGGTATTATACCAGAATGTAAAAGCTTATTTAAAATAAAATATAGCTATGAAACTTTAAACAGTGACCCCCATTTATAACTTAAATTTTGAAAGAAAATAGGTTGAGTTCCAATGGAAGAAGTTAAGAATACACCCATGGCATGAACACCCCACCATTCCCACCCAATTCCTGGATCTTTCCGCAGATCTGCTCACCCTCCTTTTTTCCACTGATGGAATTAGCAATGCTAGTGACAATTGCTGTCCAGCAATGTGTTGTGAGTATGGGCTTCTGACCCTCCCAAGGGGCTCAGGGTCCAAAGAGGTGATCAAAACTTGGCAAGGCTTATGTTCAGCTATGGTGACAGGTCCTGTGAGCATTCATGATGACACTGTGTAAAGTGCCTGCGACTTTGGGGGATGGCAGCAGGTGTGAATGAAGGGTTTCCAAGTAGGAGAACAACTGGAAAAAAAAGGGTGAGGGAGAGACAGAAACCGGTTTTCTCCCATCATTTTTGACACCTTGCAGAGTCCCCTTTGCTAAGATTTGTGTTTGTTCAAGCCTACCGGGAGTTCACCAAAAAGGGGTTAACCCCCGTGACCTCAGTTTCTGTGGTCCAGAGAGCAGCCTAGTCATTGGGCTTTTCCTCTGCCCCTCACCATTCAGCTGACACTTTGTCATTAATTCCTTAGTAGTGATTTTCCACTTACCACACTTAACACTCTGATAAATTGTGATAAAGCACATGGGATTTTTTTTGGAAATAATTTGTCTCTGGTTTCATTTCTTTTAAAATGTAGGTTATCTTCTTTGTCTGTCCTGATTTTGGGATCAGTTGCTTTGTCTCCAGAAAGGATCAGTTCTGTAGACTTAACAACATGAGTTTAATCTGCTAAATTAGACCAGCAAGAAAAGAAGAGCCTATACCTGGACTTTGAGGCATACGTTATTTTGCTAGGAGGATTAAAAAAAAAAAAAAGTTCCCTGTTAACCACAGAACTCCTCCATTGGAAAGGATTTTGAAAGAAATGAAGAAAACCACCAGAAATGAAATCAGTAGCTTCATGGCCTTCTGTTGACTGGACTAGACTTTTCTTCCTGCCATTCCTTGGAATAACACTGTACAGGATGTCTGCTGAGGTCATCCATCAGGTAGAAGAAGCACTTGATGAAGATGAGAAGGATGCACTTCTTTTTTTGTGCCGAGATGTTGCTGCAAATGCGGTTCCACTGAATGTCAGGGATCTTCTGGATATATTAAGAGAGAGAGGAAAGCTGTCTTCTGTGAACTTGGCTGAGCTGCTCTACAGAGTGAGGCGGTTTGACTTGCTCAAGAGCATCTTGAATATGGATACCCCGACAGTGGAGGCCCTCCTGCGCAGGCACCCACATCTGATTTCAGACTATAGGTAATTCATCAGCCCCTCCCAAGGCTGCACCAGTAGGAGGGAGGGAGGGAAGAAGGTATAGACTTCAGAACCGTAGAAAGGAGGACATTAAGAAAAGCAGGTTCATCCCTTTACCTACCCACCAATTTTATTGCCCTATTGATGTTCATTCTTCTGAAATGTTTGAATCCTTAGTACATGTTTGCTTAAAGTAACCGGGTAGAAGGTCAGAATGAAACTGGAAAGGACAGATGGTATGTGTTTGCCTGATGGGTAGAATGGTAGAGAGACAAATGACTAAGAGCTAGTACTGTTGCAGGCTTCTAATTATGGGATCTGCTGTGTTCTTTGCTAGCCTGTGATGTCAGAGCTGGGCAATTTCCTGTTCTGAGAAAAGAAAACAACAAGCCTGACAGTAATCTTCCTGACCTTTGTAGAGCTTTGTGATCCTTCCTGAATCCCCTCCGGTCTTTCCCCTGCCAAGGAAGTTAGTGGGTGAGCTAGCTTTCTGTGAGTTTCTGTGAGGTCCCTGCTCCAAGAGGCTCTGGAGAGCCCAGATTGAAGGTTTCTTCAATTAACCACATCTAGACTCCCTTAAATTCAGAGAGGAATGGCCACTGGACTTCCCTTTAGTTCAGACAGCCTTTGAATTGTTCCTTCCTCCTGGTCACAGAGCGTTCTCTTGGAGGCTCAAAGGAGCACAGAAACCACAGGAAAGGCTGCGTTTCTGGGGAAAGAAAGATAATTTGTAACCTTAAATTTGTGATTCTTTTTTCTCTGGACCACCCCGGTCTTTAGTTATATCATTAAGGTATATTTGGAGATGATATACATGATTAAAAACTGTATTAAAGAGAGTTGCAAGCAGTGTGGCCCTTGGAACGTGGATGAGACTTGAGATTAAAGGTCTGTTTGAAGCCTCAGAACCAATTACAAGCCACATAGGCTGAGCCAGCCACTGCCATCAGTTAGGCCTTCATTTTCCTACTTGTGAAACTAAGAATAATATCTGATTTCACAAGTGTGTTTGTAAGGATTGATTGTGATAATTTAGTTTGTGAAGTACTTTTAAAAATTATTATATTTTAAATTATATAAAGAACTTTTTAAAACCAGGTAGCGCCCTACCAATATAAGGGTTAATTATTGTTGTTGCTGTTTTTCTTAATCATTTTCCATTTCTCCAACCATTATATGATGTCAGAAATCTTAACACTTTTCAGGAGGCACTGACTGGGTTTTTGTGAAAAAGTCAGGGGGCTCTCTCCATTTTCTGTTTCCTTGCTGAAGTGAATGGAGGCAGTTTGGGGACCTCTGAGTAGAGAGGCCAGGGAGTGCTAGATTCATTTATTCATCTACTGAGTGGGCTTTATTGTGGGTTGACATATGCGAGGTGTTTGGTAAGTGCTAGAGCAAAACGAAGAATCTTCCATCCTCAAGAATCTGAGAGTCTAATTGGGAAAATGGGCTTCTAAGCAGTGATGCCAATGACCAGGCACTCCTGACAATCATGAGATGTCCTTGGGAGCCCCGATAAAGCATGCTGGTACTCCAGCTGTAACAGAAGTGGCTATGTGAGGAGGGGCTTTCTACAGTCACAGTTCCCAGGATGTAGGTGCCTTTTACCCTTTGAGTTCTGGAGCGAGCCAGGACAGCTTAGGCATTACTTTGCTTCACAATCTTGTGATTGAAAGTATTGTCCCTGTATTAGCAGCTTCAGCATCACCTGGGAATTTGTTAGACTGAGAGGATGAGATCATTTTGAATTCTATTTACATCTTTCATCTTAGTCATTTAGGTTCTTCATTTATTTCACTTATAACTTCTGGGAGAGCTAGGGGATTCTTTGGGGAAGTTTTTATTCTCTTGTTCTTTTCATAGCAGATGGAAAAAGAGGTACCATGTTCTACTAAAAACTCAGAAGGGATAAGTTTCCTTTTTGAATTGCCTTAAGATCTCCTGGGGTGATCTATGCTTTCTGTTTTCTGGGGGACACATTCAAAATAGGGGCAAGAATTAGTATTTTAACCAATTTTTGGCCTAGAGGAGACCTATACTCTTAGTATATTCTCACTAGGACTTGTGTCTGAATTTACTAAAGAACCTTGTCTGGTTTTCAGGGTGCTGATGATGGAGATTGGTGAGGATTTGGATAAATCTGAGGTGTCCTCACTAATGTTCCTCATGAGAGATTATACGGGCCGAAGCAAGATAGCCAAGGATAAGGTGAGTTTGCTTTCTTTTTCTTGATTCATGTTCCTAAGAGTCTTATCAGAAGTTGGGAGTTGTTCTCTATAGTGTGAAGAAAGGGACTCGGCACTTAAGCAACAAGGCCCAGATTGAGGGTGAAGGTGGGAAGGGAGCAGAATATGAGGGTTTTTTCATAGTAACACTGATGGGAGGAAAATTGGTTCATGAATTGAGAGGCAATAGAGTGATGTTGGCTGGTGTGGCTCTGGGTGTTTCATCCTTGTATTTTATCCTTTATTTATGTAACATCATAGGTCTGGCTTATATACTCCAGCTTCTCTCCCTGGTTTGGCAGATCATTTGGGAGGGTTAGGAGTCCCATCTGCTCACACTGAGTGGAAACAGATGGGAAGTGCTGGTGCACTGCCATCTTGCTCTCTGCTGTCTCCCTCTCCTCAGCCAGTTCAGGGTCCGTGTGGAGTCATCAGGCTGCGGGGGAGATGGGTGGGGGAAGGTCCTTGAGACTGATGAATCCAGAGAGTGGCAGAAGTATAGATTTGCAGTTGAAAATGAGCCAAGGGTGAAATCTCAGGGATGCTGTGGTCACTGGAAAAGTATTTAGATCCCAGCTGGCCTGATCTGTACTTCCAACCTGTGGACAGGCCAGGAAGAGCTCGGGTCTCTAGTATCAAGGACCTGCTTCTGAGGACTCTGGTAAATCATTGCTTAAGAATCTCCTCACGTTTCTTAATGATTGTTGTTTCATTTCTGACATCTAGGAATATTAGGGCAACTGTATGCCCCCATTATCAAATGCAAAATGGAAAGTAAAATAAAAAAAAATAAAACTCACTTTTTGGCGTCCCCTAATCCACTTATTTCTCAATCATTTATTTAGATTTAATTATGATTATTAATTGAAAAATAAAGATAGCACGTTAGTAACCAAATGTTAAACAGAAAGAAAATAAAACCAAAAATGATGCCTATTTCTGAAATGTAGTTCTTTCACAATCCCTATGTTCCAGGCTGAACAAGTAGCAAAATACCCTAACTTTGTAATTTTACCACCTCATGTCTGTCCACTGTATCAGAATGAACTGGAATTTCCAGCATTGATTAAAATATTTTAGGAACTTCAAGACTATATCATTTAGAATTTTTCTAGTAAAAACATTTCCCCAGCTACCTTCTCACTTCCCTTTTTCAGTAAATCCCTTAGAGTTTTTCAGTATGACACCAGCCTGGCTTTTGGGAAGAGAATTAACACAGGAGGATTTTATTTTCAGGCCTGCTTTCTTAATCCTTCATGCAAAAAAATGACTCATGCATCTATTCCCAACCTGGGTACAGGTTGGTCCCCCCCAAAGGCTTACCTCTTTCCTGGGTAAATTCCAGGAGTGTAATTTGCTCATGGCCTTGGAGAGACAATAAAACAAAGCACTCTGGTTTAGGATCCCTGAAGGTCACTCAGAGGGCTCCTCTGGTCACATTTTCTTATTGTTATAAATTATGCAGCCTGAGGTTTGCATATGAGGCCTGATGGTCAGCCTTACTGACATTTGTTTCTTGTTGATGATTCTCTTAGAGTTTCTTGGATCTTGTGGTTGAATTGGAGAAGCTAAATCTGGTTGCTCCAGATCAACTGAATTTATTAGAAGAATGCCTAACGAACATCAACAGGATAGACCTGAAGACAAAAATCCAGAAATACAGGCAGTCAGGTGAGCAGCATTTTGGCCCTCTCTGTGGCCTAAGGAAGTACCTATGTGTGGTGGGTTAGGTTGGTAGAGATTCACGTGTACAATGGGTGGATGGAACAGAACCCAAATGTCCATGGCCCTCACCAGCCTGACGCTAGCAATCAGAATCCTTTATATCCTCTATACCCCATATCTGCTAACTTCATCACCCAGCACCCCTGACCACAGAGTCTTGGCCCTCTGCAAAATGCCACCAAGCAGTTCTTAACATTCTGGTCTTCAAGAAGGAGTCTGCACCCCAACTTTCTGCACTGGCTGGTGGCACTGTGTGCACTCAGGGCTTCTGAGTCTATGCCAAGCCCTGCTGCCTTGCCTGACCACCATCCAAGCTCTGGAGACATCCTGTCCCTGGGGTCCTATAACTGCCTTGCATATAACCTCCTCGTGGAAAGGGGCATCTTTTCTGCTGAACCCCTTCCATAAAGGGGACCAGTGCACATTGGCCTTCTCTCTCATGGCACCCCTTCCCATGTCTCTTATTTATTTTTTATTTTATTTTATTTTTAAATTGGAAGCTAATTTCTTTACAATATTGTGGTGGGTTTTGCCATACATTCACATGAATCAGCCATGGGTGTATGTGGTCCTCATCCTGACCCTCCCTCTCACCTCCCTCCCCATCCCATCCCTCAGTTCCCATGTCTTTTAGACTCACACTCTGTATGGGCTCTGCTAGCAGTCTACTGCCACCATAGAGCCTGAGGGCATGACTGATACCCAGTGATCTGCACACAGCCCTCCCCCATGCCCATGAATGATTCAAGATCAAGAATAGGAGTATCACTTTTAGTCTGTTCTTAATGATGTTGGGAGAAGAGTCATCTGATCTGACATTTTGAGTTCAGTAAGTGGCTGGAAAGTTTTGGGTATTTTGAAAGATCATGACTGACTCTGAAATGAGCCATTGTTGAAGATTCATTTGATGATAACTTGTCAATCTTAACTCAGTGCCTCTCTTCTTCTTATAGCTCAAGGAGTGGAAACAAATTATGTAAATGCTCGCCAGGCATCTTTGCCAAACTTGAGTGTTAAAGATCCTTCATATAACCTAAGGGTGAGTCTGGGGCAAATGTGTGGAATCCTGGCATGAAACAATTTCAGAACTTTGATAAAAATGTATGTATTCTCCTCGCATGTATTTCATTTAACATATGAAGAAAATTGTGACAGAAATATGCATTGTTTATAAAATATGTATAAATTCTTATCATTTCAAAGCTAATGTGTTTATTGAGATAACTTGGAAAATACAGAGAACTATATATAAAGGAAAGGAGATAAATCACCTCCATGTTAACAGTTGTTCCCCTCTAGTCTTTTTTCCCTGTGTGTTTGTGTATCCACATATACAAACATTTTTTCCATTGTTTGTGTGTTCCTTTGAAAATTTACGTTTTTATTTTTTAATATTTATTTGTTATTTACTTGGCTGCAACAGGTCTTAGTTGTAACATGTGAACTCTTTGTTGTGGCATGTGAGACCTAGGTCCCTGACCGGGGATCAAACTTGTGTCCCCTGCACTGCAAGACAGATTCTTAACCACTGGACCACCAAGGAAGTCTAGAGAATTTAACTTTTTAAATAAAAATAAGTAGGACATGCCCATGGACAAAAAATTCAAAATGTGCTAAAATGATTTTTTAAAGTCTGTTTCCTCTTACCCAGTTCCTTTCCCCAGAGGCAGCTGTTGTTACCCGTTTCTTTCTCTGACCATTTGGAGATAGCCTATGCACATATCATATTAATTTTTATTTTTTTTTTCTTCTGTACAAATGGTAACACACTATGCCCACTGTTCTGACCTGAGAATTCTTAGAAATTTTTTCGTATGAATCATATGGGACTGCCTCTACTTAATCATTGTTTTCAGTGATTGGACATAGTTTCACTTTCTGGCTGTATCACAATATGTGGATTTAGATTTTTTTCTAATCTTTTGTTATAAGACAATACTTCAAAATAAATATCCTTGTATTTACCTCTTTGTGCATTTGCTTTTCATTGAGCTTATTTTAGTGATTTCAACAAACGTGTAAAAGTGTTTTTGTCACTGCGTGACTGATCTGTGACCGTAAATAAAAGATAGTCACTTCTGGTGGTTGTGTTAGTCAGCGGTGCAAGGTCATCATCAGAATAATTGTTTGGTTAATCTTTTATATTGAGAATTTAATCTCATTGTAATCTCATCCTCATCCACATATAAGGATATATGGAATATGTAGTCAGGACCACAGTTTATCATTTGTAATTAAATCATAAACACTTTCATAAAAGTGTGTGATGAAAATATTGACTATACCTGTAATAAAAATAGTTTTGTGGAGAAGATAAGTTGTAAGAGAGCGTTAAGCAATGGAATTTTTGAACTCAGATGGATGGTGGTAGGCATTCACTGCCCAACCCTCTCATTAAATAAATAAAGACATTTAGGCCTAAGTACCTAAGGGCCTCCTTTGAGGCTGAGCTGGTAAAGAATCGGCCTGTAATGCGGGAGACCTGGGTTCAATCCCTGGGTTGGGAAGACCTCCTGGAGAAGGGAAAGGCTACCCACTCCAGTATTCTGGCCTGGAGAATTCCATGGACTGTATAGTCCATGGGGTTGCAAAGAGTCAGACACGACTGAGCAACTTTCACTCAGGCTTAAGGAACATTGATTGCCCACTCTACCTACCACCAGACCTATGCCCGTCCATACTCCTTCTACACCATGGTGCATTTTTTCCAGAATTAAATATGCTTTTCTGACGGGGTCTCACCCTGGTGGATCTAGGGTAATTTGAAGGTGGGGATGGAATCAGCGTCCTGGAAAAAACTTATTTAATTGCAGATATAGAGAGAGATTAGAAACAGATAGTGTAGTAGGAAAATTAATGGAGAAAAGAGGCTGAATAATTGGTTTACGTGGAATACTAATTACCACCTACGTAGGCCACAGGCATCTTTCCATTTTCCCGAGGGAGAGGAGGCACTGAGGCCTCCCTGGTCTGATCTTAGAAGCCCCAGCAAAGTCAGTAGGCTTGGTGCGTACCCTCGTACCAGAAGGGAATTTAGCCAGGAAAATGGGGAGCGAGAAAGAAACGACATGGGGGAATCAGTCTTTCCAGAAACTGATTCGATTTCTTTATTTTTTAGGTTTGTTTATATACCTTTTTGTTATACATAGAGATGAATACAGAGTCATGTGGGGGTCAGCAGACCTGACCCTTGTCACAATCAGGTGCTTCATATAAAATTATACAAAGGTATTACGGGTTTTTACATCATCTTCTAGCCATGAGGTTTGCTGACATTTTTATGGCCCTTTCTGATACTGGTCAGTTAACCAGAAAACTTATTTTTCCAGGGGTGATTTTTTCTTAAATCAGGTGCCACCCTCCAAATAAAGTTGCATTCCTATAGGGTGAGGGTGTAGTGAGTTACAATCAAAAAAGGAATTTACCTAACCTAAGGTTTAACATGATTAATCTTAAAGGTTAATACTTATTTCTCCTATATGCTAGTTATATTCATTATAAGGGCAGGAATATGGAGATTTAGCAGCAAATATTGGCTCAACAAATGTAAACCCTTCACCAATGTTCCCCTTAAGATCTATTTTGTCTTAAGATAGTGATAAAGTTACATTTTTACATAGCATAGTGATTTATAACAAAGTACAGTGATCTATAACAAAAGAGAAAATTCATTAAGTCAAAAAGTCTAGTATTGCTAACATCAAAAAACTACTATATTTCCTTTTCTATATTCCAAATACATTGATTAATATATTCCCAGGTGCCTAAGGATATGGAGGCCTGGCGGCAATCATTGACTCATCAATGAAAAAAGCCCTACGCTAATACTCCAAACTCTCTGTGCTGTTAATGGTTGAGAGGTTGTCACACGAGCTAGTCTGTCAGCAGAGAGGTTTGACCTGAGACATCCTTGTCACACCCAGGGCAGGGAATTAGCAATAATTATTGGCACGACAAATGAAAAAACCCTTCACCAATATAATTTCTAATCAACCCACTAATACTATACTAATGATCTTCTAACTTCTCAAAAGAGTCTGTATTTAAAAAGTTTTAAAATATCCTGTGCCTCTCACAGTTGGGAGGCTGTAAACAATCACATGCGGCCAGACGAGCCTGATCAGGCAGGCCAGAGAACCGTCAGAGTTCGTAAGTTAAAACACTCTTGTCATGCCCAGGAATTTTTATTAACTGGAGCTACAAGTTAACTCCTTCTCTAAAAAAAATGGTTATGGGGAGAGCTCCCCGTAAAGTACTCTGGTTTTGGGGGTAGATGCTCGGAAACAGGGGGTTTCCTGAGGCTTGATCACGCCTTTGCGTATGCCAAGCTTCCTTCCTCATGACCTTTGCCATGGGCGGAGTTCCTCACGCTGGCTCCCAACACTTTTCTTTGTCCTTCTGAACCTTTGTGATACCAAATCATGAGAGAAGACTGATTTAGGATTTAGATCCGGATTTTCTGAACTTTCTTTGCTGTGATGTATCTAACAGAAATTATACTGTCATTCTTAGTTAAAAGCCTGCTGTATTTTTATTATTGCCTTTCTACTTTGTTAATGCAAGTAATTGGATTCACTGTCTTTGTGGCTTTTTTAGGAACCCACATGCTCTGTAAATTTTGCCTTAAACTTGCTATATTAATCTGTGGCCTTGGTCATTCATTCATTTAGTTAGCAGGCACTATGGCATATGAATTCAGTGAATTCCTCACAGGATTTAAGAGCCTGGATGTTAACTCATACAAGTTTACAAAGGTGCTTTTAAAATTACAGTAGCATTTGCCATCTCAAGTTCCAAAGATTCCTGGATGCCCTTAGAGAAGTCTTATCCACTTACCCCACCTCAGTGTCCTATGTCTTTATTCTAAATGCCTCATCTCTTTATAAATTTTGTCCAAATTTAGCCCCTGAGTTCAAATACTTCCCTTTATGTGACAAAATATCTTTGGAAGTGTTAAAGTTAATTTCCAGAGATTATAAACATTTCCTTGTTGTTACTGATTTATAATTTAATTCTGTTTTGGTCAAATAATTACTCTGTATGATTTCTGTCCTTCAGAACGCACTGAACTTTTTGTTTGCTTTTTATGGCACATTGACTTGCCTCTTGAGAAATCTGTATGCAGGTCAGGAAGCAACAGTTAGAACTGGACATGGAACAACAGACTGGTTCCAAATAGGAAAAGGAATATGTCAAAGCCGTATATTGTCACCCTGCTTATTTAACTTATATGCAGAGTACATCATGAGAAACACTGGCCTGGAAGAAGCACAAGCTGGAATCAAGATTGCTGGGAGAAATATCAATCACCTCAGATATGCAGATGACACCACCCTTATGGCAGAAAGTGAAGAGGAACTAAAAAGCCTTTTGATGAAAGTGAAAGTAGAGAGTGAAAAAGTTGGCCTAAAGCTCAACATTCAGAAAACGAAGATCATGGCATCTGGTCCCATCACTTCATGGGAAATAGATGGGGAAACAGTGGAAACAGTGTCAGACTTTATTTTTCTGGGCTCCAAAATCACTGCAGATGGAGATTGCAGCTATGAAATCAAAAGACGCTTACTCCTTGGAAGAAAAGTTATGACCAACCTAGATAGTATATTCAAAAGCAGAGACATTACTTTGCCGACTAAGGTCCATCTTGTCAAGGCTATGGTTTTTGCAGTGGTCATGTATGGATGTGAGAGTTGGACTGTGAAGAAGGCTGAGCGCTGAAGAATTGATGCTTTTGAGCTGTGGTGTTGGAGAAGACTCTTGAGAGTCCCTTGGACTGCAGGGAGATCCAACCAGTCCATTCTAAAGGAGATCAGCCCTGGGATTTCTTTGGAAGGAATGATGCTAAAGCTGAAACTCCAGTATTTTGGCCACCTCATGCGAAGAATTGACTCATTGGAAAAGACTCAGATGCTGGGAGGGATTGGGGGCAGGAGGAGGAGGGGACGACAGAGGATGAGATGGCTGGATGGCATCACGGACTCGATGGACGTGTTTGAGTGAACTCTGAGAGTTGGTGTTGGACAGGGAGACCTGGAGTGCTGCGATTCATGGGGTCGCAAAGAGTCGGACATGACTGAGCGACTGAACTGAACTGATACGGTCTATTTTGGTGAATGCTGTATGCACTTTGTAAAAAAAAAAAAGAATGTTCTCAACTATTGAGTGAAATATTTGATACATTGCAATTAGTTCAAGCTGGCTGAAAGGTTTTCAAATACATTCTTTATCATTATTATTGAAAAAATTACAGTGACATTGTAGGATATGTGATACCAACATATGAATTAACAAATTGTGGGACTTTCCTGGCTGTCTAGTGGTTAGGACCCTGTGCTTCCAATGCAGAGGGCACAGTTTGATCCCATGTTGGGGAAGTAAGATCCTGCAAGCCACATGGTGCAGCCAAAAAAAAAGTTGTAACTCTGTACTGTAACTTTTTTTATATTTATCTAGAGTAAATCTAGCTTTGATTTAATGTTATATCTCTTTAATAGTATGTAAAAGTAAATGCACACTCATGTGGGGTTTCAAATTCTAATATCATTATCCTCTGGCTAAGTCATTGGTTATTACTGATAAAAGCAATTTATGTGTTTTCTTTGATTTAGATGCACAGACTTAGCTATAGACACAGCTTAATAAATAGTGTACTTCTCTCTTTTGGCTAGGATAGCTTCAGAGGAGAACTGTCATTTGAAAGCTGAGCGTATCAGATGGTTGACAGTGTGTGCTATGTGTCCCTTACACAGGACCTGTCATCTGAGAAGAGAAAGGGTCTGTTCAATCTTTCATTCTCTGATTCATCCCATTCTGGCCCTCAGAGAGGGTGCCTAATGTTCAAGAGCCACACCCACATGTGGCTTATGCATAGCTAGGCATTATAGAAAAATAAAAACTGGACATTTATTAAGTACTTCCGTATGCTTAAAAGTCACTGTGCTGAGTGCCTTGTATACATTTAATCCTCAAAAATATTTATAAGGTAGGTACTATTATTGTCCTCATTTTGAAGATAAGAAACAGACATATAGTTAAAGAAATTGCTCAAAGTTACATAGCTAATAAGTGGCAGAATTCTACCGCCTCTCTTAATCATACCTGTACCTTGCCTCTGTGTTAAAGATCAGGCTGAATGACCTGATCTTTAACACAGAATGTTGAATGTTGTAAGTTCCAACAACTTGTTCTAACTTTGAGTTATTGTGGCAACTCTCCTGTACCATGACGTCTGACTTTATTGAGCTGTTTTTGAAACATTCTAATATGCTAGTTCAATATATTTACGCATTTATTGTATTTTCACTTTGAATTGCTGCTTTGGTCATAGACTATAGTTTTATGGAATTAATGTCTCTTGCTAGTTTTCTTTAGATAATTTAACAGTGAATGTGATACTTTTATTTATTCCTAAGTAAGAATCCTATCAAGATGTTTAAAGAGGTGTAATATAATATGCCTCTGAAAAATGAACGGGGAGTGTGACCTTGTTTTTTATGTTTGAAGCTCCAGAATGGCTGGAGTAAAGAACAAAGGCCTATGATGGGACCACCTGACATTCAAAGTAAGACCAGCTTTTCTTTATATTCACCTTTATAAATGCTTAATAATTCAGGTATAAAATGTTGCATGTTTAGAGTTGGCCATTCCTTTATCTACATATTTTAATTAAGCTCTCAAAATGAACAGTTAAACTCTTAAACTATATTCATTGACATTTCTAGTTATCCATCAAATTAGCTTATTTGAATGTAAATAGCTCTGACTTCATCATTTTGGCTATATATTTTAAGAGGTGTGACATTTATACCTCAAACAGAACTATAACCAGGCCATGTTAAACATTAATCTAGCCATGGTCATAAGCCATGTTAAACCAAATATCTAGGAGCAGGAAGAAAAAAGGTTACTAGGATCTTGTTTTATAGCCCATTTAATAAATGTAGATACTGTAAGATGACATTCTCTACCTCTACAAAGAAAAGAATTTTTTTAAAAACCTAGTCATCTGGTCCCATCACTTCATGGCAGATAGATGGAAAACAATGGAAACAGTGATGGACTGTTTTCTTGGGCTCCAAAATCACTGCTGATGGTGACTACAGCCATGAAATCAAAAGATGCTTGTTCCTTGGAAGAAAAGCTCTGACCAACCTAGACAGCATATTAAAAAGCAGAGACATTACTTTGCCAACAAAGGTCCATCTAGTCAAAGCTATGGTTTTTCCAGTAGTCATGTATGGATGTTAAGAGTTGGACCATAAAGAAAGCTGAGGGCTGAAGAATTGATGCTTTTGAACTGTGGTGTTGGAGAAAAATCTTGAGAGTCTCTTGGACTGCAAGGAGATCCGACCAGTCCATCCTAAAGGAAATCAGTCCTGAATATTCATAGGAAGGACTGATGCTGAAGCTGAAACTCCAGTACTTTGGCCACCTGATGTGAAGAACTGACTCATTTGTAAAGACCCTGATGCTGGGAAAGACTGAAGTCAGGAGGAGAATGGGATGACAGAGGATGAGATGGTTGGATGGGATTACCGACCGGATGGACATGAGTTTGAGCAAGTTCTGGGTGTTAGTGGTGGACAGGGAAGCCTGGAGTGCTTCAGTCCGTGGGGTCACAAAGAGTCGGACATGACTGAGCGACTGAACTGAGTCATCTCAACCAAAAGATTTAAGGGATATAAGATCTCTCTCATCACTCTTAAAACATCAGCTCTTGATGCTATCATTTTCAGGAAGGGTGCTTTTTGCTTGTCTTGAGTCCTCCTTGAAGAGAGGGCTGAGTCTTACTGTAGTGGATATGATTGCACTTAAGAGGCGGGGCTGCTTAGACAGGTAAGGAGGGCTCAGTCTTCCCTGAGGAGCTTGAAATTTTTTCTGTGTGCAGTGGCGATCCTGAGTGTACCGAGCAGGGTGGTGGCCTGATGGAAGCTTCCTTTATGTGGCAGGCCCCTTGTAGTCCCCTGACTCAGCCAATATACTGTCTGTGTGCACCTCCAAACATTCTGCCCACATCAGCCAGGTGGAGCAAGTCATGCCCATCATTCCATGCATAAAAGTTGGCTCTCCAGCCAGAGCTGTTAAAGAGTGAGTTAATTTCTGACTGCATGTTTCTTAAAACACCAGTGAGGTGGTGAGAGTTAGCTGTTTAAATTGGGAGACTTGGTAGATTTGGATAGGAATTTAAAATAATCAGAGCTCTTTCCACTGGGCTCTGTGATGGCCAGTTTATCCTTGAAGGTAGTTATACAGGTGAGGTAGATGAAGCTACCAATAGCCCTGCAGATCCTTAGGAGAGCTGGTCGCCTGCTCTTGCTTGGATATGGTTCATTTGCTGATAAAAGAGAAGAGCATCCTGATAACTTTCCCTCAATCTAATAGAAGTTTAATCAAACCAAGTGTTCCTATTATTTCGGACTTTCAAATAGATTTCAACTGGATGATGACTACAATAACTACAATTTATTAACACTTTTAGTAAGTGCTAAGTACCCTGAGAAGTTTCCCAAAGAAAGGCAATGCCAAACAATGCTCAAATGACTGCACAATTGCATTCATCTCACACACTAGTAAAGTAATGCTCAAAATTCTCCAAGCCAGGCTTCGGCAATACGTGAACTGTGAACTTCCAGATGTTCAAGCTGGTTTTAGAAAAGGCAGAGGAACCAGAGATCAAATTGCCAACATCCGCTGGATCATCGAAAAAGCAAGAGTTCCAGAAAAACATTTATTTCTGCTTTATTGACTATGCCAAAGCCTTTGACTATGTGGATCACAACAAACTGTGGAAAATTCTGAAAGAGATAGGAGTACCAGACCATCTGACCTGCCCCTTGAGAAACTTGTATGCAGGTCAGAAGGCAACAGTTAGAACTGGACATGGAACCACAGACTGGTTCCAAATAGGAAAAGGAGTACGTCAGGCTGTATATTGTCACCCTGCTTATTTAACTTATATGCAGAGTACATCCTGAGGAACGCTGGGCTGGAAGAAACACAAGCTGGAATCAAGATTGCTGGGATAAATATCAATAACCTCAGATATGCAGATGACACCACCCTTATGGCAGAAAGTGGAGAGGAACTAAAAAGCCTCCTGATGAAAGTGAAAGAGGAGAGTGAAAAAGTTGGCTTAAAGCTCAACATTCAGAAAACGAAGATCATGGCATCTGGTCCCATCACTTCATGGAATTAGATGGGGAAACAGTGGAAACAGTGTCAGACTTTATTTTTCTGGGCTCCAAAATCACTGCAGATGGTGATTGCAGCCATGAAATTAAAAGACGTTTACTCCTTGGAAAGAAAGTTATGACCAATCTAGATAGCATATTCAAAAGCAGAGACATTACTTTGCCAACAAAGGTCCATCTAGTCAAGGCTATGGTTTTTCCAGTGGTCATGTATTAGTGTGAAAGTTGGACTGTGAAGAAAGCTGAGTGCAGAAGAATTGATGCTTTTGAGCTGTAGTGTTGGAGAAGACTCTTGAGAGTCCCTTGGACTACAGGAAGATCCCACTAGTCCGTCCTAAAGGAGATCACTCCTGGGTGTTCATTGGAAGGACTGATGCTGAAGTTGAAACTCCAATACTTTGGCCACCTCATGCAAAGGGTTGACTCATTGGAAAAGACCCTAATGCTGGGAGGGAATAAGGGCAGGAAGAGAAGGGGACAACAAAGGATGAGATTGCTGGATGGCATCACTGACTCAATAGACATGAGTTTGGGTAAACTCTGGGATTTGATGATGGACAGGGAGGCCTGGTGTGCTGCCGTTCATGGGGTCACAGAGTCGGACACAACTGAGCAACTGAACTGAACTGAAGTACCCTGAACTGAGATGGACATGTTACATAGATTATTTTGTGTGTTTTCTTTAATTCTGTTAAGCCATGATTGTTAAAATATAAAAAAGTGAAAATTTCCTCTTAATTCTGAGTATCAGACATAACCACTATTAATGTTTGATCCATGTACCTCTAGTAAGTATATGTAATAAACACACACAATTACATGATTTTAAGTACATTGGCTCAATATTAAACATATTATTCAGCAATCTGTTTTTCACTTAATATATCCTGCATATCTTTTCATGTCAAGTACATAAAATCTCTGTTATTTGTTTTAACATTGCATAGTATTCTATGTACCATTATTTATTTAACCAGTTTCTTGTTAGTAGACTTTCAGGCTCTTTCTAGCTTAGGGCCATTACAAACAGTCCTTCAGTACCTCTCCATGACATTTTTGCACACTTGTTCTGTTATTTCCTTAGGATAAACTTCTAGAACATCGGTTTAAAGGGTATTGCTAATTATCCCTTAAAAAGTCTGTTTCAGCTTATACAGCATTACCATTTGAAAGTGCTCACTTCCCCAGACTTGACCAACACTGGCATTTCCTTGGCCTGTCTTTAGATATAATTCCTCATTTCTGCAGCAGTCTTATAAATCAGGCGCTCATCTCAGAGATTAAAAAACAAAACAAGACAAAACCAAACCCCAACAAACCCTGAGACTTCAGGAAGAAACTTGCCCCAGATCACAGAGCTTATCAGTAATGGTGCTAGGGTTTCAGCCAGCTCTTCATGGCTTCAAAATGGGTGGTTTCTCCACTTCCCTGGGACTAGTAAAATCATTTTGTATCTACTTTGCTTTAGGCTCATCTACATTTGCTAAGCCCACTGTGCAATATCTTGCCATTGACATTTTATTTTACAATCTTCCATTGACACTGGACTAAGAAAACATGGCCATCTCTTTCGTTAAGTGGCAAAATCACAAAAGCTTTTCCTTCTCTGAGTCTCTAAGGCTGTTCCCTTGAGGCGTTGTGTGCAATTTCAGCACATTCAGTAAAGCTATTGATATGTTGGGAATAAGTTTATCAGATTCTCCCTATTGGGTTAAAAACTCCCCCGTCACTGGGTTCTTACCTGGAAAAGGGCAAGGGAGAACCTTCTTTCGCTTCTATTTAGGTGGTTTTTCTACACAAAGCCTGTTTAGCATGGGGACTTGTGTTTTGTTATCAGTTAAGTGTTTCAGTGTGAGGGAGGTTAGAAGCTTGGGGCTGAGTATAGCTGGGGAAAGAAGAAATAGAGGGGAAGAAAATTGGGAAAGAGAACAGGTGTGACATAAAAGCTAGCAGGGACTAGGAACAGTCTTGGTTCTCCTTCAGTTTTGTAAATGATTTCTCTCTCACCCCCAGGAGAACCAGTGAAGAGACCCATTCAGGAATCAGGAGCATTTTTGCCTCAGGTACAGAATAAATGATCTGACTTGGTAGTGTAAGCACAGTATCTGTGGAGAACACTGATGGCTTTACAAATAGCTGTCTATTAAGAATTCTTTGTGACAGTAGGATGCTGAGGATGCTATTCTGAGAACGCTTCTGTTCTAAAGGGGAACTTTGGATGTAGCAAAGAAACAGATGTTGAAGTGGATTGCATTAGTGAACTTTGGAATACAGGAAAATTCCAAAGTGGCATTTCTCTTCTCAGCTGAGTGATTGCTGAGTAAATAAATAAGCAGTGACCCTGACTTTTTCTATGCTGGTACGTCTTCTCTATAACAGAAGGCAATAGAAGGCCTCCTTTTGCGTTGGTTTGGAAAAATATCACTTGTACAAACTCAGGTTGCTATGGAAACTTATGACCCATCTTTTCTCTGTGTTTTACGTTATCTTTATCTCACAAAGCTAATGTGTAAAGGGACTGCAGGTTTCATTAAAATTAATTAGAAACTAAAATAACTGGTTGACGTTGAAGGGAAATGTCAGTCGTGGTGACTTCAGCCTGTGCCTATTGAGTAACACATCTGCCAAAAGGAAATTTAAGGAAATCCAAAAGAAAAGATAGTATGGGTGGGACCTTGAGGTAAGAGAACAACGTTTAGCTTCTTTGACAGTCCCTGCTTTCCTTTCCAGCACGCAGTAGAAGAGAGATATAAGATGCAGAGCAAGCCCCTGGGAATCTGCCTGATCATTGACTGCATTGGCAATGACACAGGTAGGTGTGGGTGCCCCAGATGAGTCGATGCTCCACGGTGAGATCGAGGCACACACAAGCAGCGTTCGTCAAAGGCATCAACACTAGCTGCTGCTTAACAAACCACTGCCCAAAAATGTGGTTTCACACAGGAAGGGTAGTTTCTTACTCATGTCTGGTGGGGCTGGGGCTGGGGAGCTTCGTTGTAGGTGTACGTCAGTGGTGTCATCATCTGAGGGCTTGGAGTTGTCTTTGGATCCTCTATGTATGGCTGGTGGATGACAGAAGTGAGAGGAGGAGCTCAGAAGGACTTTAGGGACAGGCTTTAAAGTGATATGTATCATTTCTACCCACAATCCTTTGGTTAGAGCTCATGGCCCCATCCAACCACAGTAGACAAGGAACTGAGTCTAGCTGTGTGTCAGGAGGAAAATGAAAGGGAGTTGGAGGAACCCATAGTGCTGCCTCTGGCACAAAGGTGAATTTTGTGAAAGTTGGGGAGGTTCTGTCTTGTCTTTCCATGCTAGATGCTGCAGCAGGAAGGAGTCCTGAAACCCAAGGAGGGGTTAAAAATGGAAGGTTTTTCTGGGCTTCAGTATTATCAGATGCCCCATCATTTCACCTAGATAGATCTTTAAAGCTTTTCTGGGGAATATTAAAAATAGGATAAATTTGTGCTCATTTAGAGGCAATGTTTCTGCCACCCTGGACTTTGGTTATTGGCCTGAGTCTATACTACCTGTTTATCCTTGTTTGGATCTGAATGGATTCATTTGCTCAGCTGTTGGATGTCTGACTCGAACTGAATCAATCACTGGTGATGTATCAAGAAATAATGAGAAGAGCTTATATAAGTGCAATAAAATTTGGTTTCATTATTTATCTCTTTCTTGAAAGGATTGATCGTTTTATTTCCACAGTTTTGCAGCTTCTCAACATTCTCTTAGAATGAGTCAGAACTGTGTTTTTTAGGCTCACTGAAAATGTTACCATGGTGGAGCTTGCCTGGTGGCCCAGTGGCTACGACTCTGCTCCCAGTGCAGGGGGCCTGGGTCAATCCCTGATTGGGAAACCAGATCCACTCCCCTTAACTAAAGATTCTGCATGTCCCCCAAAGATCAAAGATCCTGTGTGCCACCACTAAGACATGGTGTGGCCAAATAAGTAAAAATAAATATATATATATTTAAATGTTACTATGGTAAGTTTTATGGGAAGAGCATCCAAGAAAGTTCCGATTAGCAACTATTACACTGAATTTCCTAGGATTTCAGATATGATGTCACTTTTTCCTGTCCTGTATTTAGTTAGATGTGAGAAATGCTGTCTCTTGAGCTATAGATGTGTCCTGTGTTTATTTAGTTTTATTTTTCTTAAATTGAGCTGTATTCGGTATACAAGATTCGTTCTTTCTGGTTTAGCCCTTCAGTATTCACTTAAGAATGAGGAAATGTTTTCTCCGAAAGAGATTGTGTAATCGTCCCCCTGTTTTGGTTGTGACCAGTTTTGTTTCATTCATTAGTGAGAAGTTCCCAACTGGACTTGGTGCAGGATGTATAGCTGTTGTGTGAGGAGAATCACAAAGATAAAGCCGTGACTTGTGATTTTCATGGCCAAATTCCAGTGTCTGCATCCCTTATTGAGTTATGAACCTCTTGTGGGCCGGGACTGAGTGTGTATTTGTATTTTTCTGTGTTACCGAGTTGTGATCAGAGTTGAGCCCTGGGATACCATCATGTAGGTGTGAATCATGGCTTGGCCTTGTCCTAGTTTGTTACCTGGGGCACTTTTTCTAGCCTCTCTGTAGCTCCATTTTTCTTCTGTAAACTGAGTTCATAACAGGACACACCTCATAGGGATATTGGGAGGAGTGAGTGAGTCGTACTTGTAAAGAACTTAGGGCAGTGCCTCACACACACACACACACACACACACACACACATTTAGCAGGCACTAAAATATCTATTTTGTGAACATTAGTTAATGTTATTTGTCCGTTTTGTTTGTTTAATTTTAGTTGTAAATCACTGGGCTAGAACTCGCCATGGCTTTGAGCTTAGCACATGGAGCCTGACCCCAGACCAGTGAGAGACCAGAGAATTGGGATCCAGAGGCCTATATCAGTATCTGCAAAATAGCTGAAAGATATTGTCTGTTGATGGGTACACAGGACTTTGCCCCAACACTGTTCTTGACTTTGTTTCTCCCTGGTCTCGCATTCCCTCCATTCCTTCCTTTCCTGATTAACAGCTGCTTGAATCTGCCCATTGGAACTCAGGGAGGGTCATGGAAGCTGGGTGAAGGCTGTTTTCTATAATCAAAGAAATGCAGGGCCCCACAGGGCCCCTGCACAGTATCACTCTTATCCCCATTTTCAAGATGAGGAACCAGAGCACAATAAACTCCCTTTGTAGCTTTTCTCATTAAGTAATAGAGCTGGGGTTTGAAAGCTTGACTGCAAAGCCTCTGTTTTTAGCTACTTCGCTGTAAGTTCCATGAGGGTGGTGAGCTTCTGCTATGTGTCTTCAGAACCTGGCACTGGGTGGCACATGAGAGTTCAGTAAATATTTGTTGGGTGAATGAACGAAGGAATAAGCTCTATTGGTCTTGGCAGGTTTCTAAAACCATTCCTTTGTACCTGTAGAATTTAGCAGACTCCCTTACACCTATCTGTTCCTGTCCTCAAAAAAAATGAGACGTCTATCCAAAGAGTATGTGATTTCCCCAAAGCTTTATAGGTTTATTCTTCCTTTATTCCATAAATGTTTATTGAGCACCTACTATATGCAAAACACCACACTTGGCCCTATGTGAAGCAGGTATAGAGGCCACAAGGCAGAGACTGGCCTCAGAGCCACATTGTGAACGAAGATAAGGTTATCATTTGGTGGCTCATTCTTTAAAAAAAATTTTTTTAACTCTTTTTTTAAATGGCTCATTCTTGAGAAGAATCTTTAGAGAAGTCAGTAGCCTCTTCTTGGAGCAGACGCAGAGGCTTAAGGATTTGGGGCCAATTGTCTCAGTTCAGTGGCTTTGCGCTTGGCGTCCTCGGTGTTGTGTCACTTGTGTCAGAGGCCTAGCAAAGCTAGACTTGCACGAGGTCCTGCTTCAAGGCGCCCTGACAGAGCATCTTGTTAAGGAGGGGAGAAGTGAGAGCCCCAGATCACAGACACATGGACTCTGGACCTTGACCTTGGGCCCTGGCTGGGCTTTTTAGGCTGAATGAAAGATGGTGTTTTCAGATTTTAAGAGGATGTGTTTGTTCGTCTTTTCTCCCTCACTGTTTCTGAAAAGCTTGAAGATTTTTGTGTGCTCTTTTAACTAGGCTAAGATGTAGATTTCTCTAACAGATGCTGCACATTTCTCTGGGAAATTTGCGCAAGTAAACTTTCTCTTCTAATAGAGCAGCAGTCGTTCTGAAAGCCGTAAGTCGGTCACAGAGAGAGCTTCGCAAGGGTGTTGACTGGAGCTTGGCTCCTCCTTGGGGTTACGCAGCCCCCTTCCTCGATTTCGCTTAATGGGATGGGTGACAGCCCAAATCAGCAGCATTTTCCTGTACTGATAGATATAAACAAAACTCAGCAAGGGGAATCAGAGCAGCCATGGTGGCCTCTGCTGCTATGCTTTGAAAACACGTGGAAGTCTGACACCTGAGATGATGATGGAGGCTTCATTCCCCTAGAGCAGCCACTGTTGCCTGCTAGCTGGAGTGCCAAGGAAGAGAAGCCTCCCCCTTTTAACTCCCTTGGCATTAGCAGACTATTAAAGATAGCTTCCCTGGGAATTGGGCGGAGGGAGAGTGTGTGGAACCAGGAAGTCTGTGGTGGGTACTTTTTTTTCTGGGCATTCTTTTTTAGTTTGGCTGTGCTGGGTCTTTTTCCTGGGCAGGCTTTTCTCTAGTTGCAGTAGCAGAGGCTACACTCTGGCTGCAGTGCGCGGCCTTCTCATGGCAGTGGCTTCTCTTCGTGAGGAGCATGGGCCTGTGGGCTTCAGCAGCTGCAGCTCCTGGCTCTAGAGCACAGGCTCAATAGTTGTAGCACATGGGCTTAGTTGCTTTGCGGCACATGGGATCTTTCCAGATCAGGGATCTTTCCAGATCAGGGATCATCCTGTGTCTCCTGCATTGGCAGGCAGGTTCTTTACCACTGAGCCACCAGGGAAGCCCTTTCTGAGCATTCTTATCCTCTGAGACTTAAGCAACCATTCAGTTGGAAACCTAGAATCACTAATGAAATTTCCCTTTAAATCAGTGTGTGTGTGTGTGTGTGTGTGTGTGTGTGTGTGTGTGCGCGCGCGCGCGCGCGCGCGCTGTCAACCTTGTCCGACTCTTTGCGAACCCCTGGTCTGCAGCCCTCCAGGCTTCTTTGTCCATGGATTTCTCCAGGCAAGAATACTGGAGTGGGTTGCCATTCCCTTCTCCAAGGGATCTTCCAGACTCAGAGATCGAACCTGCGTCTCCTGTGTCTCCTGAATTGGTAGGCGGGTTCCTTACCACTGAGTTACCTGGGAAGCCCTTTAACTCAGTGCTACATAGCAAACCCTTTTTTCACAGACAGCATAAATCTAGGATGTAAAGAAGAATTTTAGGTCCACAAGCCCTTATTGGAGACCCTTGTATTTCAAAATTTAAAAGTTTAAGAATTCAGAATGATGATATGGTACATATACTGTAATTTATAGAACATTCCACTGGGGTCTAGGGTAGTGCCCCATAATCTGTGATTATTTCTACAGCAAAAGGAATGGATATTTGCACTAAGTGGAATAAAGACTATAAATAGCTTTTCATTAGTTCAGGAAAGATTTTGCTACAAAACAAGTTAGGGAAAAGAACTTAAGTTTTTCAGAGCTTCTGGAGTTTTGGGATTGTGGAAAAGGTGTGGTGGGTAAGTGGAAAAGCAGAGGACTTTAAGGCTGCCTAAGGGGCCACAGAAGCCTCTCTTGACATGCACTTGACATGTTTATTATTAATATTGTTTTCTCCTAAGAAAAGCTAGTCCTGAAGAAATTACTAGTCATCATCTGTAGCTTAAAAGAAAAACGACGTTTGTAAAGTAGCTTATAATTTTGTGTGTCCAGTAAATGGATTGTTTAGTAAAACCCCCTGATCCGTGTATTTGAACCAATCCAAAGTCAGGTTTATACAAGCCCCGCCCCCTCCACTCCCCACTTCCTTTCTCACTCTTCTGTCTTTATTCACCATCTTCCTTCCACTTGGAGGCCTTTCCTTTGCCCTGGTGTTCTTTTGGGGGGAACCACAGCTGAATTACACCTTCCCCATAATTTCCCCTTCAGGTGTCTCAGACTGCACTGACTTTCCCTACTCTGATCTCCTATTTTACGTAAGCTCCTGCTGCTCTATGTGACATGTCAGTTATTGTTTTATACGCATTTATACACATCCAAGCACCCCAAGTCCTGCGTCCCAGCACCCGGCTCACCGCTGCCCCCTCTCCTATGTGATCATTCTGCTCCATGCCCTGACACAAGTGGGGTCGCCACCAACCACGGCTACAAGCGCCTTCGTCCCACACTGTCACCGATCCACACTGACGCCCAAGGCCCCAGCAGAGCTGTTGAGGAAACCTCCTGCAGCGATGGCAAGCACCCATTGGCCCACGGGGGCTCCTTTTCCGCAGGGGATTCCACCGTCGCCTCATGTTGGTGCACTTCATCGGCCGTCCACTTCACCTCTGAAGAAAACAGTCTGTAAACAGACGTGAAACCCTTTGGTGATACAGGAGCCCAAGATTGGGCTAAAAGGAGACTGTGGTGTGCCATTACCCCTGGGGAGAATTCCTAGGGGAAGTGGATAACAGGTTGGAGAGAGGGGATGGAGTGTATCCTGGATAGACAGACAGTTTGGAGGGAATGGGAAACTACTGGATGTCATAACTAGGTGACGGGTGTGTGTGTGTGTGCCCACGTACCCACCTTTGGTTAGGAGTGGGGAGGGAGGTCTTCTGGGTAAATCTTGCCTCACTGTCGTAGGCCTGAGAGCTGTGGTCAGGCAGGTGGAATACCATATTGGTCGGGCAGTCCACCCTGGCGGGCATCTCTGCCTAGAGCACACCGCCAGCCTCCCATCCGGTTGGCAAGGTTTTCCCGGCCGGCCCCACTGGTATCTGTGTGCTCTCTTCCTTTCACTGCGTGGCGGTGTGACTGCCAGCACAGGTCCACATTCATCGTCACACCTATGCCTCCTGGGTGCCTGGGTCTGCCTCCCAGAGCCCACTTAAGACCAGGACCTTCCTGGAGCCACCACCAGCGCATGAGAGTCACAGCCAGCCCAGGACCTGGCACAGTGGCTGAGCCTCCCATAGCGGTTGCTGGCATGAGGCATGTGGTAAGGAAGGTGTGTTTGTGGCCACTGGCCCCACCTGTAGATGTAGATACTCCTGCCGCACCTTCCGCTGTGGCCACCATCATGCAGCTGCTCACACCCATGGCGACCACCCCAGCCCACCCCAGCCCACCCCTAACCCCACCCTACCCATCCCCACCTCCTTACACCACAACAGCAGGGGCCCCAGCACAAGCCCAGGAGCATCCCTACAGCCACAAGGGGCACCAGCCACAGCCCCTCAGCAGGGAGGAAGGCAGGCATTGGGAGGCCCCAGGTGGGTCATGGTGGAAGCGGTGCTGCTGAGAGTCCAAGCAGTGGCGAGGGCATCCGAGAAGGAAGAAGCTGGTGGTGGACAGCTTGGAGTGGGCAAGGTTGCCACTCTGGCCAAAAGGTTTGTCCTGGGGAACAGTGGAGGTGGCCTGACCATGCTTGGGCTAGAGCTGCAGGGCCCCAGGGGGCTGCTGTCACAGCACTGAGGCTGGCAGAGCAAGCATGAGCTAATAGGGTGGTAGGGTTGCACCAGGGAGATCAGTAGGTGGCAGGGGGAGAGGAAGAAGAAAGGCTTCCTTGACCGGGAATCAAACCTGGGCTGTGGCGAATTCTAACCACTGTGCCACCAGGGAGCATCAGGGGTTTGCCCCTGGCCTGCTCCTGCTGAACCCAGCACCTCCATGCCACCCGCTCTGTGCCACCTTGGTGCCCATACCTGGCCCAAATGAAGTAGGACAAAGGCTAACAGAGTTTTGCCAAGAGAACCCACTGGTCATAGCAAACACCCTCTTCCAACAACACAAGAGAAGACTCTACACCATGGACATCACCAGATGGTCAATACCGAAATCAGATTGGTTATATTCTTTGCAGCCAAAGATGGAGAAGCTCTATACAGTCAGCAAAAACAAGACTGGGAGCTGACTGTGGCTCAGGTCATGAACTCCTTATTGCTGAGTTCAGACTTCAATTGAAGAAAGTATGGAAAACCACTAGACCATTCAGGTTATGACCTAAAGAAAATCCCTTATGATTATACAGTGGAAAAGACAAATAGATTCAAGGGGTTAGATCTGATAGAGTGCCTGAAGAACTATGGACTGGGGTTCGTGACATTGTACAGGAGACAGGGATCAAGACCATCCCCAAGAAAAAGAAATGCAAAAAGGCAAAATGATTGTCTGAGGAGACTTTACAAATAGCTGAGAAAAGAAGAGACGCCAAAGGTAAAGAAGAAAAGGAAAGATACACCCATTTGAATGCAGAGTTCCAAAGAATAGCAAGGAGAGATAAGAAAACCTTTCTCAGTGATCAGTGTAAAGAAATAGAGGAAAACAACAGAATGGGAAGACTAGAGATCTCTTCAAGAAAATGAGAGATACCAAGGGAACATTTCATGCAAAGATGGGCTCAATAAAGGACAGAAATGGTATGGACCTAACAGAAGCAGAAGATATCAAGAAGAGGTGGCGAGAATACACACAAAAACTGTACAAAAAAGATCTTCATGACCCAGATAACCACGATGGTGTGATCACTCACCTAGAGCCAGATATCTGGGTATGCTAAGTCAAGTGGGCTTTAGGAAACATCACTATGAACAAAGCTAGTGGAGGTGATAGAATTCCAGTTGAGCTATTTCAAATCCTGAAAGATGATGCTGTGAAAGTGCTGCACTCAAATATGCCAGCAAATTTGGAAAATTCAGCATTGGCCACAGGACTGGAAAAGGTCAGTTTTCATTCCAATCCCAAAGAAAGGAAATGCCAAGCAATGTTCAAACTACTGCACAATTGCACCCATCTCACACCCTAGAAAAGTAATGCTCAAAATTCTGCAAGCCAGGCTTCAACAGTACATGAACCAAGAACTTCCAGATGTTCAAACTGGATTTAGGAAAGGCAGAGGAACCAGAGATCAAATTGTCAACATCCTTTGGCAATCATAGAAAAAGAAAGAGAATTCCAGAAAAACATCTATTTCTGCTTTATTGACTATGCCAAAGCCTTTGACTGTGTGGATCATAATAAACTGTGGGAAATTCTTAAAGAGATGGGAATACCAGACCACCTGACATACCTCCTGAGAAATCTGTATGCGGGTCAAGAAGCAACAGTTAGGACTGGACATGAAACAACAGACTGGTTCCAAATTGGGAAAGGTGTACCTCAAGGCTGTATATTGTCACCCTGCTTATTTAACTTATATGCAGAGTACATCATGAGAAATGCCAGGCTGGATGAAGTACAAACTGGAATCAAGATTGCCAGGAAAAATATCAATAACCTCAGATACGCAGGTGACACCACCCTTATGGCAGAAAGTGAAGAGGAACTAAAGAGCCTCTTGATGAAAGTGAAAGAGGAGAGTGAAAAAGCTGGCTTAAAGCTCAACATTCAGAAAACGAAGATCATGGCATCCGGTCCCATCACTTCATGGCAAATAGATGGGGAAACAATGGAGACAGTGACAGACTTTATTTTCTTGGGCTCCGAGATCACTGCAGATGTTGACTGCAGCCGTGAAATTAAAAGACACTTGTTCCTTTGAAGAAAAGCTATAACCAACCTAGACAGCATATTAAGAAGCAGAGACATTACTTTGCCAACAAATGTCCATCTAGCCAAGGCTGTGGTTTTTCTGGTAGTCTTGTATAGATGTGAAAGTTGGACTATAAAGAAAGCTAAGTGCTGAAGTATTGATGCTTTTGAACTACGGTGTTGGAGAAGACTCTTGAGAGTCCCTTGGACTGCAAGGAGATCCATCCAGTCCATTCTAAAGGAGATCAGTCCTGGGTGTCCATTGGAACGACTGATGCTAAAGCTGAAACTCCAATAGTTTGGCTACCTGATGCGACCCTTGATGCTGGGAAAGGTTGAAAGCAGGAGGAGAAGGGGACGATAGATGATCAGATGGATGGCATCACTGACTCGATGGACGTGAGTTTGAGCAAGCTCCAGGAGTTGGTGATGGACAGGGAAGCCTGACGTGCTGCATCCACAGAGTTGCAAATAGTTGGACACAACTGAGCAACGGAAATGACTGATCTAGTTTGCTTTCCCAACAAGAGTGTGGGCTTCTTGATGAATAAGAACTACATGGTTTACTTCATCTGTAGCCTGTAACCACAGTGTTTCTCTAACACAAGGAAGAGGAACTTTGTAAAGCATGAGTTTTGAGGTCAAGCGAGTTTTAATAGAGGAGAATAATTTGTTCCCCTTTAAGAGCTTTGCGATGCATGTTGGCCTTAAAGCTTCTGAGCAGTCTTTACTTCTGAGTAAAGAAACCTGGTTAAGTATTGTCAATCTTGCATTTGTCCTTCATGTTTGACCTCAAAACTCCCCTTTCCACTAAGAATATGCTGCACACTTGAGTTGCATTCATGTGCTTTGTAATAACTTGAGCTGGGTTTATTAAAGTTACTCAATAAGTGATTGTAAATAGACTGGTGAAGCAGCCACCCTTTCTTTTTTATTCTATACTTTTATTTAATGAATCCCATTTTGTAGGTAGTATTAAGATAAATGTGAGCTCATTTCAGTCAAAACACATTCTAACTGAATGGAGTCATGACATTTTACTGTGTTTAATTTTTTGGATTTCATCTCAGTAGTCCCCAAATTGGTGGGCAATGCTGATTCTAGCTTTTCCCCAACAACCCTGTACTGTCAGGCCAGAATAAACCCCTCTCAGGAAGTTAATAAAGGAACAGCTGAATTTTACAGAGATAGGGCTGGGTCAGGTGTGGAGTTTCCAAGATGGGTAGGAGAAGTGGGACTTCTGCAGTTGGCCGAAGTTTTATTTTCCAAACTCAACACCCACCTTTTTCTTCCCCTATTTGCAAAGAAAGACAGAGAAGTTACTGTTGATACATGGGAGTGCAGCATCTAAATCTGGCCACTCTGTGTCCATTTTAGTTAGCTTTCACTCTAAGGGGCTTCCCAGGTGGCACTAGTGCCAAAGAACCTGCCTGCCAATGCAGGAGACATAGGAAATATGGGTTTGATCCCTGAGTTGGGAAGATCTCCTGGAGAAGGAAATAGCAACCCACTCCAGTATTCTTGCTTGTGCAACCCTATGGACTGTAGCCTCCATGGAGTTACACAGAGTTGGACACAACTGAAGTGACTTAGCGCACTGGTTTCTAAGGAAGTAGATTCCATACAAGAGAGGCATTGCAGGCAGGCTCCATGATTTGTGCTGAAGTGGCTGCCTTTATAGTCTTTAAAACTAATATCTTAAAAAAATGTTTTATTTACTAATTTTATATTTATTTTGAACTGTGCTGGGTCCTTGTTGCTGCACACGGGCTTTCTCTGGTTGCGGTCAGCAGGGGCTGCCCTGTTGTGGTGGGCTGGCTTCCCGTTGCAGTGGCTTCTCTTGTTGTGGAGCACAGGCTCTAGGCACGCAGGGTTTGGTAGTTGCAGCACATGGGCTTAGCTGCCCCATGGCATGTGGGATCTTCCTGGACCAGGGATCAAACCCATGTGCCCTGCATTGGCAAGTGAATTCTTAACCGCAGGACCACAGGGGAAGTCCCCAAACTATTATCTTATATTTGAATAAGCACTCACAGTTTGCAAAGCATCTTGACAGAAATTTCAGTGGATCCTTACAGCCACCTTCTGGAAGACATGGTTTAGTCACTAATCCATTTTATAGATGAGTAAGTTACAGATGTCATTTCTTCAAAGCCACACTATCATGATCTTGATCCTGTATAGACTGGCTTATATCCATGTTCTTGCTGGGTCAAGAAAAAACAACAGCTAGCCTCAGTCCTCATCATCTGATAGAGAAAAGGTGTGTTATTAATGGGAAATGCCAGCTGGGATCCCTTCAGACCGTGTCCATTGAGTGACTGTTGCCTCAGGAATATTTTAAGGGGTCCTCTGTCTTTGTCTGAGGCCCATTCAGGTCTGGTGTTCTGATTGGCCTTATACTTGGCCTTGAGGACCTGTATGGCTTTTGGATCCGCTTCCAGCTTTATTTTTTTTCCTTCTGTTCTTCTAGACCGCAGATTCCCATCTCCTTCTTAGCTCTTCTGTTAGCGTAAGTTAGCCTTCTTTCAGGACCAGACAAGGTTTAGACCCGTATGTGGGTGGAGGAGTCAGGACTGAAACTCAGACCTTGTGATTCCAGGACTTCCTCTGTTACCCAGTTTCATGCAGTGGCCTGCCCACTGCCTTGCGACAGCCCAGCCAGAGCCTGTGGGCAGCCCAGATCAAAACAAGAAATTAAGTAAGGTGCAGGACAGCATGGGTTCTGTTCAGACCCCTGCATACAAGGATGGAAAGGGAGGAAGTGGCTTTCTTTCAAGGCTTTGATAAGGGAGTCAGTCTATCAGTGAAAAGAGGCTTTTGAGGGGACTAAGCCAGTCTGAGACAAGTAAACAAAAGAGCTTTGAGTCTGGTGTTTCTCTGTTTGCTTCTGCCCCCTAGGGGAGAGAATGCTCCATGATTGGAGAGTGACTCCTGAAAGGGAGAGTTGGGAATAAAGCAGAGGGGATGGCACTGGAGTCCCCGTCCAGGTTCTCTCATGGTACAGCCCCAGCTGAGCACAGAACTGGGCACTGAAGCCTTGCCTACACCCTCAGAAACCTTGCCTAGCAGGAGGTGCTGCTGCGCCTTGTCTAGCGCTCCGAGACCCTATGTAGACAAGTGAGGTTGCTTGTCATAGGATTTTAAAGAGATTGGCCCCTTCTTTATATCTCTTCATTATGGCATTTTATATATGTATATATACATATATATATATATATGTATACACACACACACACACACACACACACACACACACACATATACATATAATTCAGTGGGTTTTTTGCCCTTACCTCTTGGTCTGGCAGAAGGACAACAGTGAATAGTTTAACTACATTCTTAGGTGATGGTTATCATCATTGCCTTTTGCTGACTTACTGGTGAATTGAAAAGGGAAGTGAAAGTGTTAGTCACTCAGTTGTATCTGACTCTTCGTGATCCCATGGACTGTAGCCTGCCAGGCTCCTCTATCCATGGAATTCTCCAGGCAACAATACTGGAGTGGGTTGCCATTCCCTTCTCCAGGGGATCTTCCCGACCCAGGGATTGAACCTAAGTCTTCGGCACTGCAGGCAGATACTTTACCATCTGAGCCATCAGAGAAGCCCAAAATACAAGGTGGGAGGGAGGTTCTGTGGCCGCTGGATCTAGATTTAGGTCTGTGCTCTGCAAATGCACCCATTCCTATGAACTGGGTTATTTTAAGAAGGAGCCCCTTGAACAAAAGTTTTGGTTGAAAAGAAAAAGTGTTTTTCACTCTCATGTAGATGAGAGGTGGGCTCAGTCCATGCCTGAGGCCAGATGTGGCGGTGGCCTCAGGGAAAGAGAATGTAGCGGGACAGACCATGGCTGTGAAGCTGGGACATGAGTCACATGTCATGTTTCAGGCTGGTTCTATCCTCCTGACCCGTTCTCAGGACCTTTGCTGCTGCTGCTGCTAAGTTGCTTCAGTCATGTCCGACTCTGTGCAATCCCAGAGATGGCAGCCCACCAGGCTCCCCCATCCCTGGGATTCTCCAGGCAAGAACACTGGAGTGGGTTGCCATTTCCTTCTCCATTGCTTGAAAGTGAAAAGTGAAAGTGAAGTCGATCAGTCGTGTCCGACTCTTAGCGACCCCATAGACTGTAGGGGTCTACCAGGCTTCTCCGTCCATGGCATTCTCCAGGCAAGAGTACTGGAGTGGGGTGCCATTACCTTCTCTGCTCAGGACCTTTAAAGCCTCAGAAGAGAAAATGTTAGTTGCTCAGTCATGTCCAACTTTTTGCAACTCCATGGACTGTAGCCCTCCAGGCTTCTTTGTTCCTGAAATTCTCCAGGCAAGAATACTGGAGTGAGTAGCCATTTGCTTCTCCAGGAGATTTTCCCAACCCAGGGATAGAACCGTCACTGCAGACAGATTCTTTACCGTCTGAGCCACCAGGGTAAAGTCTCAAACTATGACACAAAAAGCAGAAACAGACAAGTAATGGAGATGAGACCATGTTTAGGATTGTGACCCAGTGTCTCTTGACCTTTCCTTACTCCTATGTTGTTTTTCATCTTTGTTTTTTCCAGACATTCTTCGGGACACCTTCACTTTCCTGGGCTATGAAGTCAGGCATTTCTTATATCTCACTATGACAGATATAACCAACATTCTACGCCAGGTTGCCCAGATGCCCCAGCACCGAGACTCTGACAGCTTTGCGTGTATCCTGGTGAGCCGAGGGGGCTCCCAGAGCGTGTTTGGTGTGGATCAGACTCACTCTGGGGTTCCTTTGGATCATATCAGAAGAATGTTCATGGCAGACATGTGCCCCTCTCTCTCAGGGAAGCCAAAGCTCTTTTTCATTCAGAGCTATGTGAAATCAGAGGGCCAGCTGGAGGACAGCAGCTTCCTAGAGGTGGACGGGCCATCAGTGAAAAGTGCAGAATCCAAGGCCAGGCAGCCTGGGGCCTACCAAGATTTGATTCACCGAGAAGCTGACTTCTTCTGGAGCCTGTGCAAAGCAGATGTGTCCCTGCTGGAGGGACCCTCCAGCTCACCCTCATTGTACCTGCGGTGCCTCTCCCAGAAACTGTGGAAAGAAAGGTGAGCCGCCCAAGCTGTGGTGGATCCTGGCCCCAGTTGTTCTGCTGCCAAGATGGAAGGGTCTTCCCAAGTGGTACTAGTGGTAAAAAACCCACCTGCCAACACAGGAGACATAAGAGATGCGGGTTCCATCCCTGGGTTGGGAAAATCCCCTGGAGGAGGGCATGGCAACCCACTTCAGTATTCTTGCCTGGAGAATCCCATGGACGGAGGAGCCTGGCAGGCTACAGTCTTTAGGGTCGCAAAGAGATGGACATGACTAAAGCGACTTAGCATGCACACAGGCACCAAGATGGAAGTGCCACTGTTTGATGCCCTTCTCTTCAGGGTTTTTTTTTTCATCCCTTGTTGCGGTTTTCTTAAGAGTCTGAGATAGATTCTGCACAGTTTATGAATGCTTTGTGCCTTAGAAGGATATTTAGTAGAGCTTGTGGTTTGGATATTTTCCTTCAAAATTAAGAAATGTTTGTTTTTTCTTATTACAAAAGCAATGCATGCTCCTTACTAGGAAAAAACCCACCACCACCACCAACAAACCATGAGATATAGATGCTGAAGGCAGAACATAACAAGCGGTTTTAATCCAACTTACCAGAACCAACCTGTTAACCAAATCTCAATATATTGCCTCCCAGATCTTTTTTGGATCCCATACAGTTATACATAAACATGTGTTTTAAGCCAAAATGAAATAGTAATCTACTGTTATTTTATAACATGCTTTTACTTTGTGTAACAGCTTATTTTTACATGTCAGGAATCATGTTTCTATAGCATTTTACTATGCAGAGTAGTCCCTAATATGGTTATAGCATAATTTCCTTGGCCAGTCTTTAGTCATTGGGCAATGTTTCGCATTGGGCAATGTTTTTACATCTTTTTAGGTCAGTATTTGTGCTTATTCTTAATTGTTTTATTGAGGGGAAAATTCCCAGAAGTGGAATTACTGTGTCAAATGACAAGCATTAAAAAATATGTTTATTTATTTATGACCTCACTGGGTCTTCCTTGCTGCACTCAGGCTTTTCTTTAGTTGCAGAGAGTGGTGGCTGCTCTTCCTTGCAGTCTGCGGACTTCTCATTGCAGTGATTTCTCTTGTTGCAGAGCACAGACTGTAGAGTATGGGCTCAGTAATTGTAGCACACAGGCTTAGTTACCCTCTGGCATGTGAAATCTTCCCAGAACAGGAATCAAACACTTGTCCCCGGCATTGGCAGGCAGACTCTTAACCATTGGACCACCAGGGAAGTCCAATAAGCATGTTAAAAACCTTTGATACATCTTATCAGATTGTCTTCTAGATCAGTTAGACCAGCTTTTCAAAAAAAATTTTGTCCATGCCATGTGGCTTGAGGGACTGTAGTTTCTCAATCAGGGATTGAACCCAGAACCCTGGTAGTGAGAGCATTGAGTCCTAACCACTGGACTGCCAGGGAATTCTCATAGGCCTGCTTTTATGAGACTGTCTACATGCCTGAGTTCTCACTAATACTGTGTGCTCTTTTATTTCCCCATGTCTTGACAGTTTGATGGGTGAAAAATGGTACCAGATTGTACAGATTTGCAAGTCTTTGTTACTTGGACATTTTTGGTGTTTATTGGCAAGAATACTTTTCTAAGGGAACCATTAGTGAGTGGTCTGGTGTTCCTTTAGGTGGAAGCAAGCCTCACTGTGCCTCAAATGAAGATTAGTAGTCCCTTTTCAGTTGCCCACTAATTACAATTCATAGTATCTCCAAGTCACTTGTGAAAGGCATCTTTTGTCGCTTGGGAGACCCTAGGAATAAATCTCAGGGCCCGAGACACCTAGCCTCCTCAGGAATGGCTCAACAGTAAGGGGAGGGCTAGAGCAGCGGTGGCTCAGCCTTCCACGGTGGAAATGCCATGGGCCAGCCACATCGTTGGCCTGGCCTTTTACATTCATCCTGCCTTTGCACAGAGTTGCCTCTTGGGGGAGGGGACTGTGGTCATCAAACAAGACTGCTGCAAACCTGTTTAGATCATTTGCTAAGCAGCTTATAGACTATTTAGAAAGGAACAGTTTTACAGCACTTTCGTATCTGTGAGTTGATTTCATTCTGATGATAATCTGTCTCCTCATTGATAATTGCGTGGAATTAATTTTTGCCTTTTACGTTCCCTCCAGAAAGCACTCGCTCCTGGAACTCCACACTGAACTCAACAGCCTGGTGTATGATTGGAACAGCAAAGTGTCTGCTAAGGAGCGATACTACGTCTGGCTGCAGCACACTTTGAGAAAGAATCTCTTCCTCCCTCACAAATAAAAAGTCAAAGTCACGGCTGGTGAGAACCTGCTTCCTGTTGTGTCTCCATATGGCAGAAAGCACAGAGAGAACAGGCTGTCTTATGTCTCTTCTTATAGGGGTACTGATCCTGTTCATAAGGACTACACTGACATGACCCAATCTCCTCCCAAGGGCTATCTAATATTATCATATTGGAGGGTGGTCACAGACATTCAATTTAAAATAGTGGCTTTCAGATCTGAGGTTGCCTGTCTGCCTAGGATTCACATAGCTTTCTACATCTAATTAGGTATAGTGTGCCTTTCCTTTTGAGAAGGAAGTAGCAACTCACTCCAGTGTTCTTGCCTGGAGAATCCCAGGGACGGGGCTCCTTGGGCTTCCCCGGTGGCTCAGTGGTAAAGAATTCACCTGTAATGCAGGAGTGAGTCACAGGAGACACAGGTTCAATGCCTGGATCAGGAAGATCCCCTTTGAGGACGCATGGCAACCCACTCCGGTATTCATGCATAGAGAATCCCATGGACAGAGGAGCCCAGCAGGCTATAGTCCATGGGGTCCCAAGAGTCGGACACAACTTAGCAACTAAACTACCACCATTTAAAACAGTAGAGCATTTTTTGCAAATGTTCATGAAACATTTCCCACAACAGACTGTATTCTGGGCCATAAAATAATATATTTAAGAGGATTGAAACCTGCCGGGGTCCAGCCCCGGTGGATCCAGGGTGATTCAAAGGAGACGGATAGGCGAGGAAAAAACTTATTTACTTATTAATATAAGATTAGATTAGGAAGAAATAGTATAGTAGGAAAATTAAGGAAAAGAGGCTGAATAACTTGATATATGTGGAAAGCCAATAAAATCCCAGACAAGGAACTTGCACCATCTACGTTAGGCCACCGGCATCCATTTGAATATCAGAGAGTGCCCCGCCTTGGGCTGTCTCTCTTAGGGATCTTAGAAGCCGGACAAGTAAGTAAACATGGTGAGCCTCCACGCCCCAGATGGGAATTCAGCCGAAAAAGGGAGAAAACAATGACATGGGAAAGCCCAGCATCGGTGCAAGACTCCAAAAACTATTTTTCAAAATCAGCTTATATACCCCAAGTTGTACATAATGGAATATGCAGAGTTATGCAGGGGCAGCAGTCCTGACCCTCACTGAGACAAGGCTTTCTTTTTGCATACCCTCCCGCATACAAAAGGTCTCAGGTGGTTTACATTATCTTCTGGCCAAGAGGCTTGTTAACATTTTTATGGCTCTCTTCCTGGATAATTGTCTATCAACCAGAAAACTCCTTTTCCCTAGAAGTGTTTTTTCCTTACTCTGCATCACCCTCAAAGTACTAAATAAAGTTACATTCCTGTAGAACAAAGGTACAGTGGGTTATAACAAAGAAAGTACTCAACTCAAAGATCTAATGTTGCTAATACCAGGTTTACCATCTGTTTTTCTATATACCAACTATGTCTAAAAATAAAAGATATAAAATTTTGGCAGCAAGTATTGGCTCAACAAATGAAACCTTTAATCAGTCCTATTCTAATGATTTTGACTCCTTGGAAGCCTCTACATTCCTAGGATGTTTTAAGCTTCCTGTGCCTCCTGTGGTCAGGAGGCCTCAAACAATCACATACGCAGCTATACGAGTCCTGCAGGCAGGCTAAAAAGCCATCAGAGGGGTTTTTGGATTGAAACACCCTTTCAAATGCAGAAGACTAAAGCCTTGAGATGACTTTTTCCAGTGTGTGTCAGGAGAGTGGAAAAGCAGCGTACAAAAGGCCGGCAGACTGGTTTTTTGGGGGTACATGCTCAGGAAATACCAGGGGGAAAACCTGAGATCTGACTCGACCTTGCCCATCAGATCTCTGCCGCATGACCTTGTCACAGGTGGGATTCCTCACTCTGGCTCCCGGCAGAAACCACACAAAATATATTCTCAGACTGAAGAAATTAGCCTAAAAATAGCATCTGAAAAATCTACAAATATTTGGAAATCAGACAGCACACTTATAAATACCCCTGTTCAAAAAAGTCTAGGGAAATTGGAAAATATCTTTGATTGAATAAAATGAAAATACAAATAGCAAAATTTGTGGCATACAGCTAGTAAGAGTGATCTCTAGCTCGGCACGGCTGGAAAGAATCCAACATGACTGAGCCACTGAGCACGCATGCACTAGCTAGAATGATAAGGGAAGAGACAGACACAAATTAGGAGTGTTAGTAAGCAAAGACACCACTACAGATCCCACAGGGACATTACGACAGCAATAGTATTTATTGGCAGCTTTATGCTGATATTATGAAATTGACTATATCCTTAAGAGACAAACTGCCAAAGCTCACTCAAGGTGCAAAGAATCACATGGAGGAGATTGTGGGTAGCTACATGGGATCTCAGAGAGTTGGACATGACTGAAGTGACTTGGCACACATGCATACCTTTCCTCCTTGGATTGGAGAGCATGACCTGGAAGAGTATTATTGCTTAAAATATCCTTAAAGGAGGACCTCCCCAGCAGTTCAGAGATTAAGACTCTGTACTTCCACTGCAGGGGACTTAAGTCTGATTCTTTGTTGGGAAACTGATCCCAAGTGCCAGTTGCCACTTGGAGGAAAAAAAAAAAAAAAAAACAGGAATAAAACAGTTATTTATCAAATTATATTAAATTATATTATGTTGTCTGTTTACTTTTGTCACTTTTGTTAATACCATTTGTCAGCCCACAGATTTCAAGGAGAAGAGTGTTAAGAGTTCGCTTGTGTGTTTTGCTCACTGGCAAGGGTTATGGAGTGGAGCAGAGGGACTTTGATTCCAGGAGCAGGCCTCCAAGATGGGAGGAATAAGGACTTGCCAGCCCTTGCCTACTTCACAGAATTGTTCCAAGGATGAAATGAGAGAGCCTTAATGATCATAGCCAGTGACTGCACTGGTGATGCCATGCGCACATAACTGTTATTATTAATAGCACACTCTGGAGGAGTTATTTTGAAAACGTTGAATCAAAGCTTGAAAACTGGTAAGGATTTTGGCAGGTTGAGATGGAGAAGAGAATACATTACAGAGGAAAGAGATAAATGAAGGAGCAGGGGAAATGCAAGACATGTTTTAAAAACTGGATGTAACTTTTAGCTGGAGTGTAGAATGTAAGCAATGGTGACAAGCCAGGAGGTGCCTGGCATGTGATTGGCATGTGAAGAGCTGAAAAGACCCCCATCTCCGTCATTTAGTCAGCTCTTATGTAAGTTATTTTTCCTCACTTTAATGGTGGAGTCTGAACTACTTTGACACTTTTGTTTATAAGCATTTGATTATTAAATGCCTTATTTCATTGAGTATAGTTTTTAAGTGAAGTTTTTTAGGCATGCTAAAAGAGAATTATATTAGGTATCAATATAATGGATATTCATGTACCCACAACCCAGCTTAAAGGAAATGTTCTAAAATCTTCAGAGAAGACTCTGAAGATTTTGCTTAAGTAATAGCCCTAAATATAAAAAGAGACAAATATATTAAAATACTTCAAACTTTATAATAACCCCCCAACTGAAAGTTCATCCAGTGTTCAGTAATAGGGGCATGATTATGCTGAAAAGTCCAGTAGTTGGAATTCTATATAACTGTTAAAATTATATATACAAATAATAAAGGCTTACATAAGTTGTTCTTAGCTCATCACACAAATTATCTCATTTAATCCTCAACAGCTCTGTGAGGTAGGTATTTTTGTCCCCTTTATTATTTATTCCCACTTTATAGATGAGGAGGGTGAGCACAGTGATATTAAGTAGATTATCCGTGGTCACCCCCAGCTGAGGATATAAACTCAAGCCATAATCAGAGCATTTAAAAAATGTATTTATTTATTTATTTGCCTGTGCCAGGTCTTAGTCGCAGCACATGGGATCTTCAGTCTTCATTGTGGCATGCAGGATCTTAGTTGCAGCATGCAGGAATTTTTAGTTGTGACATGTGGGATCTAGATCCCTGACCAGGGATTGAATCTGGGCCCCCTGCATTGGGAGTGTGGAGTCCTAGCCACTAGACACAGCGGGGAAATCCCAATAGAGCCTTTATTTTTATAAGTATATTTAAAGCAAAAACAAACAAAAAAAATATCTCAGGAAAACAAAAGCCCAAAAAGAAATATTCCCAAAGTGGTATACTGATGACAGGACTATGGCTGATATTTTTTGTTTTCCAAATCCTCATCTCTATATATTTGAGAATACTGCTTTCTAAAGTAAAGACTAGGCAATTCCTTCAACTTTTGACTCATTGGTTCTTCGGTGCTAAAAAACAGCTCTTCTCTAGGTCTGTCTTCACTTCTCTGTCTGGTCTTTCGTCCTTTTCAGTAGCAGGATCCCTGTTCTCAGGGCTGCTGTTCTAGGCTGCTGGCTAGGAGGACTGACTCCTCAACCTCAGTTCCATTCCAGCCCCCAACCCCTTCCATCCTTTTCCATGAATGAGCCATGGTTGGTGTCACTTGACACCTTCTTCTGTCTGCAGTGTTTGAAATGGGGATCTCTTCGCTAAGATTCTAGGAGCAAGTTTTCAGGATTGAGGTCAGCCTTGTCAGTTTGTGTAGCAGACCCTGCTTACCGTCCCAAATACAATTCTCTTTATCCCTAGTAATAGAAGTTTTGATTTGATACTGAGCACAAAGCCTCACAGAATACAGCCTAGTTGTCCAGGTTGTGCTAGTAGTAAACAGATCAGATCAGTTCATTTCATTTCAGTCGCTCGGTAGTGTCTGACTTTTTACGACCCCATGAACCACAGCACGCCAGGCCTCCTTGTCCATCACCAACTCCTGGAGTTTACCCAAACTCAGGTCCATTGAGTCGGTGATGCCGTCTAACCATCTCATCCTTTGTCGTCCCATTCTCCTGCCCTTAATCTTTCCCAGCATCAGGGTCTTTTCAAATGAGTCAGCTCTTCACATCAGGTGGCCAAAGTACTGGAGTTTCAGCTTCAGCATCAGTCCCTCCAATGAATATTTAGGACTGATTTCATTTAGGATGGACTGGTTGGATCTCCTTGCAGTCCAAGGGACTCTCAAGAGTCTTTTCCAACACCACAGTTCAAAAGCGTCAATTCTTTGGCGCTCAGCTTTCTTCACAGTCCAACTCTCACATCCATACATGACCACTGGAAAAACCATAGCCTTGACTAGATGGACCTTTGTTGACATAATAATGTCTCTGCTTTTCAATATGCTGTCTAGGTTCATAACTTTCCTTCCAAGGAGTAAGCGTCTTTTAATTTCATGGCTGCAATCACCATCTGCAGTCATTTTGGAGCCCCCCAAAATAAAATCTGACACTGTTTCCACTGTTTCCCCATCTAATTGCCATGAAATGATGGGACCAGATGCCATGATCTTAGTTTTCTGAATGTTGAGCTTTAAGCCAGCTTTTTCACTCTCCTCTTTCACTTTCATCAAGAGGCTATTTAGTTCTTCTTCACTTTCTGCCATAAGGGTGGTGTCATCTGCATATCTGAGGTTATTGATATTTCTCCCGGCAATCTTGATTCCATCTTTTGCTCCCTCCAAACCAGCGTTTCTCATGATGTACTCTGCATATAAGTTAAATAAGCAGGGTAACAATATACAGCCTTGACGTACTCCTTTTCCTATTTGGAACCAGTCTGTTGTTCCCTGTCCAGTTCTATCTGTTGCTTCCTGACCTGCATATAGGTTTCTCAAGAGGCAGGTCAGGTGGTCTGGTATTCCCATCTCTTGAAGAATTTTCCACAGTTTAATGTGATCCACACAGTCAAAGGCTTTGGCATAGTCAGTAAGGCAGAAATAGATGTTTTTCTGGAACTCTTGCTTTTTCGAGGATCCAGCAAATGTTAGCAATTTGATCTCTGGTTCCTCTGCCAGCTTAAACATCTGGAAGTTCACGGTTCACATATTGCTGAAGCCTAACCTTCCTACAAATGCTGTAGACCTGAGTTCAATCCCTGTGTCCGGAAGATCCCCTGGAGGTGGGCCTAGTGACCCACTCCAGTATTCTTGCCTGGAGAAGCCCCATGGACAGAAGAGCTGGTGGGCTATAGTCCATGGGGTCACAAACAGTAGGACATGACTGAAGTGATTTAGCACACATACACAGTCTGGCTTATACCTTGTTATTTGATTAAAATGTTTATGCTTGTTTTAAGTTTAAAATAATTTGCTTAGATCATTTTAATTTGTAATTATTGTTTAAAAATGTTTGTATGTAGTATGGTTAAAAATGTAATGTTAAAACCTGAGCTGATCAGCCTGATACTACTCTGTGATGACCTCAAGGGGTGGAATGGTGGGAGGAGATGGAAGCTTAAGAGGGAGGAGTTATAGATATACACTATGGCTGATTCATGTTGTGTGGCAGAAGTCAACATAACACTGTAAAGCAATTATCCTATAATTGAAAATAAATAAAAATAAAATTTAAAAACCTGAGCTGACCTAAGTTTTTGATATGTCTGATGGTGTCATTTATTTTCTTTTATATTTTTGTGGTTTCTGTTGGAGAGATGGAGATGCTTTGTTAAGACATTAGTAGGACTTGGACACTGTCCTCATAAGAGAGGTAATCCTCATAACAGATGTAATCCACAAGGAAGAGTTCTAACTGAATCATTAATATAGACCAGCTTTTGGACCTGGTTTACAGTGGGTACGAGTTTGAAAAATACATACACAGAACTGGGTATAAAAAAGAAATAGTAAATCTGCACATATGTTTACAATTACCAAAGATAATGACTCCAAAGGACCCACTGTTGGTAAATCCACAATTTCTTGTTTCCCAGCCAGACCCTTTCTTGTCTACAGCAGCCCCAGAGGTGAAAATGTAGGACTCAATCAAGGCCATTAAATGAAATGTCTGATTTTTCAAAAATTTATTCTCTCCTCTATGCCAAGAAACACTTACTCTAAACATCTTCTTGTGGCATACCAAAGCTACCAGACCCATGCATTCAAATTTTTCCACTTTGGCTCTATCAAACACTTGGTAAGCAAACATTCAAGAAATAAAAATTCTCTTCAATAAATCCCTCTGCAATATCAGCTGGTATACACCAAGGACCACAGATGAATCGAACTCCCCACTACATACATGGAGGCTCACCTAAAAAGTAGATTACAGGTGAAAAAGTACTTGTATATACATGCTCATAGCAGTAAATTCACAGCAGTCAGAAGCAACTTGAATGTACATCAGCAGATGAATGGATTAAGCAAACGTGGTATATCCATAAAATAGACAGTTATTTATCCATAAGAAAAAATTAAGTGCTGACCAATGCTACAACACAGATGAACCTTAAAAACACTATGCTAAGTAAAAGAAGTCAGACACAAAAGGTCACATATTGTATGATAGCATTTATGAGAAATACCCAGAATAGGTAAATCCATAGAGAAAAATAGCAGATTCAGTTCAGTTCAGTCACATATTGTATGATAGCATTTATGAGAAATACCCAGAATAGGTAAATCCATAGAGAAAAATAGCAGATTCAGTTCAGTTCAGTCGCTCAGTCATGTCTGACTCTTTGCGACCCCATGAATTGCAGCACGCCAGGCCTCCCTGTCCATCCCCAACTCCTGGAGTTCACTCAAACTCATGTCCATCGAGTCGGTGATGCCATCTAGCCATCTCATCCTCTGTCGTCCCCTACTCCTCCTGCCCCCAATCCCTCCCAGCATCAGAGTCTTTTCCAATGAGTCAACTCTTTGCATGAGGTGGAAAAAGTACTGGAGTTTCAGCTTCAGCATCATTCCTTCCAAAGAAATCCCAGGGTTGATCTCCTTTAGAATGGACTGGCTGGATCTCCTTGCAGTCCAAGGGACTCTCAAGAGTCTTTTCCAACACCACAGTTCAAAAGCATCAATTCTTCGGCACTCAGCTTTCTTCACAGTCCAACTCTCACATCCATACATGACCACTGGAAAAACCATAGCCTTGACTAGACGGACCTTTGTTGGCAAAGTAATGTCTCTGCTTTTGAATATGCTCTCTAGGTTGGTCATAACTTTCCTTCCAAGGAGTTAGCGTTTTTTAATTTCATGGCTGCAGTCACCATCTGCAGTGATTTTGTAGCCCCTAAAAATAAAGTCTGACACTGTTTCCACTGTTTCCCCATCTATCTGACATAAAGTGATGGGACCAGATGCCATGATCCTAGTTTTCTGAATGTTGAGCTTTAAGCCAACTTTTTCACTCTCCTGTTTCACTTTCGTCATTAGCAGTTGCCAGAGACTGGGGTAAGGGGGTATTGAGGAAAGACTGCTTAAGCGAGGACAAGGTCTCCTTTGAGGTTCTTAAAATGTTTTGGAACTAGATAGAGGTAATGGTCGCATGGGGCTTCCCTGGTGGCTCAGAGGTTAAAGCGTCTGCCTGCAACGCAGGAGACCTGGGTTCAATCCCTGGGTCAGGAAGATCCCCTGGAGAAGGAAATGGCAACCCACTCCAGTATTCTTGCTTGGAGAATCCCACGGATGGAGACTCCCATGGAGGAGCCTGGTGGGCTATATTTCATGGGGTCACAAATAGTCAGACACGACTGAGCGACTTAACTAATTGTTTCATTAACACTGTAAATGTACTAAATGTCACTGAATTGTACACTTTAAAATAGTACATTGTATGTGAATTTCACCTCAAAGTTTTTTAAAAATGGAAAAAAGAAGATTAAAATAATTTATTAGTTGTTCCACAAACATTTCTCCCCAACTGTTTTTAAAGACACCTTATTTTTTAGCATAAATTTTAGGATTACAGAAAATTTGTACAGAAAGTACAAAGTTTCCATATACTCTTCCACTCCCCACAATTCTCCTCTATTAACACCTTGCATTATTGTGGTACAGTTGTTACAACTGAGGAACAATAGTGATACATTTGTATTAAACTAAAGCCTACTAGCATTTACATTAGGGTTCACTCACTCCAGTGTTCTTGCCTGGAGAATCCAAGGGACAGGGGAGCCTGGTGGGCTGCTGTCTATGGGGTTGCACAGAGTTGGAAACAACTGAAGTGACTTAGCAGCAGCAGCAGCAATGTTGTACAGCTCCTGGTTTTGACAAATACATAGTATCAGGTATGTACCATTAATGTATCATACAGAACACTTTCAGTTCAGTTTAGTTCAGTTCAGTCGCTCAGTCGTGTCCGACCCTTTGCGACCCCATGAATCGCAGCACGCCAGGCCTCCCTGTCCACCGTCAACTCCCGGAGTTCACTCAAACTCACGTCCATCGAGTCAGTGATGCCATCCAGCCATCTCATCCTCTGTCGTCCCCTTCTCCTCCTGCCCCCAATCCCTCCCAGCATCAGAGTCTTTTCCTGCCCTAAAAATACTTTGTGCTCCACTTACTCATCCTTCTCTCCCCCAAAGCCCTTGACTACCACTGATCTTTTTACTTTCTTTATAATTTTGCCATTTCTAGAATGCCATACAGTATAATATCCTTTCCAGACTGACTTCTTTCACTCAATAAAATGTGTTTAAAATTCCTCCATGTCTTTTCACCACTCGATAACTCAGTTCTTATTTCTGAATAATACTTCATTGTTTAGATACACCAGAGATTGTTCACTCACTTACAGAAGGGTATCTCGGTTGCTTCTAAGTTTTGGCTTATGACTAAAGCTGTTAGAAACATTTGTGCGCTGATTTTTGTGTGAATGTAGGTGCTCAACTTATTTGAGTGAACACGCAGGAGAGAAATTGCTGTATTATCTGGTAGCCCTATGTTTAACTTCCGAAGAAAATGGAAAGATTGTATTCCTAAGCGGCTGTACTATTTGGCAGAGTTCTTTTGCCCCACATCCTTGCCAGCATTTGGTGGTGTTAGTGGTCTGCATTCAGCTATTTTAGTAGATCTGTAGTGATACTATGTGTGTATACATATATATTTTTAATTGAAGTATAGTTGGTTTACATGTTATATTCATATTGTTCTTTTAATTTGCAATTATTTAATGACAAGATGATGAGTACTTTTTTTAATCCTTATTTGATATCCATATATCTTCTTCCAACCAGGAATTGAACCTGGGCCCTTGGCCCAGTGAAAGTGTGGAGTCCTAACTACTAGACTAACGGGAAATTCCCCATATATTTTCTTTGTTGAGATATATATCAAAATCTTTTGCCCATTATTTTTATTTTTCATTGGAAGATAATTGCTTTGCAGTGTTGTGTTGATTTCTGCCATATGACAATGAGAATCAGTCATAAGTATACATATAACCCCTCCTTCTTGAGTCTCCCTCACACCCTCCCATCCCACCCCTCTAGGAGGTCATAAAACACTAGGCTGAGCATCCTGTGTTATACAGCAACTTCCCACTTGCTATCTGTTTTACACATGGTAATATATATATGTATATATATAACATATATACATATAATATGGATTCTTTACTGTCTGAGCCACTAGGGAAGCCTCTGTGTGTGTGTGTGTGTGTGTGTGTATACACATACATATATTTCAATGCTATTCACTCAGCTCATCCCACCGTCTCCTTCCCCTCTTGGGTCCACAAGTTGGTTCTCTATGTCTGCCTCCATTGCTGCCCTGCAGATAGGTTCATCAGTACCATCTTTCTAGATTCCATATATATGTGTTCATATATGATATTTATTTTTCTCTTTCTGACTTACTTCACTCTGCATAACAGGCTCTAAGTTCATTCACCTCAGTTCAACTGACTCGTACTTGTTCCTTTTTATGGCTGAATAATATTCCATCGTATATATGTACTACAATTTTATCTATTCATCTGTTGATGGATGTCTAGGTTGCTTCCATGTCCGGGCTATTGTAAATAGCGCTGCAATAAACACCAGGGTACATGTGTCTTTTAGAATTATGGTTTTCTCAGGGTATATGCCAAGTAGTGGGATTGCTGGGTCATATGGTAGTTTTATTCCTAGTTTTTAAAGGACTCTCCACACTGTTCTCCATAGTGGCTGTATCAATTTACATTCCCACCAAAAGTGCAAGAATGATCCCTTTTGTTCACATCCTCTCCAGCATTTATTGTTTGTAGATTTTTGGCGATGGCCATTCTGATCAATGTGAGGTGATACCTCATTGTAGTTTTGATTTGCATTTTTTTAATAAGGAGCAATTTGATCCTCTTTTCATGTGTTGGCCATTAGTAAGTCTTCTTTGGAGAAATGTCTGTTTAGGTCTTCTGCCTATTTTTTAATCAGGCTGTTTGTATTTCTAATATTGAATTCCTTCTATATTTTGGAGATTAATCCTTTGTCAATTTCTTCATTTGCAATTATTTTCTCCCATTCAGAGTGTTGTCTTTTCATTGTTTATTGTTTCCTTTGCTGTGTAAAAGCTCTTAAGTTTAATTAGCTCCCACTTGTTTGTTCTTGTTTCTATTTCTAGTATGCTAGGAGGGGAGTCAAAGATCTTGCTGCAGTTTATGCTAAAAAGTGTTCTGCCTATGTTCTCTTCTAAGCATTTTATAGTTTCTGGCCTTACATTTAGGTCTTTAATCAGTTTTGAGTTTATTTTTGTATAGCGTGTTAGGAAGCTTATGCATCAATTCAGTTCAGTTGCTCAGTCGTGTCTGACTCTGTGACCCCATGAACCACAGCACGCCAGGCCTCCCTGTCCATCTCCAACTCCTGGAGTCCACCCAAACCCATGTCCAATGAGTCGATGATGCCATCCAGCCATCTCATCTTCTGTCGTCCCCTTCTCCTTCTGCCCTCAATCTTTCACAGCATCAAGGTCTTTTCGAATGAGTCAGCTCTTCACATCAAGTGGCCAAAGTATTGCAGTTTGAGCTTCAACATTAGTCCTTCCAATGAACACCCAGGACTGATTTCCTTTAGGATGGACTGGTTGGATCTCCTTGCAGTCCAAGGGACTCTCAAGAGTCTTCTCCAACACCACAACTCAAAAGCATCAATTCTTCAGCGCTCAGCTTTTTTATAATCCAACTCTCACATCCATATATGACCACTGGAAAAACCATAGCCTTGACTAGATGGACCTTTGCTGACAAAGTGATCTTTCTGCTTTTTAATATGCTGTCTAGGTTGGTCATGACTTTTCTTCCAAGGAGCAAGGTCTTTTAATTTCATGGCTGCAATCACCATCTGCAGTGATTTTGGAGCCCAGAAAAATAAAGTCCAGTTTTCCCATCATCATTTATTGAAGAAGCTGTCTTTTCTCCATTATGTATTTTTGCCTCCTTTGTCAAAGATAAAGTGCCCGTAGGTGCATGGGTTTATCTCTGGGCTTTCTGTCTTGTTCCATTGATCTATATTTCTGTTTTTGTGCTAGTACCATACTGTCTCGGTTGCTGTAGGCTTGTAGTATAGTCTGAAGTCAGGAAGGTTGATTCCTCCAGCTCCATTGTTTCTCAAGATTGCTTTAGCTATTGGGGGTCTTTTGTGTTTCCATACAAACTGTAAAATTTTTTATTCTAGTTCTGTGAAATATGCCATTGGTAATTTGATAGAGATTGCACTGAATCTGTAGATTGCTCTGGGTAGTATAGTCATTTTCACAACATTGATTCTTCCAATCCAAGGACATCATTGTTTTATGGTTTTCTGCATACAGTTCTTTCATTTCATTAGATAGGTTTGTTCCTAGGTATTTTATTCTTTCTGTTGCAGTGGTGAATGGGATTATTTCCTTAATTTTTCTTTCTGAGTTTTCTTTGTTCGTGTATAGGAATGCGAGGGATTTCTGTGCATTAATTTTGTATCCTGGGAATTCACTAAATTCATTGATTAGCTCCAGTAATTTTCTGGTGGTATCTTTAGGTTTTTCTATCTATGATATCATGTCATCTGCAAACATTGAGAGTTTTACTTCTTCTTTTCTAATCTGTATTTTTTCCTTTTTTTTCTTCTCTGATTGCCATGGCTAGGACTAGTGGCAAGAGTGGGCACCTTATAATGTTTGCTGTGGTTTTCGCTTACATAGCCTTTTTTGTGTTGAGGTCAGTTCCTTCTATACCAATTTTCTTGAGAGTTTTTAATCAAAAATGGGTGTTGAAATTTGTCAAAAGATTTTTCTGCATCTATTGAGATTATCATATGGTTTCTATCTTTCAGTTTGTTAATATGGTTTGTCACATTGATTGATTTGCATATATTGAAGAGTTCTTGCATCCCTGGGATAAACCCCACTTGATCATGGTGTATGATCCTCTTAATGTGTTGCTGGAGTCTGTTTGCTAGTATTTTGTTGAGGATTTTTGCATCTATGTTTATCAGTGACATTGGCCTGTAAATTCCTTTTTGTGTGTGTGATGTCTTTGTCTGGCTTTTGTATCAGGGAGATGGTGGCTCTGTAGAATGAGTTCAGGAGTGCTCCTCTCTTTACAATATTTCTGGAAGAGTTTGAGAAGGATAGGTGTCAGTTCTTCTCTAAACATATGATAGAACTTACCTGTGAAGCCATCTGGCCCTGGGCTCTTGTTTGCTGGAAGATTTTTTTATCACAGTTTCAATTTCAGTGCTTGTGACTGGTCTGTTCATAATTTCTATTTCTTCTTGGTTCAGTCTTGGAAGGTTTTACTTTTCTAAGAATTTGTTCACTTCTTCCAAGTTGTCTGTTTTACTGGCACATACTGCAAGGAGATCCAACCAGTCCATCCTAAAGGAAATCAGTCCTGAATATTCATTGGTAGGACTGATGTTGAAGCTGAAATTTCAATACTTTGGCCACCTGATGCAAAGAACTGACTCATTTGAAAAGACTCTGATACTGGGAAAAATTGAAGGTGGGAGGAGAAGGGGATGACAGAGGATGAGATGGTTGGATGGCATCGCTGACTCAATAGACATGAGTTTGAGTAAACTCCGGGAGTTGGTGATGGACAGGGCATGCTGCAGTCCATGGGGTCACAGAGAGTCAGACATGACTGAGTGACTGAACTGAACTGAACTGATTTGCCCTTAGTAGTCTCTCATGATCCTTTGTTTTGATTGATTTGAGCCTTCTCGCTTTCTTTCTTGATGAGTCTTTCTAATGGTTTGTCAATTTTATCTTCTCAAAGAACTAGCTTTTAGTTTTTGATCTTTGCTATTGCTTGCTTCATTTCTTTTTTATTTATTTCTGCTCTGATCTTTTATGATTTCTTTTCTTCTGCTAACTAGGTGGAGGTTTTTTGTTGTTGTTCTTGCTTTAGGTATAAGGTTAAGTTGTTTATTTGATGTTTTTCTCATTTCTTGAAGTAGGATTGTATTGCTATAAATATCCCTCTCAAAACTGCTTTTGCTGCATTCCATAGGCTTTGGGTCATTGTGTTTTCCTGTCATTTGTTTCAAGACTTTTTTTTTTTTTTACTTCCTTTTTGATTTCTTCAGTGACTTTGGTTGTTTAGAAGCATATGGCTTAACATTCATGTTTTTGTAATTTTTAGTTTGTTTTCCTGTAATCAATATCTAATTTCATAGCATTGTGGTCAGAAAAGATGCTTGATATGATTTCAATTTTCTTAAATGTACCAAGGCTTGATTTGTGACCCAAGATGTGATCTACCCTGGAGAATGCTCCATGTGTATTTGAGAAAAAGTGTATTATGCTGCCTTTGGATAGAATTTCCTCTGGATATCAATTAGATCTATATATGTTATTTAATAGGGACAGTGGAGCCTGGTGGGCTGCCATCTATGGGGTCGCACAGAGTCAGACACTACTGAAACGACTTGCAGCAGCAACAGCAGCAGCAGCAACGTGTCATTTAAGGTTTGTGTTTCCTTATTAATTTTCTGTCTAGATGGTCTGTCCATTGGAATAAATGTAGTCTTAAAATCTACTATTATTGTGTTACTATCACTTTCCCCTTCTATAGTTGTGCATTTGCCTTAAGTATTGAGATGTTTCTATGTCAGGTGCATACATATTTATAATTGTTATATCTTTTTGGATTGATCCTTTGATCATTACATAGTGACCTTCCTTATCTTCTGCAGCAGTTATTTTAAAGTCTATTTTGCCTGATATAAGTATTGCTACTCCAGCTTTCTTTTCATTTCCATTTACATGGAATATCTTCTTCCATCCCCTTATTTTCAGTCTCTATGTGTCCCTAGGTCTGAAGTGGGTCTCTTGTAGGCAGCATATACACAGTCTTATTTTGTTATCTATTCATCCAGTCTGTGTCTTTTGGTTGGGGTGTTTAATCCATTTACACTTAACATAGCTATTGATATGTATGTTTCTATGGCCATTTTCTTAATTGTTTTAGGTTTGTTTTTTGTGGGTTTTTTCCTTCTCTTATGTTTCCTGCCTAAAGAAGTTCCTTTAGCATTTGTTGTGAAGCTGATATTGTGGTGCTCAATTCTCTTGGCCTTTGCTTGTCTGTGAAGCTTTTGTTTTCTCCATCAATTCTAAATAAGATTGTTGCAGGATAGAGTAATCTTGGTTGTAGGTTTTTCCCCTTTCATCTTTTTAAATATATCCTACCACTCCCTTCTGGACTGTAGAGTTTCTGCTGAAAAATCAGCTGATAGCCTTATGGGGATTCCTTTTACGTTATTTTTTACTTTTTTACTTTCCCCTTGATGCTTTTAATATTTTTTCTTTGTATTTAGTTTTTGTTAGTTTGGTTAATATGTGTCTTACAGTGTTTCTCCTAGGGCTTATCCTGTATGGGACTCTCTGTGTTTCCTGTCCTTGGGTGACTATTTCCTTTCCCATGTTAGGGAAATTTTTGACTATACTCTCTTCAAATATTTTCTCAGACCGTTTCTCTTTCTCTTCTTTTGGGACCCCTATAATTTGAATGTTGGTGCATTACATCTTTTCCCAGAGGTCTCTGAGACTGTCCTCAATTCTTTTCATTCTTTTTTCTTTATTCTACCCCTTGACAGTCATTTCCACCATTCTATCTTCCAGCTCACTTATTCATTCTTCTTCCTCAGTTATTCTGTTACTGATTCCTTCTAGAGTATTTTATATTTCAGTAATTGTGTTGTTTACCACTGTTTGTTTATTCTTTATATCTTCTTGGTCCTTGTTAAATACATTTCATACATTTAAATAGAATAAATACATTAAATAGAACACATTTAACACATTATGTGTTAGCAGTTCAGTCATGTTTGACTCTTTGCAACCTCATGGAGTGTAGCCTCCCAAGTTCCTCTGTCCATGGAATTCTCTAGGCAAGAATACTGGAGTGAGTTGCCATTTCCTCCTACAGGGGATCTTTCTGACTCAGGGATCGAACCCAGGCCTCCTGCATTGCAGGCAGATTCTTTACCATCTGAGCTACCAAGGAAGCCCATTAATACATTAAATAAAATAAAATCCATTCTACTTTCAAGATTTTAGCACTTCTTTATTATCATTATTCTAAATTCTTTTTCAGATGGGTTGCCTATTTCCTCTTCATTTATTTGGCCTTGTAGGTATTTACGTTGCTCCTTCATCTGTAACATATTTTTTTGTCATCTCATTTTTTTTTTTTAATGAGTGGGACTGTGTTCCTGTCTTATTAATTGTTGGCTTAAGGTTTCTAGCACTGGAGTTTGTAGGCAGGTGGGTAGAGGTAGGCCTTGGTGTTGAGATGTAGACCTCTTGGATAATTCACTCTAGTTAACATTCCCTGGGGCCTGATGTTCTTTGTTAGTCCAGCAGTTTGAACTTGGTGTTCCTACCACAGGAGCTCAGGACTGATCACTGGACTGTGAACCACAATCCCACAAACCATAGTTCAGTTTAACTCAGTTCAGTTACTCAGTCGTGTCCACCTCTTTGCAACCCCGTGGACTGCAGCATGCCAGGCTTCCCTGTCCATCACCAACTCTTGGAGTTTATTCAAACTCATGTCCATCAAGCCAGTGATCTTATCCAGCCATCTCATCCTCTCATCCCCTTCTCCTCCTGCCTTCAATCTTTCCCAGCATCAGGGTCTTTTCCAAGGAGTCAGTTCTTTGCATCAGGTGGCCAAAGTATTGGAGCTTCAGCTTGAGCATCAGTCCTTCCAATGAATATTCAAGACTGATTTCCTTGAGGACTGACTGGTTTGATCTCCTCATAGTCCAAAGGATTCTCAAGAGTCTTCTCCAACACCACAGTTCAAAAGCATCAATTCTTTGATGCTCAGCTTTCTTCATGGTTCAATCTTTACATCCACACATGACTACTGGAAAAACCACAGGCCAAGGCCAAGGCCAAAAAAAAAAAAAAAGGAAAGGAGCAGAATAATAACAAAGAATAAAAAAATAATAAATTTAGAAAACTAACAGATATATTAGAGAAAATATGAATCTATATGAAACAGGTACTGGAGGGTAAAACCAGACTTCAATGGCAAAGAGGAAAAAATAATACCAAAAAATAAAAGGAAGTAGAACAATAGCAAAGAGTCAAAAATAAAATTGATTTTGAAAACCAGCAGATATATTTAAAAAAATTAAGAGTATATGTATGAAACAATCATTGGAATGTAAAATCAGAGTCTGATGTAAAGAGAGAAAAAATACTAAAAAAAAAGAGAGTAGAACAATAATAAAGAATAAAAAAATGTTTTAAAAACTGACAGAAATAATAGAAAAATAAGAATATATATGAAATAACCACTGGATGGTAAACTCCACTGTGTGTGTGCATGGTCAGTATTGTCTGACTCTTTGTGACCCCATGGGCTGTAGCCTGTCAGGCTGCTATGTCTGTAGAATTTTCCTGGCGAGAATACTGGACTGGGTTGCCATTTACTCCTCCAGGGGATCTACCCAAGCATTCAATCCACATCTCCTGTGTCTCCCGCATTGGCAGGCAGATTCTTTACCAGCTGAGCCACTGGGGAAGCCCAGACTCCACTGGCAAACAACAACAACAAACCCTGAACAAAGCAAACATGGAAGCAACCTAGATGTGCATTGACAGATGAATGGATAAAAAGTTCTGGTACATACATACACCATGGACTGTTAGCCATAAAAAGGAATACATTTGAGTCAGTTCTAATGAGGTAGATGAATCTGGAGCCTATTATAGAGTGAAGTAAGTCACAAAGAGAAAAACAAATATCGTTTATTAATATATATACATGGAATCTAGGAAGATGGTACCGATGAACCTATTTGCAAGGCAGCAAAGGGCTTCCCTGGGGGCTCAAACGGTAAAGAATCTGCCTGCAGTGGAGGAGACCCAGGTTGGATCCCTGAGGTGGGAAGATCCCCTGGAGAAGGAAATGGCAACCCACTCCAGTATTCCTGCCTGGAGAATTCCATGCACAGAGGAGCCTGGTGAGCTACAGTTCATGGGGTTGCAGAGAGTCGGAAATGACTGAGCAACTAGCACTCTCACACTTTCAGTGGAGAAGTAGACATAGAGAACACTTGTGGACACAGTGGGGGAAGGAGAGGGTGGGACAAATTGAGAGCGCAGCACTGAAACACACACATTACCATATGCAAAACAGAGAGCCAGCGGGCATTTGCTCTGTGAAGTAGGGAACTCAAACCTTGTGCTCTGTGACAACCTAGAGGGGTGGGATGGGTGGGATGGGCAGGACGCGAGTCGGAGGTTCAGGCAGGAGGGGGCATACGCATGCTGATGTGTGTGCTAAGTCTCTTCACTCATGTCCGACTCTTTGCCACCCTATGGACTGCAGCCCGCCAGGCTCCTGTGTCCATCGGATTTTCCAGGCAAGAATACTGGAGTGGGTTGCCATGCCCTCCTCCAGAACATATGTATACTTCTGGCAGATTCATGCTGCTGTATGGCAGAAACCAACACAATCAGAAAGCAAGTATCCTCCCATTAGAAATAAATAAATACTTTAAAAGGCAGAAAAATATCTTGGCTGTGGGGAGCAGGGCTTAGGTGGGGAAAGGCTAAGCAGTGGTGGGGCTTAGAGGTGGGGTTTAGGTGGGGGTGGGGTCACACCAGGAGGCTTCCCTGCTGAACCCTGAAGCACTCTCCTCAGCTGGCTTGGCTTTTTCTCCTCCCTTTTCCCTGTCACACCCAGAGAACGTACCCAGGCAGAGAGGTGCCCTCGGAGTGGGCTGGAGAGGAGCCCCTACTTGCCACAACTCTACCCAGGCAGAGAGGGGCCCTCGGAGTGGGCTGGAGGGGAGCCCCTACTTGCCACAACTAGAGAAAGCCCACACACAGCAATGAAGACCCAACACAGGCAAAAATAAATGAACAATTTTTTTAAAAAGCTTGATTTTCACTAGGTCCCATTTGCTTTTGTTTGTTTTATTTCCATCATTCTGGGAGACAGATCTAAAAAGATACTGCTGCAATTTATATCAGAGTGTTCTATCTGTATTTTCCTCTAGGAGGAAAATAGTACCTGGCTTACATTTAGGTCTTTAATCCATTTTGAGCTTACTTTTGTGCCTTAGTGTTAAAGAATGATCTAATTTTTCTTTCTTTTTTTTACATGTAGCTGTCCAGTTTTCCCAGCACCATTTGTTAAAGAGACTGTCTTTCCACATTTGTGTAGTCATGCCCCCTTTGTCAGACTAATTGACCATATGTGCATGGGTTTATTTCTATGCTTTCTATCCTGTTCCATTGATCTCCATTTTTATTTCTGTGCAAGTACCATACCGTATTTTGTTGGCTATAACTTTATACTGTTGTCTGAATCTGATCCTGATTCTTCCAACTCTGATTTCCTTTCTAAAGATTGCTTTGGCCTGTATTAAGCTTGATGTGCCTGGTGGGTAAGTTGGGAATTTTGAATAAACACATCTGTATTTTTTGTTTCATTTTACACAGAGCACATATTATTGTAACTTCAAAATATAAAATAATTGCTTATTGTTAAAAACATCTCTCTTAATTTATATAAACACAATGTATTCACTTTAAACATAAATGACATAACATTTTAATGCTGTTCACTTTTTATTTATGCAGTCATGCCTATACCTATATGTCTCAGTGTGATATTTGAGTCATTTCCAGTTTTTCACTGTCTGTATGATGATACAAGAGATATCTTTCCTCCTCAGTTGGTAAGGACTTCCTGCCCCAGACCCAGGACTCTTACTCCCTCTGCTGGCGTAGGTAAGCCCTCTTTCAAGACTGAGTATTATTATAAGTCTCTTGTATCTTCAATCTCTTACTTTCTTCTTTGATACTTCAGTCTGAAAACAAACTTTGCTTTCCCCTTCAAATAAACTCCCTTTCTTTCAAGCCACTGCCTTCTATGAAGTCTGGTGGTGGTGGTTTAGTTGCCAAGTCATGTCCAACTCGCAGTCCTATGGACTGTAGCCCGCCAGGTTCCTCTGTCCATGGGATTTTCCAGGTAAGAATACCAGAGTGGGTTGCCATTTCCTTCTCCATCTGTGAAGTTTAGGTTAATCTATATTCTCCATTTCATCTTTCCCATTTATGCCATATTCCCCTGCAATCGGGATTTCACATTACTCATTTAAACAAACCTACAAGATCCATGCAGAGAAGGCAATGGCACCCCACTCCAGTACTCTTGCCTGGAAAATCCCGTGGATGGAGGAGCCTGGTAGGCTGCAGTCCATGGGGTCGCTGAGGGTCAGACGCGACTGAGCGACTTCACTTTCACTTTTCACTTTCATGCATTGGAGAAGGAAATGGCAACCCACTCCAGTGTTGTTGCCTGGAGAATCCCAGGGGTGGGGGAGCCTGATGGGCTGCTGTCTATGGGGTCGCACAGAGTCGGACATGACTGACGTGACTTGGCAGCAGCAGCAACAAGATCCATGAGTCACACTAACCATACTTACCAAACCAGTGGTCCTTAGACTCTGTGGGGGTACTTAAATGTGTATATCCCCAAAGATCACTCTCTTGTTTTCTATTTTTCTTTTGACAATGTTGTAGCTTCAATGACTACTCCTATGTCAATAACAAGATGGATGTTTAAGCCTAGACTCTTCAAGTTCAAATCTCACCCTTTAACTTCCTGGTAGACTTTTCCACTTGATTTTCCCTCTGGTACCTCAAACTCGGGCCTCCCAGGTGGCTCAGTGGGTAAAGTATCTGCCTGAAATGCAGGAGATGCAGGTAGACGCGAGTTCAATCCCTGGGTCAGGAAGATCCTGGAGAAGGGCATGGCAACCCACTCCAGTATTCTTGCTTGGAGAATCCCGTGGACAGAGGAGCCTGGTGGGCTACAGTCCATAAGGTCACAAAGAGTCACACATGACTGAATCAACTGAGCAGGCATGCAAGGACCTCAAACTCAGTATATTCCAAACATGAAAAATTCTCCATTCCAAAACTGCTCTTCTACCTGCATCTCCAGTTTTAGGTAATAGCATCATCCCAACATCGTTTTCATCCTAATCCACCCTCTCCTGTGTTTCTGTATCTGGCTAGTAACTAAATCAGGTTGGTTTTGCATCTACAATGTCTTTTCCATCTAGCCCCATCGTTACACTCCCTCTGCCTTCATTATTCCACTGAACTATGACAATAGCTTTCACACTGATATCGCCCCCAGTCTCTCAATCCTATGATCACATGTTAGGGAAATTAAAATGGAGATAGTCTTATTCAGGCTTCGGAAGTAGAGGAGCAGGCCTCTGACCAACTTCTGAATTGCCTGGAACCTACTGCCTGCATGCAAGCATAACAGTTGTTACCAGCAAGTCAAGTGGCACTTTAGATAATAAAGGGTATAATATTTAGATAATAAAGGTCTTAGAATTTCTTAAGCCCTGGGATCTAGCCGACATCATCCCCCAACACCACCACCACCAGGGTCTAAGGAATCTTCTGACTCACAAGGTGAATTAAATAGCACTGTAAAAGTTAAAGGAAAACCAGAGTTGCACGTTTGTGCACCGACAGATGATCATATCAATTTTCGGACCGAGATTATAAGTAGGAACTCCCAAAGCCACGATGCAAACTCTCATCCGTGGGTTGGACACTCTGTCTGAGACCCTTGTCTGTTCAGACTCTGGATTGCTGTTACTTCGGACTTTTCCAGGATTGCTGTTACTTCGGACTGTTCCAGCGCTGTTCAAGACTAGATGTAAGTTTCTGTGTAATTCGATGATGTATACGCTGTTACTTCTCTCTATTGTTTCTATTTCTTTTCTTCTAACCACTGTGTATTGAAATTTAGTTAAACTTCTACTAAAAAGTGAAATTATTTATTTGTTTGTAACTAGAGTTTTCTTTTTATAATGAATTCTTCCAACCTAAAATGAAAGTAAAACTTGTGGCAAAACATGTCATACACAGCAACCGAAAAAAATCTTTCTCGACATGTCTTTGTCATTTTTCTTCCTTAAAAGCCTTCGAGATTCTCCAGTGCGTACACAATAAGACTATGGCTGGAGGTTGGGATGACGGACAGGATGGGAGAGTAGGGTGCTGCTGGTTTTAAATCTTGGAGTCTAAAGGTCTAGAGAACTCCAATGTCCAAGAGGAGAAGACAGAATCTTGGCTCAAGAAGAGAGAGAGAGAATTCACTCTTTCTTCTCCTTTTTTGTTCTGTTTGGACCCTCAATGGCTTGGATGATGCCCACCTACTTTGGTGAGGGCACAATTTTTTTTTTTTTTTACTTAGTCTATTGATTCAAATGTTAATCTCTTCTGAAAAACACCCTTATAGACACATCCCAAAATGAGGTTCACTTGATCTCTAGGCATCAAGCGCAATCTAGTTGACACATAAAATCAACTATAACAAGGCTGCTTGTGACCTGGGATTGTGACAGATCTTAGATCTTCCTTTTTTCCCTCTCTCTCTATTGAGCTATAATTCACATTTTATAAACTTCATCTTTTTAAAGCATACAATTCTGTGGGTTTTAGTATATTCACGGCTGTGCACTCACCACTAGGACCTAATTTCAGAACATTTTCATCTACCTAAAAAGAACCCATACCTGTTAGCTACTATTCCTTATTCCTCCCTGCTTCCTAGTCCCTGGATTACCACTTTCTGTTTCTACACACTTTCTTATTCTGAATATTTCACATAAACAGATCATTCAATATGTGGCCTTCTGACTTCTTTCACTTAGCATGTATTCAAGGTTCATTTTTTTGTAGAATATATAAAAGGACTTCATTTACTTTTATGCCTGCATAGTATTTCAATGTATGGATATACCACATTTTGTGTGTCTATTCATCAATCAACGAACATTTAGATAGTTTCCACGTTTTGGCTGTTATGAACAATGCTGCTGTGAGTATTCATGGGCAAGTTTTGGTGTGGATATATGTTTTTAATTCTCTTGGATATAGACATAAAAGTGGAATTGTTGGGCTGTAAGGTCAGAGTTGAATTGCTAGTAACGCTTATGTTTACTTTTTTGAGGACTGCCAAACTATTTTTCAAAGTGGCTATACAACTTCACATTCCCACCAGCAGGGTATGAGGGTTTCACACAATCACCCCTCTGTAGCTTGGTTCAAATATTTCCCTTGAGTGCTTAGAGTACTAGGATAAACATTTAAATTTTCCTTCAGGTGTCTCTATTCTACTTCTGCCTTTCAGGCTTAGCTTAAATGCCTCCTCCTACAAGGCATATCCATCTGGATTCTTGCCTTGTTTTGTTGGGCTCCAATAGTATTTAGATGAGCCCCTTTTGTGGCATTACCCTGCCCAGTTGTTACAGAAATTACATGACCTCATATGGAGTTAGTGGCTGTAGTAGCCTTGGGATCCAGAGCATAGGATTTGGAGTTAGAGAGGCCTAAGTGTCAGTTCTGAATTTCCAATGCTTCTTAGGATTGGGATGATGGCAAAGTACTTTTTCTCTCTGAACTTTGACTTCCTCATCTATTGAATGTGAATAATAACACTGACCTTAGAGAATTCATGCTTTACACATAGGAGGAGCTTACTAAATATTTAAAATTATTGAACAAAAGTTGGGAAAGTAATGTATTTCATGAACCAGGTGAGAAGCGATAGTTTCATCAGGTTGCCTCCCCAGATGGTGAAATTTGTTTAATTGAAGAAATGAATAGAAGACCAACACTTAGAGCTCGTCTGTCTTTTGGTTATCTTTTTTAAAAAATTGTAGTAAAATACACATAGGATAACATTTATCATTTTAACCATTTTCAGGTGTGCAATTCAGTGGCATTAGTATAGTCACATGGCTATGCAAACACCTCCGCTCAGTCTTGTCTTTCTTGGGCACAGAAGTTCTTCAGATCATGCCTAGGATTTGGAAATGGCGCTCTAATAATTTATTTCAGAGATAAAATATCTTTCTAAACTTTTATATCTGGAGCTCTGTGCATTTGATTTAGCTCAACTATTGCGTGGTGTCTTAAAGCCAAACTCACTGGTTTAAATCTTGGCTCTCTCACCAGCTCCTTTTGTGATCTTGGGCAAATTGCTTAGTTGTGTCTTAATTTTCATGTCTTAAAAGAGGGGTCACAGTATTTATTTTAGAGAGTTGTTGGGATAATTAAATGAGTAAATAGTTGTCTGGCACATAGCAGTTGGGATACAAGTGTTGGGTACTGTTTTCACGATGTGATATAATGCCTTTGAGGTCTTTTTCCTGCTGAACTGAAAGTGCTGGAAGGGCATAGACATCACCAGCTTCACCTACTGTTAATTGAGTTCCTTGCAAATACTTCCAAAAACGCTTATACTCCTGCCCCTGACCCCTCCTTTTTTTTGGCCTTAAATTTTTTTGTTGTTTATTTGCACATGTCCTAAGATGGCTGACAACTATTTCATGAACTATTTGAGTTTTAGTGTGTTTGGGGAAGGAATGGTTAGGAAAAACCAACACTTCCTTTTTTGACTCATTGTTGGGGGGAGTGACCCCAGGGAAAGGCTAGAGCATTAAGTGCCTTCCAGAAATTCATCTGTGGGGGCTCTTGGCTTTCCCTGGGAAAATCTCCAGCTCTACAATGGAAAAGTTGTTCATCTGCCATTAGGAGACGCTATTTGTCAGAATTACCCTGCAGCAGTAGCAGGAAAGGGGAGGAAGCAAGGCAAGTGAATTACAGATGACATCAGCAATTCATAAAAGTTACCAAAATTGAATGATCCAGTTTTCATTTGCCGGGTCAGAAACTAGTTGAATTCACTTTCCATACAAAGGGGAGCTTCCCGGAACTTGGAGTATGAAGAGGATTCTGACTTCTTAAGTTCTGTTTTCAGAAAATTGTTCCACGAATTTTTAATCTCCAGAGGCTCAATGCAATTTGATCAGAAGTTACACTGTCAACGTGCCATCCCCACCCCCACCCTACCCCACCCCACCCTCGCCCCCACCCTCACCCCCACCCCGGGCTACGTCTCATATGTCAGTCTTTTCCCTTGCTTGATGTCTTAGAAACTTGCAAAAACTTTCATATTGTCAGCAAAGGCAGTATTTTTGCCTGGATTTACTAACTGTACTAGGTGGGGGGAAGGTTTAGAAAACCCCGGAAGGCTCCAACACAGCCCTTTCCTGGTCGAGATTTGCTATTTCATAAACGGAGACAAAGTGTGGCAGACTCGCCAGAGCCAGAGATCAGAATCTTCAGGAAACTGCAGGACAAATTTACGGTGTTGGAATACATCTCCAGGAATCCAGCCATATTGCTTCTGGTATCATGTTACAACAAGGGAAGACCCTATGGATGATCACATTAAAAAGCCTATCTTTTTGGTTTGTTTTTAACAATTAAAGTAATATATACTTATTGCATAAAATTTGAGAAACTCAAACAAGAGCCAAGAATAAAATTTATATTGTCTGTAATTATACTGCTGCTGCTGCTGTTGCTAAGTCGCTTCAGTCGTGTCCGACTCTGTGACCCCATAGACGGCAGCCCACAAGGCTCCCACCATCCCTGGGATTCTCCAGGCAAGAACACTGGAGTGGGTTGCCATTTCCTTCTCCAATGCCTGAAAGTGGAAAGTGAAAAGTGAAAGTGAAGTCGCTCAGTCCTGTCGGACTCTTAGTGACCCCATGGACTGTAGCCCACCAGGCTCCTCTATCCATGGGATTTTCCAGGCAAGAGTACTGGAGCGGGGTGCTATTGCCTTCTCTGGTAATTCTACTACTCTTTGTTATTGATTTTTTTTCTATGTTCTTCCTTTAGAAAGCCGTTTCTTATTTCGAAATACTGTTGCATAGTGAATATATACCTCAAGTTCTTAAAGAATGAATAATTGCATGGAAAGTTTTGTTAATTCACTGTTCCTCTGATTGGAATGACATTTATTGTAGAAAATACCACAGTTGATGAACTAGCCAGGTGGAAATACTGACTTCCATAATTTGTCATTTCTTGATACATGCATTTCCCATACGTAGAAGAGTGCTCAATCCATTAATATGAGATAACTGGTTTTCCTTAATAAACAGTAAACTTTTAATGTTCAGATTACCTGTCCCTTGCTGCAAACCTCTGTATAGCCTTGCTCTTGCTCTCTCCCATCACCCTTCTCTGCCTCCTCGGATGTTCTCACATGGTCACCTGAGATGCTGTCTCCCAGGCCTGAAGTCCTAGTAATTCCCACCAAATAAACCTAACTCTCAACTTTTAGGTCAGGTGTATGTTTTGTTTTTTTTTTTTTCAGTTGACAGTTTTGGCTCACTGATGAAGGGACCAGAGCAGATTCCTCTCCTTTGCCTGAACTCTGTGAGGACCTGGAACCTTGTGCCCACCAGCCTCCTCAGGAGTCCAGGCAATTCTGAGTCTTTTCTGGTTCTAGGATCTCCCATCCTTGGTCTCTGATCCTAAGTTGTATTCAGTGGGGGAAAATGTTACCTTGAAACTTGGTTTCAAGAAGAGGCACCTGGGTCACTCAGTTTTAACCCTGAGTGGGAATACCCTCAGTCGGAGGTCTAGGAAGATTTTGCTTGAGTAGGGAACCCTCAGAGTTAAGGCACTGGGAAGACTCAGCTTGGATACTGAGTGGTGGATAATCTCAGTTTAGAGGCTGGGAAGACAGCTCAGGTAAACACTGAATAAGGTAGGACTGGGGTATTGGGAGGAAGACTGGCCTGTCATTTTCCCTTGAAATGGCTACCTTACTGGAGTTTGTCAGAATAAAACCGAAATTTATGACAGCTTTTGAGCTCCGAAGAAGGGACTCACTCCTCCTGGTTGGCCTTTCTCAGGCAACTGAGAAACTTGCAGGCGTGGTGGAGGCAAGTTGGCCCTATGGGGAAATGCACTCACGTAATGAACAATCTGCTCAACCAGGGACGCGAATAACCTGAGATCTGAGCACCCATGGAAGTCTTATACTCTCCACTGGGATACCCGAGGCATGAAAAACTCTGGGGCTAAACCAGAGGAGCAAGCCCCTAAGCAGCACACTGGGCCCACCACACAGTCATCAACAGCAATTTTATGTCAACAAACTGATTTCAGAATGGGAAACAAGGTTTCCAAAACAAAAGAAAAAAGAATGAAAGATCACCAGCCTCCAACTAATACCCCAGCCAGGTTCCTGTACAATACATATGGAGATTATACTGGCAAGTATCTATTGGCTGGGGAAATTATACTAAAGGAGACATCAACTTGAAATGGCCAAATTAGGGTTATTTTCACATTCCAAAACTGATTTTTTGCATACACAGTCAGAAAAAGACAGCCATAAGATCAAACAGACTGAATGGAATGCTTATTTTGATTGGTATTTAGAAGCTTCTAAAAAAGGAAATGATACAGTAACTTCTTTGGAGGAAACCAAAGAAAGGTTATTTGAAACTATATCTGAATTTTAAAAAGTTTCTAGGGTTAATCCTATCTCTCGCTCTGTTCCTCCTTTGGCTGTTGTTGTTCAGTCACTAAATCTCGTCTGACTCTTTGAGACCCCATGAACTCCACCATGCCAGTCTCCCGTCCTTCACTATCTCCCAGAGTTTGCTCAAACTCATGTCCTTTGAGTCGGTGATGCCATCCAACCATCTCATCCTCTGTAGTCCCCTTCTCCTTCTGTCCTCAATCTTTCCCAGCATCAGGGTCTTTTCCAGAGAGATGGCCCTTCTCATCAAGTGGCCAAAGTATTGGAGCTTCAGCTTCAGCCCATCATTCCTTCCCATGAATATTCAGGGTTGATTTCCTTTAAGATTGCTGGTTTGATCTTGCTGTCCAAGCTACTCTAAAAAGTCTTCTCCAGCTCCACAATTCAAAAGCATCAATTCTTTTGTGCTCTGCCTTCTTTATGGTCCAACTCTCACATTTGTCCATGACTACTGGAAAATTATAGCTTTGATTATACTGTTTTGTGAGCAAAGTGAAACTCTGCTCCTCCTTTATCTGAACTGCCTAACCCAGAAGCTTTGTCTCTCTCTCTCTCTTCCCTGTTAACTCCACCTCCTATCATTTCCCCTTCCGCAGTAAAGGAAGGCAGAAAATCAGAAGTAATCATAGCTCCCTTCAGGGAGAAACCTATTACTGGAAGGGGCAAGCCATCCTCAGTGTTTACTTGTACACCTTGGACCCAAACAAAACTTAGAGCTCTAGCTAAGGAATTTTCTAAACCTAGTAAAGGTCCAGCAGGATTTGCTAAGGAACTTGAGCTAACCATTCGAATCTATAAGCTGATGTATTTAGACCTGTATCAGTTAATACATCTACTGGTTTCTGAAAATTAAGCAAAGGAATGGATAGAGAGAACAGGGTGGAAGACTGTTTAGCAGATTTTGATTTACATACCTCATAGAACTGAGATAACTGCAAAAGGAATTAGTTCATTAATAATTCAAGCATATTCCAGAGCTTTTCCCACAAGCAGTGAATTGATCCAAGATTCAACAATGTAAACAAAGACCAGATGAATTAATTCCAGATTACTAAGAGAGGTTTGAGAAAACTTTTAAACAATATTCAGGCATGACACCTGAATCATTCTCTAACCACCAAAATGATCCTTTATTCCACTCTGCCTTTCTAGAAGGTTTGGATGAGGAAGTGGCTACTTGAATTGAGACATAATTTAGGTTGGTCTGCATTATAGACAAACACCCTTGCCACGCTGGCAGACAAACTTTTCAAAACCATTAAAAAGAAAAAGACACCTTTAAAAAAATTGTGAAACTTCAATTGTGCCAATTAAGTAAACCAGGACAGTTGGTGGTTAACAAATCTCTGTTTGATCCACAGCTGACAAAGAAAGCTTTTACTGCAACTGGCCTGGTCACCTAAAAAGGGCCTGCAGAAAATTTAAAAGAAAATCTGAGGACAGACTAAATTGGGCTACTCTGAGAGGAGGACAAGGGGAGTCTTTCCCCTCCTCCTTTCTAATACCCTTGGGGAAGTGGAAATGAATATTCAAGGAAAATCGCTTAAAGCCCTAGTAGATTCCGGAGCCATCTCTTCAGTTTTGTGTGTGCCTAGTTGCTCAGTGGTGTCCAGCTCTTTGTAACACCAAGGACTGTAGCCAGCCGGGATCCTCTGTCCATGGGGCTTCTCCAGGCAAGAATGCTGGAGTGGGTTGCCATGCTTTCCTCCAGGTTAATCTTCTCAACCCAGACATCAAACCCAGGTCTCCTGCATTGCAGGTGGATTCTTTACTGTCTGAGTCACCAGGGAAACCGTACCAAAATCAAAGGCTCCCTTCCTTGCAGTAATACTTCAGTGCAAATGGTGGGGGTTTCCAATGCCTCCAGCAAGGCTTTTAAATCACTGCCTTTAGAATTTTACTTACAAGAACTTAAATAGAAAACATTCTTTTTTTCCCAGTAGAAATTGCCCCTATTCACCTGATAGTTTATTAGAAACTTATGAAGCCCGGATTTTGTTTACTGCTAAGGGAGAAATGTTTTTAGACCTAAAAGATCAATCAGATCTTTCTCTCATCACTTAATGTTCGTGGTCCATGATAAAGGTGAGGCAGAAAAAGAAAAATTGCTAGGCTTGGTACCTAAAGAATTATGGGCATGCATTTCCACTAACATGGGGAGAATACATTCTACATCACCTGTTAAAACTACCATGGACCAAAATAAACCTCTGCCCAATATTCACTAATACCCATTGAAGTAGGAAATTATAGAGAGAATGAAACCCTTGATATCAGCTTACATTAATAAAGGGCTTATCGTGCCTTGCACTTGTCCTTGTAACACTCCCATTCTGCCAGTTGAAAAACCCAGTGGCAAGGGTTAGGGATTTGTACAAGATCTAAGATCTGTCAATGCTGTTGTTATTCCTTGCCACTCTGTGGTTGGTACCTAACCCCCACGCCTCACGATCCTGTATCCCTAAAAATAGTGACTTATTTTCAGTGACAGATCTCTGCAGTGCATTCTTTAGTAGCCCTGTACGTCCTGGTAATCAATATCATTTTGCCTTCACTTGGAATGAACGGCAACATACGTGGACTGTGGTGTCACAGGGCTACACTGACAGCCCCACTTACTTTTCTCAGATATTAAAAGCAGATTTAGAAGATCTAGTTTTTCCTCGTAAATCAGTCTTAATACAATATGCAGATGGCTCTCTGTTGTGTTTAAGTTCCTTAATAATCAGTAAGACATCCTGTACTTGCTCTAGAAGGTGGCTTCAAAAGGACATAAAGTGTCTATAGAGAAATTATAGTTTTGTAAAGCTAATGTAAAGTACCTAGGGCATGTAATATCTAAAGATGGGCTTTTAATTGATCTAGACAGAGTAACGGGCATTTTGGCTTTCCCTGCTCTGAGAACAAAAAGACAACTGAAGAGGATTTCTAGGTCTTGCAGGCTACTGCAGGACTTGGATTCCAAGTTTAATAGCTCAACCATTATATGATTTACTTAAACAAGATCAAACCGAACCTGTTTACTGGAACAGAACACTCTAAAGCCATGGACACCCTAAAGGGCTTCCTGGCAAAGGCCCCAGCCTTAGGGCATCCAAATTATGATTTACTCTTTTTCCTCTTTGTCCATGAAAACAAGGGAACTGCACTAGGAGTATTAACCCAACAGCACAGTAGCCACTGTCGACAAATAGGATACACAGCCCACAGCCAGATGCAGCAGCCAAGGGCCTTTCTCCTTATCTCTGAGCTATCACTGCAACAGCTCTGATGTGTCGAACCACAGAGGAGATAGTTATGAATCACCGTCTCACTGTCTTTGTTCTGCACTCTGTGGATGCCTGACTAAACTCTCATCACACACAGCATTATTCAGCAAGTTGATTAATCTCTCATGAGATTGTCCTGCTCTCACCAAATATAACTCTCCACAGGTATAACGAAAAATTGGATGATGCAAAGCATGATTGTATTGCCTTTACTGACAATCTTTTATCCCCTAGGATTGACTTTCAAGAGAGTTCAATGGATAATCCTGATTTTATGTTATTCACTGACAGTTTATATTTACAAGGACCTCATGGAAAATACCAGGCTGGCTGTGCTGTTGTTTCCCCAGTGTCTATCTTTGAAAATGGTCATTTGCCTAATGTCTCTTCCGCTCGACAGGCTGAGTTAATAGCACTAACCAGAGCCTGTCAGTTGGCAAAAGGAAAATCTGTCAATATCTACAAGGAGAGCCACTATGCTTTTGGGGTGGTGTATGATTTTGGTATACTTCAGAAACAAAGAGGGTTTCTAACATCCTCAGGACAGCCTGTCAAAAATGGGAAACAAGGAGTGGAGTTATGAGATGCAATTCTGCTACCAGATGTGCCTGATATTATTAAGGTATCAGGCCATTCAAGGACCGACACTGCCGAGGCAAAAAGAAACTTTAGCTAATCACGCCGGCAAGGCAGCAGCCTCTCAAATTATTCACGACCAACTAACTACTGCCTTTCCCTTTCAGTCTCCCAGTAACCTCTCTAGCATGTTATCAAGATTTCAGAGAACAGCACCAGACAAGGAAAAATACACCTAGATACAGAAAGGAGGAAGAGTCAACCCTAAATGAGAGCTGTGGATAGGTCCAAACAGGAAGCCTGTTCTTCTGTTTGGAGCTCAGTATCCTGTTTTACAATATATTCATGAGTTAACTCATTGCAACCCAGATAAGATTTGTGTTGGGGTAAACAATATTTTTGGAAACCTTCCTCTACTACAGCTTGGGAAGATCTATTCAGGATGCAGTGCATGTCCAAAATATAATCCAGGAAAGCCATTGCATAAGTTCTCAGGGGGGTTTTCTGTTACCTACAGGCCCTTTGGAAATGTGGCAGGATAGGTTTTATACAGATGCCTCCCCTGCAAGGTGATCAACATGTTCTTGTTATGATCTGTGTTTTCACACTGGGTTGAGGCATTCCCAAGGAGAAGGGCCATGGCACCATCGGTAGAGAAGCTGCTTTTAGAAAGAGTGGTTCCCATCTGGGGAATCCCCTCAGAACTACATAGTGACAGAGGAACTCATTTTACTGCACAAATTGTTAAGGAAGCCTGTAAAATTTAGCCAATTATGCAATACTTCCATTGTACCTATCACCCCCTGTCTTCTGGGTTAATAGAAATGACAAATGGAACAATGAAAACTCCGTTGGCTAAAATTACGGATGTTATTCCTTATGCTCACCTAAGGCTCTTCCATTGGTCCTCCTCAACCTCAGATCCACTCATTTTGGCAAACATCATTTCTCTCCCCTTGAGATTATTACAGGGAGACAAATGAGGCTGGATGAAGGATCATATGATCCTGCATTACTAAAGGGAGATATATTACATTATTTCAAGTGTTTAATCAAATTATTGGCAGATCCTTCTCAACTTGTTTCTGAAGCTTATCACAGTAATCTATCTTCCAATGGAGATCAGATGTCCTATGACTTACAACCAGGAGATTATGTATATTGGAAAAGATGTCATTTAAAGGACTCCCTCCAACCTAGATGGAAGGGCCTTCGTCAGGTTCTTTTAACAAGCTCATGTGCAGCAAAACTGAAGTAAATTGACTCTTGGATTCATCTTGTTTCCCTGAAAAGGGCTTCTGCACCAGGCTGGCTTGTAGAGAGAATTGTTGAGCTCAGACTCATCTCAAAGCAGTGCTCTGATAATAATAAAGTAGCAATGCCAGAACAACCAGAAGACAACGTCAGAAGCAGACAGCTGTACCAAGATGCTAGACCTGACCGGTACGATTGTTCATTACGTTTTCTTCTTGATTTCTTGGACTTGGACATGAATCAAATCTTTTTGCATCATCAGCCCTCTCTTATGCAAATTTTAGAAATCAATTAAATTGTTGGGTTTGTGGTCAATTACCTGCATGCAGTACCTCTGGTTTATCTTGGTGGGTTTCTCCCCTCAAGGCTCTGACTGGATGGCTCTTAGAAAGTTTATTTTAGAAAAAAAGAATTGTAGTTTGATCTGGGCTACTACTGATATCTCTCAATGGGACCCACTCACTTGGCCAAACTAACATGCATATTCTGACCCTGGCCATAAATATGAATTTTCCCTTAAGGTTACTCAAGCTCAACCGGAAGAAGCTACATTTCAGTCAAAAAATGTGAACTCTAGACTGTTAGGAAGGATTGGGTTTCAGTTATGGGTTGGGTTTATCTGGCTAATACCAGGCTCTGGTCATCTAAGCCTAAAGGCCCCCCAATCTGGGAACAATTAAATCATACTAAAGATAATCAGCATTATAACACTAAAAAATTAGAATGGATGCCTTATGAAAATTGCCAGTGTATCATATATCATTTCCCTTAAAGATAGTGATTGGTACAGAACAGATTGGGTCAGATGACCAGAAATATACTGGGTGGCAGCTAACGGGACTTAGTGGCTTTGTGGGACCAATCTCTGGCCCTGGCTTCCAACAGGATGGCTAGAAAGGTGTACTTTAAGGATTCCCTTGGGCTCAAGTCCACTTACGTACAAATTTAGATGTTACTCTAGCAAATTTACCATCAATATGAGCCTGATGGACCAAGAGATCTGTATGTCACTGGTATGGTCACTTAGCACCTATTTTTGTGCTCTCAGTAGGATTGGAAAGTTATTTCTCACACTAAAGCCTTAACAGAATTCACTCAAAAGGCCTTCAATGATAGCAACCAGGTTATCAGCTTTCTAAATTTTGAGGTCTCTATGATGAGTAAAGCTGTCTTATAAAATTGTGTGGCCCTTGATAAATTTAACAGCATCTCAAGGGAGCACCTGTGCCATCATTCAAACTGAATGTTCTGTTTGCATACCAAGTGAATCTTCTAAGGTAACACATTTAATGAATCACGTGAAAAATCAGATTACTACCTTAGATGATCCCCTTCCTAACCTTGGTAATCTTTTGGGAAGATGGTTTGGTTCTGGAAGCTCATGGCTTAAGTCCCGCTGTATTACTTGTAATCTGTCTACTTTATAAGGGTCTTCTTGCATTATACACTGTGTAACCAGGCCCTAGGCCAAATTAATGATAGCTAAACATCTTAAAGAAATAGGTCACATTTATAACATAGAATAATAGTAATAGTGTGATTCTAGGTGTGGGAAGAAGCAACGAGGGAAATATCTCCTGGATCCTAATAGGTTAGAAGATAGAGGATCCAGAGAATCTTTTATTATCTATCAGTGGGCCTAATCTGGAAATTAACACCTGGAGTGATATATCAATAAGAATTTTCACCTGATCTGGGATGAGCCTCCCAGCACAGTGGGACAAAAAAATGGTTGTGAAATGTCTCCCAATATGGTCAAATTTCCCACTATGGAGAGGGACTGTGAAATGAAATATTAATATTTCCTGCTATACCAGGAAACAATATCACAGCCATCAGAGATTTCAACCTTCCAGTTGTAAATTTCTGAGCCCAAGTAGAACAATACCTCTATTTGGCAGCCATCAGCCACTTCCCCAGTAAGCGCTGAGGAGCTGGATGTGTGGGTGTGTGTCGGGGGATGTGTGGGAGAAAGTTTGCCACCCCTTATGGTGAATGAAGAATTAAGGATGTGAACGATTAAGAAGCAGGATTTGGCCCCAGATAGATGAGATGCATATGACAGGAATGAATTCAGTGAACCCAGACGCTTGCATATTCCTATACATAGAAGGGCACTAAATCTCTTAATGAAAAATAACTGGTTTTCCTTAATTAATAATAATCTTTTAATATTCAGATCACCTGTCCCTTGCTGCAAACTTCTATTATATAATAGAATATTATGTAATATTTAATATATATAGCCTATATGTATATTATATATATATATAGTAATACATAACCTGGCTCCTTCCCCACTCAACACTGCCCCCACCAACAACCTCCACCTACCTCCTCAAACAGTTCTCTCAGGGTCACCTGAGATGCTGTCTCCTAGGCTTGAAGTCCTAATAATTCCCACCAAATAGACCTAACTCTCCCAGTGGGGACATTTTGATTTGGGAGAACTCAGGGTCGACTGAGTTCCAATGAAAGCTCTCTCCAGACCTCCTAAAAGGGTTAACAGTGTTTGAATCAAGTTTTCCGGGCTATAGGTTTTTGAAGTAACCTCCCAGTGAATTTCATCTTTTAGCACTTCTAGAGAAGTCTAAGGCCTGGAACAGAGAAGGTTAAAACTGAGGGAGGGCCTGGGAAGTTGGGGTGCTGTGTTGTCCTCATTCTCTAACCTGCGACCCCCACCTCCTTATATCTTTCAGGCAGGTCATGGCATCGCCAAGCCAAAGTTTGAATTCCACTTTAGATGATAACCGGCAAGTGAACTTTCGAGAGAAGCTTCTGATTATTGACCTGTCCCTGGGGGATCGAGATGTGGAGTGCTTGAAGTTTCTCTGCCGAGACTACATCACCCTCAGGAAACTGGAAAAGTGCAGCAGAGCCTTGGATATTTTCGAGTACCTGCTGCAACAGGAGCTGCTGAGTGAGGGAGACCCCTTCTTCCTAGCAGAGCTCCTCTACATCATAGAGCAGAAGATCCTGCTGCAGCACCTTGACTACACCAAGGAGCAGGTGGAATGTCAGATGCAAACCCGCCGCAGGGTCTCCCACTTCAGGTGATCAAGATCAACGTGGCAGGGCCACTGGGCTTTGAAAGGCTGCGGTTAAGATCTTTAATCTTAAAATTAAAAATGAATTCGATTTTTAGCTTTTTTCCCCCCTTGGATGGTATAGTGATTCTAAACCAGGAGATTTCTCAGCTTCAGGTGCTAATAAGAAGGGAGGCTGGGAGGTCAACAAAGCTTTGAAACCCAGCCCCGGGCCTGAGAGGGGCCTCCTTTTGTTTTGCTTCTCACTGAGGAAGGAAGCCCAGCTCCAGGCAGCAGGCCCCACCTCCAGCCTTCCTCTTTGTCAACCTCTGAGCTCTCAGCCTCCTCCCTCCTGTGAGTCACTGGTGTGTCTGCCGTTCGAAAAGAGAGTAATGCATGTGCTTAGTTGCTCAGTCATGTCCGACTCTTTTTGACCCCGTGGACTGTAGCCCACCAGGCTCCTTTGTCCATGGGGATTCCCCATGCAGGAATACAAGAGCAGGTTGCCATGCCCTCTTCCAGAAGATCTTCCCAACTCAGGGACTGAACCCAGGTCTCCTGCATTGCAGGCAGATTCTTTACCAGCTGAGCTACCAGGGAAGCACACTTGGAGCCAAAGTGACAAAATGAAAAAGGAGCTGTGTCTCCAGGGTAGGGAGGGACGTCATTTATGCCGTGTCCAATTTGCCCAATTTGGGGGTGAAACCTGGACAGCTAAAATATAGGCATTTTGCCCAAAGAGGTAAAATAAAGGCAAGAGACCTGAGGCAACACTGTTATAAACTGTCCACTGACATAGTATCAACATAAAACAACCTCACAAGGAGGAGGCTTTGTGATATTATTTTATAGCTGGACGATTAGAATGCTTCAGGTCTTAACACTTGAACTGACTCCTAGAACCTGAGTGACCCTTGGGTCAGTGAGAGAGTTCTGCAAATTATTATCTCCATTCTGTTGGTTAAAGAGCTGAGGAATGGTCATGGGCATACAGAGCTGTTAATGTGTGAATGAAGTACTCAGGTTTTCTTTTTTTAGGCTCTTAGTTCCTCCACCAGGGATTATACCTATGCCCAACACTGGAACTGAAGTTCCTAAATTCAGTTTTTCCAGTCGTTGAGTATATGGCTTTCCAGAAGCTGGGATAGTTTCCTGTCTATAAGTGAACTTCATATTCACTGGCATTGGGTGCTCCCTGATGAGGGCCTATAAAGAAAGCCTGATTTCTGGAATGGGGTCTGGAGAAGGGCGGGCATGCCACAGTGGTGTTTTACGCCTTCTTAGTGGGATGTGAGACAGCACTGGACCTGGAATCAGAAGACCTGGAATCAACAAGGCTCACCATTAATAAACAAGGCTCATAGTCAAATAGGTCAAATTGAAATACTAAAAGTTTTTGTTTTTAAATCTATAAAATGAGATTAATAGTTGTCTACTCACAGGGCTGTGATTATTCAAATGAGAGAGAATGTTTGATAAAAGCTCTCCATTTTCTGCCGGTCCTCGGCAAGTGTGAGGCTTTAACTAGTCTCTTTGGTTTCTGTCTTAGAAACCTGCTCTACGAACTGTCAGAAGGCATCAGCTCAGAGAACCTAAAGAGCATGATCTTCCTTCTGAAGGAGTCACTTCCAAATGTCCAGATGGTGAGTGAGCCATACCCAATGGGATCTTTGGGAACATCACCTTAATTAGTGCTTGGGAAGATATTGGAAAGGGAGACAGTATCAAACAAGGGTTAGAAACATGGATTGTGACGTGCCTGGAGTCTAGTTCCAGACTAACTCCTGAATGTGGGGCAAGTGACTGAACGTTTCTGAGTCTCCATTTTCTAATACAGCCTATTATAGACAATTACACTACTTCCTTCCAGGACTGTGAAGAGGATTAGATGAAATAATGTACATAAACTATTAGCTGGGGCCTATATTTTGCACATAGTACATGTGTGCATGCTAAGTCCCTTCAGTCGTGTCCAACTCTTTGCCAGCCTTTGAACTGTAGCCTGCCAGGCTCCTCTGTCCATGGGATTCTCCAGGGAAGAAAACTAGTGTGTGTTGTCATGCCCTCCTCCAGAGGATCTTCCCAAACCAGGGATCGAACATTGTCTCCTACGTTGCAGGCAGATTCTTTAGCGCTAAGCCATCAGCGAAGCCCTTTGCACATAGTAACCACACAGTAAATGACTGACCGCTGTGGGCACTCACTGTGTCTTATGACACAGAACTGTGCAAAGGAATGAGGAGGTGGTAGCTAATGGCAGAGTGGGATTCAGTTGTTCATCACCTCCACTTGTTGAGGTTTTCGAGGGAGACTGTCCTCTTCAGTGGACTCTGCAGTGTCTTCCATGAAGAGTTTTGTGAAAACCAAATGAGACGAAATGTTTGAGGGTGTGCTTTCTACAGGGTTGTACAGGAGCTTGGAACCAATAGTAATTTTTAAAATATTAACATAATGCTGTCTGCTGATATTCTTGTTAGGTTGATCACAATTAAGGGCTGGAAAGTAGCTGTACATATCTCTTCCAGGCCACAGAACTTTTTATTTTTTGAGTTTCTAACAGCTTGTGACAAGCCAGTTATTTAATCTGGGAAGGGGGCAATTTTCAAGTTTTACCCTATGACATTAATTTTGTTATTCAACTGTTATTTTCATTAGGTTTTAAGTTATATAATAATTGATAACACCAAAAAAAGATGTGTAAAATGTATGGAAGTTTTAAAATGTAGAACCTAGTGAGCAGCCATGGATCCCCTGTCCAACTCAGAAATGAGCACATCACCCATGCAAAAAGCCTGAGTGTAGCCCTCCTATATCACATTCTTTCCAGACTAACTGGTATTATTGACAAATAATTTCTTCTCTCTCTTTTTTTTAAACTATTTGGCTGTGCTGTGTGGCATGTGGGATCTTAGTTCCCCTGACCAGTAATCAAATCCTTCCCCCTGCCTTGGGAGCAAAAAGTCTTAACCACTCTTCCCTGGGACTGCCAGGGAAATCCCAATAACTTCTTTTTTTAGAGAAAAATCACTGAGCTGTTTTACATGTGGTAGGTGTAACAAGGACCATGTTTAATAATCCATTAAACATGTTTCCTGGTGTCAGACCTGTAGGTTAACTAATCTGCAGTTTAATTCTCTGTTTTGGCTATACTCTTTGAGTCCCTCCCCCATCCCCCCCCCCCCGCCCCCACCTCTTCAGGGCCCTCAGGAATTTTAGCCTCTTGCGACTTTCCATTGTTTCTCTCTTCAGTCTTTATCCCAAAGATGGGTTGTGGGATCCTCAGTAATGGGGACTGAGTCTTACTCATTGTTAGAGCCACAAAACATTGCATAATTAGTGCTCTGCCCCTTACTGGCTCTGTGACCTTGGACAAGTTATTGAATTTCTCTGTGCCTCAGTCATTTCATCTTTAAAATGGGGATAATAATAGCATCTACTCATCAAATTGTCTCTGAGTAGTTAGTGAGTTGTGTATATTTGGTATGTGGTATCCCTGGGTCAGGAAGATCCCCTAGGGGGAAATGGCACCCCACTCCAGTATTCTTGCATGGGAAATGCCATGGGCAGGAGCCTGGAGGGTTACAGTCCACAGGGTCCCAAAGAGTTGGACATGACTGAGTGACTAACACGCATACAAACATTTACAGATTGTGTAGAGACTTACAGTTTCTATACTGTCTCTTTCCCCATACTATTTTAGGTCCTCCTGGATTTATACCCTGCCTTATTTATTAATGCAATGGATAATCAGTAGGCAAGTAAAAGTGACTTCACTGATTCTCTTGCAGACCTCTAGAAGTTTCTTGACATATCTGGAGAAACAAGCTAAAATAGATGAAGATAATGTGACATTACTGGAGAATCTCTGCCAAAAAATTGTGCCAAACCTTATGGAAAAGCTAGACAAATACAAAAGAGAGAGGTAACTAGCTTATGCTTGCTTGCTTGTTTGCACCAGACCACAGGAATTCTTAAATCAATTGGCCATGTATGATGTTTACTCATCACTCTGATAATATTCTCTTGAAATCTATTTGCTCATTCAGCATATGTTTATTGAATGCATACTTTGTACTAGGCACAGTTTTAGAAGTTGGAGCTACAGCAAGGTATAGAGCAAAGCTCCTACCCTCTTAGCACTTATAGTCTAGTGGGAGAAAGTGGTTTTAGACAAATGTCTTCTTCTGATTCTTAAATAGAAATGAGAATAACAGAAATGGTTTTGAATGAAATGACATAAAATAGGAGGCAGAGTGGCACAGGAATTAAAAGTGGAACACATGGAGTCAGATTGCCAGAATTCTACTTATTAATGGTTCAGAGGCCCTTTCCTCAGCTCCTCTATGTCTCACTTTTCCCATCTGTAAAGTGAGGACAATAATTGTACCTGCTTTGTGATTTATTTTTGAGGATTAAATGATGTAATTCCTTAAAAATGCATGTCTGGCACAGAGTACGCATTCAATACACATTGCTAGGAATATGTTTGTTAGAAAGTCATAAAAATTTTCATATTCTCAAAAATTATTATCAGAGAAGAATTTTATTTCTTTTTTGTTTTCCAGAAATGAAATTAAAAACCAGAGGCTTCAGGCTGCTTTCACACTATGTAAAAAAGCAGTGTTCATTGCACCACAGGAAAAACAGTGACCGTGGAAGAGAGTTTTGATTGGTTCTTAGACTTGAAAGACCCTTTGGTCATCGCTTCCAGCCTCCCAGGCATCACAGAAATCAATGGCCGTTCATTCTAGTAATAAAACTTGCCCAGTTTTCTAACACAGATTCTCTTTTTTTTTTTTCTTTCTGATAAGTCTAAATAGTAAAAGCTTTCTTTACTGAAGCCTTGGAGTGCAGTCTTGAGTTTAATTGTGCACCCTGAGAAAAAAGAGATTGGCCTTGATTTGGGCATCTGTGAAATAAAAGGTGGGACCGGGTATATTTTAAGATTCCTTTTAGCTCAGAACCACTGCCAGTCTCCCTTGTATATGCCCACCTACTGTTATAATTCTGTGTCTCCTCTGCACAGGCTTGTTTTGGACACTGGTTGATGATGAGATGGTGGTTCACTGCCCCTCTCTCTGTCCTCCCTTAAAATTTGGTCCATGCCACACTCATTTCTTGCTTTAGTGTGGGGAAGGTGTTTGTGCAGGAGCTGCTTCTCTTGGGCCATGAACAGGATTGGCTCTTGGGAGATGACAGCCCAATGTGAAGACAGACACATTCAGCTGCTCTGGGAGCAGAAAACTTACAATCTTGTATTAAATTCCATGTTGGGGTCAGGACGTTTCAAATGCAGAACACCCACCTCAAACCAACTAAAGCAAAGAAGAAAATCGGTTGCTTCTTTCACCTGAAAACACATAAATGGGAAGACTCCCTTCAAATGTGGCCTGAATTGCGCTGAAATCTGCACACAGCATCTTTCTCGGCCAGGGTCCTCGGGATTGGTCCCTGACTGTAGAAGGTTAGGTCCCTGGCTTAGAATGCTTAGGTTTATTGTCAGGGCCAGTGGTTAATCTGTATCGAACCTGCTCCAATGCATCCTCTCAACTCCATACCTCTGGTGAGATGTTGTATGTGTTAAGTTGTTTTTCTAACTTTTTTTTTCTGTTAGGATCTGAGTCTTGTCCAAAGTCTGAAGTTTGCTCTTAAAGATGTGGTAAAAGTGACATATTTATATCTTTAAGCAGAAACTAAATTTCTGAAAGTAGAACCCTTTTTAAAAAACACTAAGGGAATTTCCTGTTTAAAGAAAGACCCATTTGGCAATATAAACATTGTATTTAACATGACTTTTGCATATACAAAATTTTAAAAGAAAGTTTTTCTATTAACAATTTTAGATTGTATTGAAGTTTACTGTTTAAATGTATTTTTGAACAGGTGCTATCTTTACATTGTTCAAAGATAAAAAAATAAGAAAAAGTGTTCCAGAAGAGTCTTGCCTCCATTTCTGTCCACTGAATGTTCCGTTCTCCCTCCTCTTTATCCCATAGATAATTTCAGTTTTTTTTTTTTGCAAATGCAAATACAACAAATAAAATATAGGTGCATTTTACAATAGGCATTTCTTAAAATAAAGTATACCTCAAGACTGTGAAACTCACATCTCTCATTTGGTCTTATTTAAAATATTTGTTTAAGATGCCTGGAAATATTGGTACAATTCTTGACCGGGAATAACTCTATGAACTTTGTGAACCAACCACTTGTAAATAGTAGTAATTGCCTTACCAATAAATAAAGAAAAAAATTCCCTGTTTACTTCCAAGTAGTATCTTTGATTTTACTTAATAACTTTTTCCCGCTTATATAGTGATATATGTTCATCGTGGAATATTTGGGAAATACAAGAACACACCAAAAGGGAGAGTTCATTCATTTATAATTCATTTTGGCATACACTTTCCCTTTATTTCACACTGCATTTGTCCTTGATCTTCCCTACCTCCTTTAAGTGAGCCTCACCTCCATGCCCTCTCAATCACAAATCCACAACACTTTGTCATTACCAGTATCTGTACTTCCACCCAAGTCTCAATTTCAAGTGTGCCCCTCTCTGACAACCACCTCTTCCCGTTCAGTTGTTTGGTCTCACTTCCTCTGGGACCCCCCTCTAGCTGTCTTCAGGGCTACCAGGGCCTCCAGTCAGTCCACTGGCCCTGTCTGCCATCTTTCCAATGTTAACATTGCCCCTCCCTCCCTCTCTCCCTCTTTTCCTGTGTGTCATCATTAAACTCACTCTCTTGTACCAATCCTCAACACCCTTGCCTTTAGAATCTAAACTCTAGAATCCAAACTCTGGTTGATGCCATAAGTCCGTTCACTCCAGGTTTGCCCTAAAATTCTTGGCTGTGGCTGGTGTAAAAAGACATTACAGACCTGGTCTCATTTGAAGCCGATGACTACAAACCTCAGATAGATGTTCAGTGTGTCCTGGAAATCCTGTGACACTTCCTAGTTCTGACAGGCTTTTGCTTTCTCAGATTATTTTATACCTTCTTTGGTCTGCTCAGACCTCTATCATCCTCACGTCCCTCACATTCATGTGACGGTCTCATTAATTTAAGGAAAGTGATTGGAAAAGACTTCTACCCTCTACCATCAAGTCTCCCTGCCCACCTGCACATTAAGCCTCCTTTGCTGATTTCTCTCCAGTCAACAATGGGTGAGCTGCGCTTGTTACTCCCAAGAGTTAATGACTTGTATAGGGACTGTGCCTTCCTGCTTACTCAAAGCTGTCACCTCCACAACCTTCCCTCCCATCTCCATTACCCCCAGTCCTTCCCAGATCATTCCCCTCAGGATACAAAACGTGCTGTAATTTCTCCTTCCTTCAAAACAAAAACAAAACTCACCACCCTACCCGCCACTGACCGCCCCGCCCCGCCCCATCACCAAAGCCTATCTTCTGTAGGAGGCTCAGAAGTATTTTCTCAAACACCAGAGGTTTGCTCAGGAAGTGCTCTCTGGGACACCAGAGGTTTGCTCAGGAAGGAAGTGCTCTCTGGGACACCACAGGTTTGCTCAGGAAGGAAGTGCTCTCTGGGACACCACAGGTTTGCTCAGGAAGGAAGTGCTCTCTGGGACACCACAGGTTTGCTCAGGAAGGAAGTGCTCTCTGGGACACCACAGGTTTGCTCAGGAAGGAAGTGCTCTCTGGGACACCACAGGTTTGCTCAGGAAGGAAGTGCTCTCTGGGACACCACAGGTTTGCTCAGGAAGTGCTCTCTGGGACACCAGAGGTTTGCTCAGAAGTGCTCTCTGAGACACCAGCAGGAAGAGGGGAGCACGATAGGGAAGAGGAGGAGGCAGGTAAAACTGAGGCCATGCCTGTTATCTCAGCCTAGTCTGGCTGGAGAACTCTCGACTGGAAATCATCTGTAGAGTCCCACTCTACCAGGGGCCAGGGAGCCAGGCTTTCATCTTCTCTCAGAACCCCCATCCTTGGCCCCAGGTGGGGAAACTTAAAATTTCCAAGTAGATGGCAGTCCCTAACATAGCCCCTCACACAAAGGTGTGAACCTTTAGAACATCCCCTCTCAGCTGGCAAGCTCATGGGGGTAGGGGAAGGTAGGGGGCAAGGTGGGGAGCCCAAGGGGATTAAGGAGGGTGAGAGGAGACCTCTGAAGAGCGCTGCCAGCACCCCCTGCATCCCTCTTCAGCCCGCATCCTCAGGTATGCCCAGTGTTTGCATGGGGCCACAGTAAAATCTGGGGCCCGTAAATCATATGTATGAACATAAATACCCAATAAACTATTCTCTTCTCCTGCTGCTTCTTTGGAATGACTTCAAAGGCCAGGTTAGGATTTATTATTTTTGTGGTGTGCAGCATGTCTGCCCCTGGTCCCCAGCCTGCCCCTTTTCTGCCTACCCTCAGCTCCTTCCAGATGACCCGAAGCCCTAATACATACAAAGGAACATGAAAAATGTCACAGTTAGCTCAGTGTTCCCTTAAGCCCAGAATTTTGTGGAAGAATTTTCTATGCTCTCAAACTGAAAGGTCAGAGCTGTTTCTTTAAAAAGCCTTACCTTTTCTTTACTAACCCATTCCAGATCTATCATTTGTGAATTTATCTAAGCAGAAACACTCTCTTCTCCAGACTATTTTAAATATATCAAAACAATGTCGAAATGCAGGGGGCGCTCCACAGAAAGAGAAAGGCAGTGGAACTTCCCTCAGCAAAGCCGAGGGGTCCCGAGAGGTGAGCCTGCTGTCTGCCAACCCAGCCCCTCCGCGAATGAGAGACAACCAGGCACAACAGAGGTTCTGTCTAAGCAGTTCCGCTTTATTGCTGCAAGCTCTTGGTTTATATAGGCAAGCAAGGGGGTTTGGCGAGGGTTGGGCCAATCACGTTAAAGGTCAAATTGTAATATGCCATAGTTGCACCAATCACATTAAAGGTCAAGTCATCATGTGCTTCATTGTAACAAGAGTCTATGGTGATCCCGCGCTGTCCAGGTGCACAGAAATCAAGAGAGCCAATCAAAAGTTTTAACAAACTTAGGCCACGCCCTCATCTCTTCTGCCAGGCGCCATCTTAGTTCTAAACCGCAAAGCTAGCCCTTCTTTTTTAAGGTTTCCCATGTAGGGCCCCACATTGAAAAACTAAAGAATAAACCACAAACTGGGACATGATATGTGCCATATATCCATCTATCTACATATATAGATAAGTCTGAAAAGGGATACAGAAATACATGGAACAAGTACCTGCTGTTGGAGAAGGTGATGGCACCCCACTCCAGTACTCTTGCCTGGAAAATCCCACGGACGGAGGAGCCTGGTAGGCTGCAGTCCATGGGGTTGCAAAGAGTCGGACACGACTGAACGACTTCCCTTTCACTTTTCACTTTCATCAATTTGGAGAAGGAAATGGCAACCCACTCCAGTGTTCTTGCCTGGAGAACCCCAGGGACGGGGGAGCCTGGTGGGCTGCCGTCTATGGGGTCGCACAGAGTTGGACACGACAAGTGACCTAGCAGTAGCAGTACCTGCTATAGTTTCGGTGGTAGTTGCTTCTGGGGTGGTGATATAATTAACATTGCCAAGGCAGAGATAATTTTGTTGGCTCACTTTTTATTGTCCTGAGCCACCCTATGGCAAAGTAACCACTCTGATATATAGCCTGGAACAGGATGTCTGCAGATGGGAAACTGCCTTGGGATGCCTCTGAGTGTCCCAAGCCTATTCTGATAAATTAGCATAAACCAAGGCGTTCAAATGCAGACCCAATTTTCTACATCTGTGAACCCCACTCCCACCCATGGCTGCTGCTATTTCTCCAGCCTCCAAACGCACAATCGAAAGCTCAGTACTATATCTGATCACTCTGCATTGCTGCTTATTTCATCATTTGAAAGAATCCTCACCATTCCCCACCTTATCCTCACTCATGCCTTCCTAGCATCCCAGATCCGGGCACGTGGCCAGGAGACAGTGAGTTTGTTTTGGCTAGGGGCTTCTTGCTGCTGCTGCCAAATTAGCAACTCCAGGCCTTGGGTCTAGCCACTTGCTGAGGCTAAAAATGAGGACTCTGTAATAGTGATAGAGAGGTGTTACTATTCCCATTTTATAGATCAGAAAATCAAGGCTCAGAGATGCTAAGCAATAAACAAGGTCACACTGCTAGAAAGTAGGGAGGACCAGATTTCAACTCTATTCAGTTGAGCTCCAAGTTTATGATCCTGACCTTCCTGAGTGCAGTACACCGCTCTTGTGAAAATACTTCCTGAAGGACAGAAGCCTGCATTGGATAATTTACATCCTATCTTGTTTCTTGGGAGCTGTCCTGGTAGCTCAGTGGTAAAGAATCCGCTTGCCAATGCCTGAGAATGCAGGAGTCTCAGATTTGATACCTGAGTCGGAAAGATCCCCTGCAGATGGAAATGGCAACCCACTCCAGTGTCTTGCCTGGAAAGTCCCATGGACAGAAGAGCCTGGTGGGCTACAGTTGCAAAGAGTCAGTATGACTTAGCGACTAAACAACAATAACAACTCTGTTCTTGGAAATGGAAGCCTGGCCTTTCCACTTGAGTTATCACCCTGAAATGGTCTAGGACAAGACAATTTAATCCACAGTTTCAAGCCTGTGAGAAATGACTTCAACCAGGTTAAAGATAGAATATGAAAAAGGACAGTTCTGATATTTATAGGAAACATGATTCATCCTGCCAGTAACTGGAAGCACAACTGTCTGTAGAAGAGTTAGGTGGGTTCAACCTCCTCAGGCTCTAGCACTGGCCCCTTAGGTCTACCATCCCTGCGGGTGATATAGCCACTCCCCCTTGTTTGCTCTTTGTGTTCAGTAGGAAGTTTCTGATGAAAATAATTCAGCAGCTGGAAGAGAACACATATAGGAGCACTGAACAGGCTCTCAGATCTCAACAATCACACCTTCCGGGTCCACCTGCACCTTGTTGCCAAAATCTTGGCTGCCTGCCCAGCGATGCCGAACAGAAATACGAAAACAGTTTGGAGGAAACAGAAAAGAGTAGCCTTATTACTTACACCAGGCAAAAGGGAAACACGGTAGACTAACTCCTCAAGAAGTGTGCCCCTCCTCTCTCAGGAAAGGGGAGAGGTTTTACAGCCTCGTGAAGGTCTTGCATTTTTTCTTTTTGCAAATGTTCAAAACAGCCATAGCTGGCATCAGGCAACTCAGCAATGGGATCTGGTGTCGCTGAAGTTATCCGCCCATGACCTTCTTTCTGAAACACAGAATGGTACAAAAGAGTACAGGGGGAAGAATGCCAGGTTCAGAGCACAACTCACATGAAGTCAGAGAACAATTAGCTTTGATTAGCTTTGTGAAGGACAAGTCTAGCTACAAGTGTTTGTTAGTAGCAACGGCTAAAGAATAACCAAGATTGTTTAACTCTTATAGGCCTGTTTGGCTGGTGTATGCCAAAGGCCGTTCATTCATTTCTGTTTTTTGCTGCAGCACCCTGATGCCTGGCCTCCCAGGGTACAGGCAGGGCAGTGTTTAATAGTCCTGCCTAAAGACCAAGGTGCTTGAGGGCTAGCATGTCCTGAAGCAAGATGTCATCCTGGCCCCTTGCCAGGAAAATCCCGTGGACTTGCTGCTACTTGCTTACAGCAAGTAGCATTTTTCTATTTTGAAGCCAGAGTTTAGAATTCTCAACTCCTCTCTCTTCTATAGGCTCTCTCATTGTTCCTACTTTTGTTACACATGTGTAAGTGTTTATCTTTCCTTTCATCATAAACATCCTTTTAAAAGTCCTATTTCTTTTTCTTTTTTTCAGTACATAAGTAACTAAGGATGAAAATCTCTAATAAAATTTGCAAACCAAAACGTACTTTAGGAACACACTGAGGAGGAATTTTAACCTGTTAGGGAGAATAACTTCACCACATCTTTCAAAAGTTGCACAATTCTGGGACAGAGTGATTCATTACTCTTCCAAGAATTTTCCCCAGAAACAGTCATGTTCACCAAAATCACATGTTCATTACTGCACCATGTATAGTAGCCCAAATTGGAAACTACCCATAAACTCCTCAAGTTGGAAATTATTCCTTACAGAGAGGAATGGCTAAGTAAATGTTACACGTATGCGACGATATGCTAGGTATGAATTGAAAGAATGAATTACAATTCTACGTACAGACCTGGAATGACGCCCATTATATCTTGATAAGTAAAAAGAAGGCGAGCTGTAATATGTATGATTATAGCCCCCCACTGAATATTGTTCACTCAGTCGTGTCCGACTCTTTGCAACCCCATGGACTGTAGCCCTGCCAGCACCCTCTGTCCATAGGATTTCCCAGGCAAGAATACTGGAGTGGGTTGCCATTTCCTTCTCCTGGGAAGCCCCAATTAAATATTACTATATGTTAACATATATACAAATATATATGGGCTTCCCTGGTGGCACAGTGGTAAAGAACTCTCCTGCCAATGCAGGAGATGCAGGTTTAATCCCTAAGTCAGGAAGATCCCCTGGAGGAGGAAATGGCAACCTACTGCAGTACTCTTGCCTGGAGATTCCCATGGACAGAGGAGCTTGGCGGGCTACAGTCCACGGGGTCACAAAGAGTTGGACATGACTGAGCTTGCATGCATATACACGTATGCTGCTGCTAAGTCGCTTCAGTCATGTCTGACTCTGTGCGACCCCATGGACTGCAGCCTACCAGGCTCCTCCGCCCATGGGATTTTCCAGGCAAGAGTACTGGAGTGGGGTGCCATTGCCTTCTCCGATATACACGTATATATTGTACATATATTATACAAATATACATATAACATATACATTATATATTACAGCCCAGTCAGAAATGGAAACCACATCCGTAATTTAATTTGAAAGGGAAAATGTAATAGGAAGAATGATTAACTAGTTGAAAAGTTTAGCTGCTCAAGGTGAAATGTCTCCAGGGCTGAGGGTGAGTACCCAAGGAGGGAAGAAATTTGGAAGACTCCTCCCCACGACCCCAGGGTTGGGAATCAGAACTGGCTGAAGATGTGCTGTGTCCACAGATGACAGAGAATTTCCCTGGAGGGCACAGAGGGGCGGAGGGTGTGTGTGTGTCACGAGCCAGAGCTCCTGTACAGTTGGCAAGCAGGGCTGGCGAGCAGGGGACTGTCCACTGGGTGCCCAGCCAGTTCTCAGGTCCCGCAGGTCCTCTGCAAGCCTCCAGCAGCTGTGCCTGACGGGGGAAGAATAGCAGCCCCACCAGGAAGAGAGGTTTCTCTCTCTCTCTGCTTTCGCTTGCCCTGTCCCTCCAGCGCCCTCTACCTACAAAGTCTAAGAGTGTGTCGGCTGGCAAAGGTATTTTGCAAGATGTAGCTACAGAATCATCAAGCCAGGCTAATAAGAGTGGATTTGAACTGAGAGGCAAAAGACTGTTTGCTTCTGGCATGATGTACTGATCCTGCTTCTGTAAACAAAATGGTATATGTGACATATTATGCACATAGATGCTATAATAATAATTATTCGCAAGGATTATTTATGTGTTTACTCTGAGTGCCAGGAGCTGTTCTAAACATTTTGCAAGTTTTATATATGCTTAGTTGCTCAGTTGAGTCCAACTCTTCGCGACCTCATGAGCTGTAGTCCACCAGGCTCCTCTGTCCATGGGGATTCTCCAGGCAAGAATAGTGGAGTGGGTTGTCATGCCCTCCTCCAGGGGATCTTCCCAACCCAGGGATCGAACCCAGGTCTCCTGAATTGCAGGTGGATTCTTTACTGTCTGAGCCAACAAAGGTTGTTAATATCTCTACTGAAGCATCAAGTTGTTCTGTCATTTCCCAAGGTCACACAGCTAGCAAGTAGCATAACAAGAATCACGATGACTTTACACGCAAAGAAAAAAGACTAAAAGAATCAAGATGTTATCAGTGGTGACCTCTCAAGGTGGCATCGAAAAGGCCACAGGAGAGGTTTTCACTTTTTTATTGGTGCTTTAAATAACTAAATACAGTGATAAAATGACTGCTTTTTAATTTTGTTTTTGTATCTGGGTGAGGGTTACCTCATGCGAAGAGTTGACTCATTGGAAAAGACTCTGGTGTTGAGAGGGATTGGGGGTGGGAGGAAAAGGGGACGACAAAGGATGAGATGGCTGGATGGCATCACTGACTCAATGGACGTGAGTCTGAGTGAACTCCGGGAGTTGGTGATGGACAGGGAGGCCTGGCGTGCTGCAATTCATGGGGTCGCAAAGAGTTGGACACGACTGAGCGACTGAACTGAACTGAACTGAGGGGTCAGGGTTGTATTTTTCCAAGAAGTAACTGAAATAATTAGGAAGTAACAACTCCCCGTGCCAGGCAGTAAGGAAGGAACAGTCTAGGAGAAGGGCAGGCAGTGTGTGCGGGAGGGAGTGGCAGTGTCCCGAGGGACAGATGGGAAGAGTTTGAGTCACCATGAGCCCTGGCAGCTGGTTCACATTGTGTGCAGTGTGATCTGCGCCTGGCTTCTTGCCTACCTCCCCAGCCCTACAGCCTCAGAGAGTAGGTTGCCTGAGGGAACGCGTATTTATGGAGCACTTGTAAGGTAATATCCATCAGCACCACTCTGCAGGGCAACTTTATCAGATCGTCATTTTTATCTCTGTTTCCCACATGAAAAGACCCAGCCTGGGAAGCAAAGAAAGGTGTCCAGGTCCTCAGCGACAGGCCAGGTTGAACGCTGATCCATCTGATTCCAAAGTTCAGGCTCACCCCGCCGCTTTCGAGGTAGTGAAAGGCTAGGCTTCTTTCCCCTAGCTGCCTGCCTCTAGAAGGCTGACGCTGGTGGCTGACCCAGAAGATTTAGATCCTTCCCCGGGGATTGAGGGCTGCAGGTTAAGGTGTCAGTGGAGGGAGAGCCAGGCCAGAGGTGCTGACATTGGCTTTCCATGAACCATCATTTGTCCTTCCTTCTAGGAGCTGCTCCTGAGCTATGTCCATGTTCAGACTGTGTGGAGCTGGACCTGGGCAGGCTGTGCACAGCTGGCCCCTTGAACTTTGGGAACATGGATGTGAGCTTTGAATTTCCAGAGAAAGTTTCAGGGGAAGAGAAGTGGTGGTCGCCACAGTGGTGCTCAGTCCCGACACAGATGCACTGACTAGAGTTGGTGCCAATTGGGACCCACTCACGCTCTTTTTGCCGACAAAGGTCTGTACAATCAAAACTGATTTTTCCAGTAGTCATATACAGATGTGACAGCTGGACAATAAAAAAGACTGAGCGCCCAAGAACTGATGCCTTTGAACTGTGCGGCTGGAGAAGACTCTTGAGAGTCCCTTGGTCAGCAAGGAGATCAAACCAGTCAGTCCTAAAGGAAATCAACACTGAATATTCATTGGAAGGACTGATGCTCAAGCTGAAGCTCCAATATTTTGGCCACCTGATGCAAACATCCAACATATTGGAAAAGACTCTGATGCTGAGAAAGATTAAAGGCAGAAGGAGAAGGGGACGACAGAGGACGAGATGGTTGGATGGCATCACTGACTCAATGGACATGAGTTTGAGCAAGCTGCAGGAGTTGGTGATGGACAGGGAAGCCTGGTGTGTTGTATGTAGTCCATGGGGTCACAAAGAATAAGACATGACTGAGCAACTGAACAACAACACCTTGCCTTTGGTTATTAGTCCACTCTAGTTACCAGCAGGCTGGGTATGCATGGAGAAGGGCAGTGTTTAGCCAACTTCTTGTAGGAACTAGTCACCTACAGTGTGAGCCCCAACCTCAGAGGAGGGACCACCAGTGATACTGGATGGTGCATAATCATACATTAAACACCAGGGGACTACAAAGTGAAAAGTTATTCTCTTTATAGTTCTCTTACATCATTGGGGAAAAAAAATCCATTGTTGGGACTTCCCAGGTGGTCCAGTGGTTAAGAATCTGCCTTCCAATGGAGGGGACATGGGTTCAATCTCTGGTTGGTGAACTAAGGTTCCTCATGCTTCAGGGCAACTAAGCCTGTGCGCAGAGCTCTGCAATGAAGACCCAATGCAGTCAAAACAAAAACAAAAAACCCAAAAAACAAAAACCCATTGTCACTGCCAAACTACCTATTTTGTCTCCAACTTTGCTCTTCCCCCCCCCGCCCCCGACCCTTTTTGTGCATACACAGCATGCAGAACTTCCCTGACCAGATATCAAAACTGTGCTCCCTTCTTTGGAAGCATGGAGTCTTAACCCCTGGACCTCCAGGGAAGTCCCTCATTTCTCTTTTCCTCAAGGAAAAAATTAGGCAATGGTATCTAACTAGAGGTTAGTAAACAGTGTCACATTCTAATTTTATTCATTTTTACAGCTCTTTTTCTGCAGCAAATGTAATGCTTCTACATTTACAGTTCAGTTCAGTTCAGTGCAATCGCTCAGTTGTGTCCAACTCTTTGTGATTCCATGGATCGCAGCACGCCAGGCCTCCCTGTCCATCACCAACTCCCAGAGTTCACTCAGACTTACGTCCATAGAGTCAGTGATGCCATCCAGCCATCTCGTCCTCTGTTGTCCCCTTCTTCTCCTGCCCCTAAACCCTCCCAGCATCAAAGTCTTTTCCAATGAGTCAACTCTTCGCATGAGGTGGCCAAAGTACTGGAGTTTCAGCTTTAGCATCATTCCTTCCAAAGAAATCCCAGAGCTGATCTCCTTTAGAATGGACTGGTTGGATCTCCTTGCAGTCCAAGGGACTCTCAAGAGTCTTCTCCAACACCACAGTTCAAAAGCATCAATTCTTCGGTGCTCAGCCTTCTTCACAGTCCAACTCTCACATCCATACATGACTACTGGAAAAATCATAGCCTTGACTGGACGGACCTTAGTCGGCAAAGTAATGTCTCTGCTTTTGAATATACTATCTAGGTTGGTCATAACTTTTCTTCTAAGGAGTAAGCATCTTTTAATTTCATGGCTGCAATCACCATCTGCAGTGATTTTGGAGCCCAAAAAAATAAAGTCTGACACTGTTTCCACTGTTTCCCCATCTATTTCCCATGAAGTGATGGGACCAGATGCCATGATCTTTGTTTTCTGAATGTTGAGCTTTAAGCCAACTTTTTAACTCTCCTCTTTCACTTTCATCAAGAGGCTTTTTAGTTCCTCTTCACTTTCTGCCATAAGGGTGGTGTCTTCTGCATATCTGAGGTTATTGATATTTCTCCTGGCAATCTTGATTAAAGTAGTGACATAAAATTTCCTTTTAATATTTATTTGGGTCAAATTTTATTTAAGTAAAGAAAGAATCAGTTAAAAATTAGATAAATAAAAGAATGAGTAAATGGGGAATAGGAAAGAAATTGTTGAAGTCATTCAGGAATGGCTGAAGTGGGCAATGTGGTGCCATTCATGAGGAAGCCAGGCTGCTCTGAGAGGCAGCACCTAAATGGCCCAGCTGATGATCAGCTATGGAAGCCCAGACTCTTTTGTGAAAGTTCTGGAATGAGGCTTGGTTAGAGATCAGTGATTTTAGTGTAATATAGGACTTCTTTTATATCTGAGTCTCACTGCACATGGTCTTTTTCAGTCTGGGAAACTGTGATATGTGGGAACAGACAGACTACCAACAGTTGACAGGAAGCCTGACTTTTCTATTTGGATGCAAGGAAGTGTTTGGTAGCCAAGGAGACATTTGTTTACCAGTGGGAGATCCCAAAGCCCCCCATTTCCTGGTTCTTCTTCCTACGGTACTCCTTGGAACATTTAAAGCTGTTTCTCCTGGTATTTAACTCCGCATTTATATCCAGCATACTTACAGTCTGTCTTTTAATTAATCAATTTTATTGTGTAGGTCACGATCATTAATTGTGTTATTTGAATCTCCTACAGCCCTATTGCCTTTTCTCTCTGCCCTGTCAGTTGTGAGAGAGGCACACAAATATCTCATACTCTCACTGTGGACTTTCTACTTCTTATTTTAGTTCTGATCACTTTTGCTTTATGTTTACTTTGATGTTATATAATGATACCAGTTTTACATCCTGATACTTTTAGTGTTTCAGTGTCTATATCTGACCTCTGTCTGTCATAAGCAGTGTATTGTCAGTTTGTTTTTTTGTTTGTTTTTGTTTAAACAAAATCCGCTCCTATAAGTCTTTTCTTAAAATTAGAATTTTTAGTCCCTCTCTGTTTAATGTACTCATTTATATAATATGCATAGCTTTTATAATTTATGTGGAGTTTTGTGTTTTCCTTGCGTTTGATATGTAACGTTTCAGTTTTATCCATGTGCAAGAGCTATAAACCTAATGCATCTGTATGTAGCTTTATGTTTATATATAAATACTTAGGTAATATTATAATAAATGAAGTAAAAATTGGAAAAATATACAAAATCAATACAAAACGAACACCAAAGAACAATGTGAGGTGACTTTTCAATGAAAGAATAAATTGAGCTAAAAAAGCATCAGTTATTGCTACACTTCACTTAAATCTTCATAGTCTTTGACTTTCTTCATCAGATTCTTCAGCATTTGGAGTCTTTCAATGGTCTCAGTTTCTTTTCTCTTGTAGGATCCTTTTCTCTATCTTTATGGAAATGTCTAGCAAGGTCTAGGAAGAAAAACAGAAAATCAGGAGACAAGAAATGTAATTTTTTAAAATGTAAACTTTTTTTCAACATAATTAAGATTTATACAATTTTCACATAATAGTAGGACACAATTTCTATTCAAGTTCCCACAGATTGTAAACTAGAAAACACTGGAACATATCCATGGACATAAAACAAGGTGCAAACATTTCATGTTCTAAAGATATTGAAATTGTACAGAGTATGTTCTCTCATCACTGTGTAATTATGTTAGAAACCAGTATCAAAAGATACTGCTGGTAAAGAATCCACCTGCAATGTGGGAGACCTGGGTTCGATCCCTGGGTTGGGAAGATCTTCTGGAGGAGGGCATGGCAACACACTTCAGTATTCTGGCCTGGAGAATTCCATGGACTGTACAGTCCATGGGGTCACAAAGAGTCAGAAACGACTGAGTGACTTTATTATTCTTCATTAAATAGAGTAGGGAAGCCAGAGGAGGGGCGCTGTCATGCCCTGAGATAGTCAGTTCAGTTTAGTTCAGTTGCTCAGTCGTGTCTAACTCTTTTTGACCCCATGGACTGCAGCTTACTCAAATTTATGTCCATCGAGTCAGTGATGCCATCCAGCCATCTCATCCTCTGTTGTCCCCTTCTCCTCCTGCCTTCAATCTTTCCCAGCATCAGGGTCTTTTCCAATGAGTCAGTTCTTCACATCGGTTGGCCAAAGTACTGGAGTTTCAGCTTCAGCATGTCTTTCCAATGAATATTCAGGACTGACTTCCTTTAGGATGGACTGGTTGGATCTCCTTGCAGTCCAAGGGACTCTCAAGAGTCTTCTCCAACACCACAGTTCGAAAGTATCAATTCTTTGGTGCTCAGCTTTCCTTATAGTCCACCTCTCACATCCATACATGACTACTGGAAAAACCAAAGCCTTGACTAGATGGACCTTTGTTGGCAAAGTAATGTCACTGCTTTTTAATATGTTGTCTAGATTGGTCATAACTTTTCTTCCAAGGAGTAAGTGTCTTTCAATTTCATGGCTGCAGTCACCATCTTCAGTGATTGTGGAGCCCCCAAAATGAAGTCTGTCACTGTTTTCCCATCTATTTTCCATAAAGTGATGGGACCAGATGCCATGATCTTAGTTTTCTGAATGTTGAGCTTTCAGCCAACTTTTTCATTCTCCTCTTTCGCTTTCAAGGAGAGGTTCTTTCATTTTTCTTCATTTTCTGCCATAAGGGTGGTGTTATCTGCATATCAGGTTACTGATATCTCTCCCAGCAATCTTGATTCCAGCTTGTGCTTGGTATTTTGCATGATGTACTCTGCATAGAAGTTAAATAAGCAGGGTGACAATATACAGACTTGACCTACTCCTTTCCCTATTTGGAACCAGTCTGTTGTTCCATGTCCAGTTCTAACTGTTGCTTCCTGACCTGCATACACATTTCTCAAGAGGCAGGTCAGGTGGTCTAGTATTCCCATCTCTTTCAGAATTTTCCACAGTTTATTGTGATGCACACAGTCAAAGGCTTTGGCATAGTCAATAAAGCAGAAATAGATGTTTTTCTGGAACTCTCTTGCTTTTTCTATGACCCAAAGGATGTTGACAATTTGATCTCTGGTTCCTCTGCCTTTTCTAAATCCAGCTTGAACATCTAGTTCATGATTCATGTACTGCTGAAGCCTGGCTTGGAAAATTTTGAGCTTTACTTTGTTAGCCTGTGAGATGAGTGCAATTGTGTGGTAGTTTGAGCATTCTTTGGCATTGCCTTTCTTTGGGATTGGAATGAACACTGACCTTTTCCAGTCCTGTGGCCTCTGATGAGGTTTCCAGGTTTGCTGGCATATTGAGTGCTGCACTTTCACGGCATCATCTTTTAGGATTTGAAATAGCTCAACTGGAATTCCATCACTTCTACTAGCTTTGTTCGTAGTGAAGCTTCCTAAGGCCCACTTGACTTCACATTCCAGGATGTCTGGCTTTAGGTGAATGATCATACCATCGTGATTATCTGGGTTGTGAAGAACATTTTTGTATAGTTCTGTGTATTCTTGCCACCTCTTAACATCTTCTGCTTCTGTTAGGTCCATACCATTTCTGTCCTTTATTGTGCCCATCTTTGCATGAAATGTTTCCTTGGTATCTCTAATTTTCTTGAAGAGATCTCTAGTCTTTCCCATTCTATTGTTTCCCTCTATTTCTTTGCATTGATCACTGAGGAAGGCTTTCTTATGTCTCCTTGACATTCTTTGGAACTCTGATCAAATGTGTATAACTTTCCTTATCTCCTTTGCATTTCACTTCTCTTCTTTTCTCAGTTATTTGTAAGTCCTCCTCAGACAACTATTTTGCTTTTTTGCATTTCTTTTTCTTGGGGATGGTCTTGATCCCTGTCTCCTGTACAATGTCATGAACCTCTGTCAATATGAAAGGGTAACAGGCAGGAAGGCCAACGTTCTCCAAACAGAGGAAATAGGCTGCAAGTGTCAGACATTTTTATCTCTCTTAAGCAGCAGGAGGAAACAAACTAGCGATATGTTTTTCCCTTTGCTATACAAATTTAAAAGGAGGTTTCTCTTAAAATACTGCGTTGCCATAATGACACCTGGTTTCACCTGAAATTAACTATTCTCAAACCTCAAGTTAACCAATGCATTTTTCTTATGAAAATGTTTGTTTTCAGTTCAGTTCAGTTCAGTTTAGTCGCTCAGTCGTGTCCAACTCTTTGCGATCCCATGAATCACAGCATGCCAGGCCTCCCTGTCCATCACCAACTCCCGAAGTTCACTCAGACTCATGTCCATTGAGTCAGTGATGCCATCCAGCCATCTCATCCTCTGTCGTCCCCTACTCCTCCTGCCCCCAATCCCTCCCAGCATCAGAGTCTTTTCCAATGAGTCAACTCTTCACATGAGGTGGCCAGAGTACTGGAGTTTCAGCTTCAGCATTGGATCTCCTTGCAGTCCAAGGGACTCTCAAGAGTATTCTCCAACACCACAGTTCAAAAGCATCAATTCTTCGGCGCTCAGCCTTCTTCACAGTCCAACCCTCACATCCATACATGACCACAGGAAAAACCATAGCCTTGACTAGACGGACCTTAGTCGGCAAAGTAATGTCTCTGATTTTGAATGTGCTATCTAGGTTGGTCATAACTTTTCTTCCAAGGAGTAGGCATCTTTTAACTTCATGGCTGCAATCACCATCTGCAGTGATTTTGGAGCCCAAAAAAATAAAGTCTGACACTATTTCCACTGTTTCCCCATCTATTTCCCTATGTTTGTCTTAAAGTATGTTAATATAATATGACTTTACCCCAGACTCTGTCTTCAAGTTGGTTCCGCTTAATGGCTCAGAACCTACTTGACAAACCAGTATGTTATACTCAGACATTGTTCCCCTAATCTATGTAAACAAAACTATTTGTATGGTAATCTGCCCTTCTACAAGATTCAAATCAATCGTTTTATGGTCCAGGATGGCTTGTCTGGTGCCAAGATTATCCCAAAATACATCTTATGGATGAGGGGCCTGGTGCCATTCTGAGTTTTAAGACATTCCTTTCTTTCATTAACAGACTGCTAGTGACTATAAACAGCACCCGACTCCAGTACTCTTGCCTGGAAAATCCCATGGATGGAAGAGCCTGGTAGGCTGCAGTCCATGGGTCGCTTAGAGTTGGCCACGACTGAGCAACTTCACTTTTACTTTTCACTTTCAAGCATTGGAGAAGGAAATGGAAACTCATTCCAGTGTTCTTGCCTGGAGAATCCCAGGGACAGGGAGCCTGGTGGGCTGCCGTCTATGCAGTCGCACAGAGTCGGACATGACTGAAGCGATTTAGCAGCAGCAGCAGCAGCAGCAGTGACTATATAACATCAAGCTGAAGACTAGCAGGGGGGGCACTCTTTCTGCCCCCTTCTGATGCCTATGTCAGAAGTTTTCTCTATATTCTTTGTACTTTAATAAAACTTTATTACTCTGTGTGATCAAGCCTTGTCTCTGGCCCCGGATTGAATACTTCTCCTCTAGAGGCCAAGAATCCCGGCGTCTTTTCATGGTTCCGCAGCAACCATTCATCTTGGGGGCTCATTCGGGATCCTTCAGGACTAGGTAAGGATGCTTGGAGCTCTAGTTCTTTGTTCTCCTAGCAAACACATTTTCTGCTGTACTTTACTAACTCTATGGTGTGCTTGTGTGAATGAATGAAACACCCTGCACGAAGCAAGTGAAGAGCCCTGCTCTGCGGTTCCACGGTGATCTCATACGGCTTATGGCAGAAACCTGTTGGGGGTTTATACCGATCTACCAATGCCAAGAGGCACCCAACGTCTCCTTCAGGGACCAACCAGAAATGGGCAAAGAGTGTGGACTGAACTCTCCTTTCTTGGTCAAACTTTTTGGTTTCTTTGACCATTTCATAACTCCTTGGGAATTAGAAGAACTAACCTAATCTACCAGATAATAGACTTAGAAGGGACTTGTGATCTATGCTGTTACCATGTACTTACTTAGGTCCCAAACTTGGATTGGTAGTCACGAAGCACCTAGCCTCGCTGGGAATCATAAGTTCAGAAGCTAGATGAAGCTCTAGCTCCAAGAGCATCTCTGAGGTTAAAGGTTACTCAGATTGGAACTACAATGGGTTTTTTCCTTTGGTAACGCTGGCTCTTAGTGGACCAGAGGAGGCTGTTATACTGGTGTGGTGACACTTGGAAGGAACATCTCAGTTTTATGTTTGTATCGGTCTTATTGTAGTCAGAAATATACTCAGGGTCGTGCATAGGCACTCAGGTGACAAATGTTTCCCCCAGCAGTCTTAGCCTGGGAGGTATTCCGGAAGGTTGCTCTGATTGCACCCCTTTTGGCATCAGAGACAAGCAAGGTTTTAATGGTAAGGAGCTGGACGGCAGTCAGGGATGCTATCAGGTCCACCCCTGGGGCATCCCCACCCCGTCTCGGTGGTAGAACCGGGAGGGACGAGTATGACGCCTATGTTGGGAAGGGACAGACTAAGTCTGACCAGAAAAGAAAAGCTTTTGGTGTGAAGTCTATCTACACCCCATCGAAAGATGGTGCTGGTTGCTTTTTTTTCTTACAGATGGGAGCTAACAATTCCAGCCTCACTCCTTTGAACTGTATCCTGAAAAACTGGGATAGATTTGATCCCCAGGGCTTAAAGAAGACACACCTGGTCTTCCTATGTGATACTGCATGGCCACGGTACCCACTGGAGGACGGTGAACGGTGGCCAGTTGGAGGGTCTCTTAAGTAAAATACTGTTTTACAATTAGATCAGTTCTGTAGAAAAAAAGGGAAATGGGTAGAAGTAGCATATGTGTTGCCCTTTTTCTCTCTGCAAAATATGCTAGACTTGTGTCATAAGGATATACATTTGGGTGTGACACCTCCAGCTCCCTCCTGCCCTCCTACTTTGTCCCCATACCCGGGGCTCCCAACTGAGCAAATGGAAAGTGAGAGAACCCCCCCAAGAAGGATTGTCTTGGTCTTAGTGGAAACCCAAACTGAGATTCAAACGGCCCAAGTAAAGGTCCAAACAACTCCTGTCTCAGTACGACCTCAGACTACTCTGGTTTCAATAGAGACTCAGACCATCGAAGTAAAAGATGAGATGGAGGACAGGAGACAGATAAAGAAAAGCAGGTTTCTCCAATCTACCCCTGGGATCACATGTGCAGAGCAGCCAGAGGCTGAGGAACAGCCATACAAGCTGTTGCCTCTTCATGAAGCACCCACCAGGAGAAATGATCAGTCTATGAGAGTTAATAATCAAGAAATACGAAGAATCAGTGAGGATCTGGGAGACTATTTAGAGGACCCAGGAAAATATATTAGAGCTTTTAAAGGTGTTACTCTGCTTTATGACCTTACTTAGAAGGATGTGTTGTATATCTTGGGACAAACACTGACTCCCAACTCAAAAAGTCGAGTTTTGGGAAAAGCAGTTGCTTATGGAGATGAATGGCTTGGTAATGAATCAGTAGGGAAGAAGGAGGATGAGATAACTGCCCTCCCTGCTGGGAATCAGGCGGGTCCAATCACAGAACCAGGTTGAGACTACAACACAGCTAAAGGAAGGTGGGGTAAGAGTCATTTTGTCAGACGTATTCTTGAAGGACTCAGGCAGGCGCGTTCTAAGCCTTTAAACTACGGCAAATTGGCAAACATAGAACAGGAGGAGAAGGAAGCTCCTGGTAAATTCCTAGATAGACTGAGAGAAGCGCTTCGCAGATTCACTGAGGTTGATCCCGAAAGTGAAGAGGGAAAAGTGATCTTAAAGGATAGATTTTTCACTCAGTTGGCTCCAGCTATCTGCTGTAAGCTATTAAAATGGCCATATGGACTAAATCAGTCTTTAGATAATCTGTTACAACTGGCTCAGACAGTCTATTATGATAAGGAATATGAGGAAAAAAAACAAAGGCAGAAAAAAGACAAAGGAACAGGTGGAAGCTTTCACAATGGCCATGAGAACTGTTTCTAAACAGCCTGAGAAAAATGCCCAGAGGGACCCAGGTAAAAAGGGCTGGGCTTGCTCTTACTGTGGAAAGGAGGGGCACCTCAAGTGGGATTGCCCTCAGGCATCCAAGCCACCCCCGGCTCCCTGTCTGGTCTGCAACGGACCACACTGAAAGAGAGACTGCCCTCAGAGGTGTAGGTCTCAGGGGTCAGACTCTCAAGACAATCAGGACTGAAGGTGCCCCGGGGGCCCCCGCACAAACTCTCATCCTAATTACACCTGAGGAAGCCCAGGTATTAATAACTGTGGGGGGCCAATCCGTCGATTTCCTTTTAGACACGGGGGCACTTACTCCGTGTTTACTGAAGCTCCTGGCCCACTTTCTCCCCATCCACTTCTGTAACGGGACTGTCTGGACGAGCCAAAAGGTATTATTTCAGTTATTCTTTAAGTCGTAACTGGGACTCTGTGCTATTTTCACACGAGTTTTTGATCGTGCCAGAGTCTCCCTCACCCCTTTTGGGGAGGGATATACTGAGCAAGGTCCATGCCTCAGTTTTTATGAATATGGAGCCCTCCCTTTCTCTCCCTTTAATGGAACAAAATGTAAATCCTAGAGTATGGGCTGATGGAAAATCTGTGGGTCGAGCACAAAATGCTATTCCTGTAGTTGTCAAGCTCAAAGACCCACACTTATTTCCACATAAGAAGCAGTATCCACTGAAACCTGAGGTTAAGGAAGGGTTAAAACCCATCATCAAAAATTTAAAGGAGCAGGGACTATTAGTTCCCTGTAACAGTCCATGTGTGAAGTCACTCAGTCATGTCCGACTCTTTGTGACCCTGTGGACTGTAGGCCACCAGGCTCCTCTGTCCATGGGATTCTCCAGGCAAGAATACTGGAGTGGGTTGCCATTTCCTTCTCCAGGGGATCTTCCCGACCCAGGGATCAAACCCAGGTCTCCTGCATTGCAGGCAGACGCCTTAACCTCTGAGCCACCACGCTCCTATTTTGGGTATAAAGAAATCAAATGGTAAATTGAGACTAGTTCAAGATTTACAAATAATAAAATGAGACTGTAGTTCCTTTACACTCGGTGGTGCCTAATCCTTATACTCTATTGTCTGAAATTCCTGAACTAGCCAAATATTTCTCAGTAATTGATTTGAAAGATGTCTTCTATTTGGTGCCTTTGGCAGAGGAAAGTCAATTTCTATTTGCCTTTGAAGACCCTCCGCAGCCAGCTTCTCAGTTAACCTGGACAGTTTTGCCCCAGGGATTTCGTGACAGTCCTCACTCATTTGGACTTTGTCACAGGATCTATAAAGCTTTAATAGCTCTGAAGCAGTGGTGTCACAATATGTAGATGATTTTCTGCTCTGTGATGAGACAGAGGAAGCTTGTTCACGAGCCTAAGAAGATTTCTTAAACTTACTGGCAGGCTGCAGTTACAAGGCATCAAGAGAAAAGGCTCAGCTTTGTCAACAATCTGTTAGATATCTGGGCCTAATCATATCAGAAGGGACTAGGGCCATAGGCCTTGAGAGAATTAAACCTATACTAACAAAATAGAGCTTCACAACCCAGATAATCACAATGGTGTGATCACTCACCTAGAGCCAGACATCCTGGAATGGGAAGTTAAGTGGGCCTTAGAAAGCATCACTACGAACAAAGCTAATGGAGGTGATAGAATTCCAGTTGAGCTATTTCAAATCCTGAAAGATGATTCTGTGAAAGTGCTGCACTCAATATGCCAGCAAATTTGGAAAACTCAGCAGTGGCCACAGGACCGGAAAAGGTCAGTGTTCATTCCAATCTCAAAGAAAGGCAATGCCAAAGAATGCTCAAACTACCACACAACTGCACTCATCTCACAGACTAGTAAAATTGTTCAAAATTCTCCAAGCCAGGCTTCAGCAGTTTGTGAACCGTGAAATTCCAGATGTTCAAGCTGGTTTTAGAAAAGGCAGAGGAACCAGAGATCAAATTGCCAACATCCACTGGATCATCAAAAAAGCAAGAGAGTTCCAGAAAAACATCTATTTCTGCTTTATTGACTATGTCAAAGCCTTTGACTGTGTGCATCACAATAAACTGTGGAAAATTCTGAAAGAGATGGGAATACCAGACCACCTGTCCTGCCTCTTGAGAAATGTGTATGCAGGTCAGGAAGCAACAGTTAGAACTGGACATGGAACAACAGACTGGTTCCAAATAGGAAAAGGAGTATGTCAAGGCTGTATATTGTCACCCTGCTTATTTAACTTCTATGCAGAGTACATCATGGGAAACACTGGGCTGGAAGAAGCACAAGCTGGAATCAAGATTGCCGGGAGAAATATCAATAACCTCAGATATGCAGATGACACCACCCTTATGGCAGAAAGTGAAGAGGAACTAAAAAGCCTCTTGATGAAAGTGAAAGAGGAGAGTGAAAAAGTTGGCTTAAAGCTCAACATTAAGAAAACTAAGGTCATGGCATCCGGTCCCATCACTTCATGGGAAATAGATGGAGAAACAGTAGAAACAGTGTCAGACTTTATTTTTTGGGCTCCAAAATCACTGCAGATGGTGACTGCAGCCATGAAATTAAAAGATGCTTACTCCTTGGAAGAAAAGTTATGACCAACCTAGACAGCATATTCAAAAGCAGAGACATTACTTTGCCAACAAAGGTCCATCTAGTCAAGGCTATGGTTTTTCCTGTGGTCATATGTGGATGTGAGAGTTGGACTGAAGAAAGCTGAGAGCTGAAGAATTGATGCTTTTGAACTGTGGTGTTGGAGAAGACTCTTGAGAGTCCCTTGGACTGCAAGGGGATCCAACGAATCCATCCTAAAGGAGATCAGTCCTGGGCATTCATTGGAAGGACTGATGCTGAAGCTGAAACTCCAGTACTTTGGCCACCTCATGCAAAGGGTTGATTCATTGGGAAAGACCCTGATGCTGGGAGGGATTGGGGGCAGGAGGAGAAGGGGACAACACAGTATGAGATGGCTGGATGGCATCACCGACTCGATGGCTGTGAGTTTAAGTGAACTCCGGGAGTTGGTGATGGACAGGGAGGCCTGGAGTGCTGCGATTCATGGGGTCGCACTGAGTCAGACATGACTGAGCGACTGAACTGAACTGAAATCATCCCCTACCTATGACTTTAAGACAATTGAGAGGATTTTTGGGAATCACAGGCTACAGTTGGATTCCAGGTTATGGGGAACTTGCTCGGCCTTTATATAAACTTATAGCTGAAATTCTGCAGGCCCAAATTGACAAACTGGTTTGGTCTTCAGATACTCAGAAGGCTTTTAGGGTTCTTCAGACTGCTGAGCTTATCCATAGGGTCAGAATTTAATTTGTTTGTCACTGAAAGATAAGATATGGCCTTGGGAGTTTTGACACAACTCTGAGGGCCTCACCAGCAACCGATTGCTTATCTAAGCAGAGAATTAGATGTAATTTCACGTGGGTGGCCCCACTGCCTAAGAGTAATTGGGGCAGCGGCTTTATTAGCACCTGAAGCTTTAAAAATAATTAATGGATTAAACCTTACTGTACTGACTTCTCATGATGTGAGTGGAACCTTAAATTCTAAGGTTAATATTTGGATGACAGACAGTAGGCTCCTTAAATATCAGTCATTGTTGTTGGAAGGACCAGTAACTAAGCTTAAAGTTTTTGGAATTTTAAATCCTGCCACTTTCCTTCCTGAGAAGGAAAATGAAACACCTGATCACAATTGTTCCCAATTTGTAACTTTATGCAGCTCGGGAAGATCTAATAGATACCCCATTAGACAATCCTGACATGGAAATATTTACAGATGGTAGTTCTTTTGTTCGAGATGGATAGTGTAAAGCAGGTTACGCCGTGGTGACTGCTGAACAGGTTTTAGAGGCAAAATCTCTCCCCCAGGGAACCAGTGCTCAGTTAGTGGAGCTTGTGGCTCTGACCTGAGCTCTAGAGTTAAGCAAAGGGCAGCGAGTAAATATCTACGCTGATTCTAAGTATGCCTACTTGACTTTACATGCTCATGCTGCAATATGGAAAGAAAGACAGTTTAAAACAGCAACGGGAGAACCTATTAAGCATTTCAGAGAGATCGAGAGTCTTTTAACTGCTCTATATTGTCCTAAAGAAGTAGCTGTTATGCATTGGAAAGGGCACAGCAGGGATGGGAGTAAAGTAGCTGAAGGTAATCAGTTGCCTGACTGTCGAGCCGGAAAAGCGGCACTTTATGAAACCCCTTCACTGCAGACGCCTTTGATCTGGACAGGTCCTGTGGAACAGGAAAAACCACAAATTACTGAGGAAGAATTAAAAAGATATGAGAAAAGAGGAGCATAGATTACTGATAAGGATGGTTACAGTCAGAAGATGGACGATTAATAATTCCTGAAAATGCTCAGTGGAAAATTCTTAAGGGTTTACACCAGAGTTTTCATTTGGGTGCAGAGTACTTACCAGATGGCTTCTCATTTGTTTGAAGGTAAAAATGTAATGAAAACTTTAAAGAACATTATCAAAAGGTGTGAGGTTTGTCAGAAAAATAACCCAAAGACGGAAAAGCTAGCAAAATCTGGATTACAATGAAGTGGGAAGTATCCTGGAGAGAACTGGGAAATTGATTTTACTCATATGCCAAAAGCTAATGGATATTCTTGTTTGCAAGTTTGGGTGGATACTTTTACTGGATGGATTTGTTGCAGGAAGGGGGACCCTTTCCAGGGCCTGAAATTGGGCTCCTGTCTAACACTCGAAAATGAATTGTCTGAGGAGACATATGTGTTGACAAAGCAAGAGATTTTATTGGGAAAGGGCACCTGGGCGGAGAGCAGGAGGGCAAGGGAATCCAGGAGAACTGCTGTGTCACATGGCTTGCAGTCTCGGGTTTTATGGTGATGGGATTAGTTTTCAGGTTGTCCTTAGCCAATCATTCTGACTCAGAGTCCTTCCTGGCGGTGGACGTCTTGTTCAGCCAAGATGGATGCCAGAGAGAAGGATTCTGGGAGGTGGTCGGACAGGTGGTGTCTCCTTTTGACCTTTTCTGAACGCTTCTGGTTGGTGGAGGCTTATTAGTTCCCTATTCCTTACCAGGACCTCCTGTCATAAAACAACTCATGTAAATGGTTACTATGGTGCCTGGCCAGGGTGGGCGGTTTCAATCAGTGTGCTTCCCCTAACAACTCTCCCCTGAGAGATTTCATACTCAAGATTCTTCTTGGGAATTGGGGAGGAGGTCTCTTTGTTCTGTAACTTTTTTCTGATGTGCATGGGAGTAGGCCTGCCTAGCAGACCAGAAGTCTCTTTCTATCTGATCTAAGCCAAGGTATTTTTTTTTGGCCTGAAACCAGTGTAGACAGCTGCGGCCAGCACACTAAGTGTGGCCGAGAGGAGCTACCCCGCGTCCGAGACCAGGGATGGCGGCCGGGAGGAGCTACCCCACACCTGAGGCCACGGGCAGCGGCCAGGAGGAGCAACCCCATGTCCAAGGAGCCATTCCACGTTGAAGGTCAGGAAGGGTGGCGGTGAGGAGATACCCCTCATCCAGGGTAAGGAACAGCAGCTGCGCTTTGCTGGAGCAGCCGTGAAGAAGAGATACCCCACGTCCAAGGTAAGAGAAACCCAAGTAAGAGGGTAGATGTTGCAAGAGAGCATCAGAGGGCAGACACACTGAAACCATAATCACAGAAAACTAGTCAATCTAATCACACTAGGACCACAGCCTTGTCTAACTCAGTGAAACTAAGCCATGCCCGCAGGGCAACCCAAGACGGGTGGGTCAAGGTGGAGAGGTCTGACAGAATGTGGTCCACTGGAGAAGGGAATGGCAAGCCACTTCAGTATTCTTGCCTTGAAACCCTGTGAACTGTATGAAAAGGCAAAATGATAGGATACTGAAAGAGGAACTCCCCAGGTCAGTAGGTGCCCAATATGCTACTGGAGATCAGTGGAGAAATAACTCTAGAAAGGATGAAGGGATGGAGCCAAAGCAAAAACAATACCCAGCAGTGGATGTGAGAAGCAAGGTCTGATGCTGTAAAGAGCAATATTGCATAGGAACCTGGAATGTTAGGTCCATGAATCAAGGCAAATTGGAAGTGGTCAAAGAAGAGATGGCAAGAGTGAACGTCGACATTCTAGGAATCAGCAAACTAAAATGGACTGGAATGGGTGAATTTAACTCAGATGACCATTATATCTACTACTGTGTGCAGGAATCCCTTAGAAGAAATGGAGTAGTCATCATGGTCAACAAAAGAGTCTGAAATGCAGTACTTGGATGCAGTCTCAAAAACGACAGAATGATCTCTGTTCGTCTCCAAGGCAAACCATGCAATATCACGGTAATCCAAGTCTATGCCCCAACCAGTAACGCTGAAGAAGCTGAAGTTGAACGGTTCTATGAAGACCTACAAGACCTTTTAGAACTAATACCTGAAAAAGATGTCCTTTTCACTATAGGGGACTGGAATGCAAAAGAGGGAAGTCAAGAAACACCTGGAGTAACAGGCAAATTTGGCCTTGGAATGCGGAATGAAGCAGGGCAAAGACTAATAGAGTTTTGCCAAGAAAATGCACTGGTCATAGCAAATACCCTCTTCCAACAACACAAGAGAAGTCTCTACACATGGACATCACCAGATGGTCAACACTGAAATCAGATTGATTATATTCTTTGCAGCCAAAGATGGAGAAGCTCTATATAGTCAACAAAAACAAGACTGGGAGCTGACTGTGGCTCAGATCATGAACTCCTTATTACCAAATTCAGACTCAAATTGAAGAAAGTAGGGAAAACCACTAGACCATTCAGGCATGACCTAAATCAAATCCCTTATGATTATACAGTGGAAGTGAGAAATAGATTTAAGGGCCTAGATCTGATGAACTATGGAATGAGGTTCGTGACATTGTACAGGAGACAGGGATCAAGACCATCCCCATGGAAAAGAAATGCAAAAAAAGCAAAATGGCTGTCTGGGGAGGCCTTACAAATAGCTGTGAAAAGAAGAGAGGCGAAAAGCAAAGGAGAAAAGGAAAAATATAAGCATCTGAATGCAGAGTTCCAAAGAATAGCAAGAAGAGATAAGAAAGCCTTCTTCAGCGGTCAATGCAAAGAAATAGAGGAAAAGAACAGAATGGGAAAAACTAGAGATCTCTTCAAGAAAATGAGAGATACCAAGGGAACATTTCATGCAAAGATGGGCTAAACAAAGGACAGAAATGGTCTGGACTTAACAGAAGCAGAAGATATAAAGAAAAAGTGGCAATAATACACAGAAGAAATGTGCAAAAAAGAGCTTCACAACCTGGATAATCACGATGGTGTGATCACTCATCTAGAGCCAGACATCCTGGAATGGGAAGTCAAGTGGGCCTCAGAAACCATTACTACGAACAAAGCTAGTGGAGGTGATGGAATTCCAGTTGAGCTCTTTCAAATCCTGAAAGATGATGCTGTGAAAATGCTGCACTCAATATGCCAGCAAATTTGGAAAACTCAGCAATGGCCACAGGACTGGAAAAGGTCAATTTTCATTCCAATCCCAAAGAAAGGCAATGCCAAAGAATGCTCAAACTACTGCACAATTGCACTCATCTCACATGCTAGTAAAGTAATGCTCAAAATTCTGCAAGCCAGGCTTCAGCAATACGTGAACCGTGAACTTCCAGATGTTCAAGCTGGTTTTAGAAAAGGCAGAGGAACCAGAGATCAAATTGCCAACATCCACTGGATCATCGAAAAAGCAAGAGAGTTCCAGAAAAACATCTATTTCTGCTTTATTGACTATGTCAAAGTGTTTGACTGTGTGGATCACAACAAACTGTGGAAAATTCTGAGAGAGATGGGACTACCAGACCACCTGACCTGCTTCTTGAGAAATGTGTATGCAGGTCAGGAAGCAACAGTTAGAATTGGACAGGGAACAACAGACTGGTTCCAAATATGGAAAGGAGTATGTCAAGGCTGTATATTGTCACCCTGCTTATTTAATGTATATGCAGAGTACATCATGAGAAATGCTGGAATGGAAGAAGCACAAGCTGGAATCAAGATTGCCAGGAGAAATATAAATAACCTCAGATATGCAGATGACACCACCCTTATGGCAGAAAGTGAAGAGGAACTAAAAAGCCTCTTGATGAAAGTGAAAGAGGAGAGTGAAAAAATTGGCTTAAAGCTCAAAATTCAGAAAATGAAGATCATGGCATCCGGTCCCATCACTTCATGGGAAATAGATGGGGAAACAGTAGAAACAGTGTCAGACTTTATTTTTGGGGGCTCCAAAATCACTGTAGATGGTGATTGCAGCCATGAAATTAAAAGACGCTTCCTCCTTGGAAGAAAAGTTATGATCAATCTAGATAGCATATTCAAAAGCAGAGACATTACTTTGCCGACTAAGGTCCGTCCAGTCAAGGCTATGGTTTTTCCAGTAGTCATGTATGGATGTGAGAATTGGACTGTGAAGAAGGATGAGCGCCGAAGAATTGATGCGTTTGAACTGTGGTGTTGGAGAAGACTCTTGAGAGTCCCTTGGACTGCAAGGAGATCCAACCAGTCCATTCTGAAGGAGATCGACCCTGGGATTTCTTTGGAAGGAATGATGCTATAGCTGAAACTCCAGTACTTTGGCCACCTCATGCAAAGAGTTGACTCATTGGAAAAGACTCTGATACTGGGAGGGATTGGGGGCAGGAGAAGGGGACGACAGAGGATGAGATGGGTGGATGGCATCACTGACTCGATGGACATGAATCTGAGTGACCTCCGGGAGTTGGTGATGGACAGGGAAGCCTGGTGTGCTGAGATTCATGGGGTCCAAAGAGTCAGACATGACTGAGCGATTGAATTGAACTGAGCATTGTTTGTAACAGCAATTTAGTAATAGCAGCAATTTAGTTTGAAACTCTTGGCTCCTCTCAGAGATGAAGTAGAAAGGGGCCAAACAGGAGACTTAAGAGGATGGTCATCACTGGTCCCCAGTAAGAGGAAGCCACATTTGGGGTGAGGGCTGCAGGGTTTGTGAATTTCTTTTTTTGGTGGTTGATGGTGAAGCAACAGAGGTGTGTTCCAGGAATCTTGTGTTTTGTCTCAAGCTACCATCTTTCACCTGGGTGGGGTCTCCAGTTTTGTAGAAGATCTCAAAGACATTGTTGTGTATATTTCTTTGTGTAGGAACCAAGACCCTGTCTCAAGGCTGTACCACCATTTGACTGTTTCTCTTTGTTTCTGCATCCCCTCCCTTCCCTAATTAGCGATTGTTTGAATCCACCCTTTGGAAATCAGGGAAGGTCAAGGAGGCTGAATGAAGCCTATATCCTACAGATAAGAGATGGAGGACACACAGCAGATCTGTACTCCAGAGCCCCACAGAGTCCTGCTCAGTTGTAATTTAGGGAACTGGGCAACTATGACTGTACTAACTTCCTGTCAAAACAGGGCCTAGGACTGTCTCAGCTTGGAGAATAGACACTGAACTGGAAGTATTTCTGAGTTCCAAGTCCTAGATCTGAGCCTTGTATGATTAAAATCTCAATCTCTTGGTCTGCCATTTTGTTGTAACAGACCCAGTTAGAAATAGCTGGAGGAGGGATAACTGGAATGTTAATAGACAAAATAAATTTCATTTCTTTTTAGAAGAATAGGCCTGAAACCCAGTCTGGACCTGGCACTTCGGGGAGACTTGTAGCCAGGTAGCCAGTTGTCTAGTTTATAAAATGTAAGGTTGCAGTCACTAGCTTTCAGCAGACATTGTTTTGAGAATGGTGGCATCTGAGCCTGACATGACTCAGAAAACTGAAGTGTTTAGCGATATCATTTTTCAGGATATCTGGGAAATAGTTATTTTTCAGGATGTCTGAACCATAGCTACTCTATGTTGACTTTTAATTGTAAAAAAATTTTTAATAGTCAAAGCAGATGTCACCTTTAATGACGTCAGTGTTTTTCTAGGTATGAGAAGATGCAAGAATTGGAACTCATAAAATCTTTTCCGGAAAAGCTCTAACTATCTGAAGACCTGTTCTGCCAGTTTTTTTCAGAGCACAGAGTGCCTCATTTCTGATTTTCACCCTGAATTCCTTTCAGGGGTGTTGAAAGTCAGCAGTTGCAGTGGCCATGATTTAATCTTTGTAGATGTAGATGGCAAGTGTCAGTCTTCAGTTGGCAGAGCCCCTTTTTGCTCATAAACTTGACCATGATTTTAAGGGGGGCATTTCATGACCATTTTATCTCATGGTGCTGAGAATATCCATTCTCAGGTTTGCCAAAGATTTTGTTGACAGGCCACTCAATGTGTTGTTACTGGACTAGGCCATAAAACAGTATCTAAAATTCTCTGGACCACCTGTCTTACTAGCCTCTTGGTCCAGGAAAATATTTTCTCTTTTTGCTTTTTTTCCATATCTAGAGTTATACTGCTACCATCATCGATCTCATATGGAACTATATATTATTCTATCAGAGGCCTCAGACACACATTTGGCAGTCCAAGAAACAGCAATTTTGTAAAACAGATGAACTACAAATAACATAGCCAGCAGTATTAGTAAAGTCACAAGTAAGTCTTAAGAGCTTCTATTAGATGTAGCCCAATATCTCAGGTCATCTGACTTAGTCAACTCTGTAGAATCTTTATCTTTCAGGGAAATTATATACTGGCACCGTCTATAAGGCACATAGCCCAGTTTTCTAGTGTTAATAGACTGGTTGTCCTTAGTACGATTTAATTGTTTTCAACACAGAGGAGACTTTAAACCTAAATTACCATTCAATTCAGTTCAGTTCAGTCACTCAGTCGTGTCTGACTCTTTGTGACCCCACGAATCACAGCACGCAAGGCCTCCCTGTCCCTCACCAACTCCCGGAGTTCACTCAAACTCATATCCATTGAGTCAGTGATGTCATCCAGCCATCCCATCCTCGGTCATCCCCTTCTCCTCCTGCCCCTAATCCCTCCCAGAATCAGGGTCTTTCCCAGTGAGTTAACTCTTCGCATGAGGTGGCCAAAGTACTGGAGTTTCAGCTTCAGCATCAGTCCTTCCAATGAACACACAGGACTGATCTCCTTTAGGATGGATTGATTGGATCTCCTTGCAGGGACTCTCAAGAGTCTTCTTCAACACCACAGTTCAAAAGCATCAATTCTTCAGCACTCAGCTTTCTTCACAGTCCAACTCTCACATCCATACATGACCACTAGAAAAACCATAGCCTTGACTAAATGGACCTTTGTTGGCAAAGTAATGTCTCTGCTTTTGAATATGCTATCCAGGTTGGTCATAACTTTCCTTCCAAGGAGTAAGTGTCATTTAATTTCATGGCTGCAACCACCATCTGCAGTGATTTTGGAACCCCCCAAAATAAAGTCTGACACTGTTTCCACTGTTTCCCCATCTATTTCCCATGAAGTGATGGGACCAGATGCCATGATCTTCGTTTTCTGAATGTTGAGCTTTAAGCCAACTTTTTCAGTCTCCTCTTTCACTTTCATCAAGAGGCTTTTTAGTTGCTCTCCGCTTTCTGCCATAATGGTGGTGTTATCTGCATATCTGAGGTTATTGATATTTTTCCTGGCAATCTTGATTCCAGCTTGTGCTTCTTCCAGCCCAGCATTTCCTATGATGTACTCTGAATATACATTAAATAAGCAGAGTGACAATATACAGCCTTGATGTACTCCTTTTCCTATTTGGAACCAGTCTGTTGTTCCATGTCCAGTTCTAACTGTTGCTTCCTGACCTGCATATAGGTTTCTCAAGAGGCAGGTTAGGTGGTCTGATATTCCCATCTCTCTCAGAATTTTCAACAGTTTATTGTGGTTCACACAGTCAAAGGCTTTGGCATAGTCAATAAAGCAGAAATAGATGTTTTTCTGGAACTCTCTTGCTTTTTCGATGATCCAGTGGATGTTGGCAATTTGATCTCTGGCTCCTCTGCCTTTTCCAAAACCAGCTTGAACATCAGGAAGTTCACGGTTCATGCACTGCTGAAGCCTGGCTTGCAGAATTTTGAGCATTAGTTTACTAGTGTGTGATATGAGTGCAATTGTGCGGTAGTTTGAGCATTCTTTGGCATTGCCTTTCTTTGGGATTGGAATGAACACTGACCTTTTCCAGTCCTGTGGCCACTGCTGAGTTTTCCAAATTTGCTGGCATATTGAGTGCAGCATTTTCACAGCATCATCTTTCAGGATTTGAAAGAGCTCAACTGGAATTCCATCACCTCCACTAGCTTTGTTCATAGTGATGCTTTCTAAGGCCCACTTGACTTCCCATTCCAGGATGTCTGGCTCTAGGTGAGTGATCACACCATTGTGATTATCCGGGTTGTGAAGATCTTTTTTGTACAGTTCTTCTGTGTATTCTTGCCACCTCTTCTTAATATCTTCTGCTTCTGTTAGGTCCCTACCATTTCTGTCCTTTGTTTAGCCCATCTTTGCATAAAATGTTCCCTTGGTATCTCTAATTTTCTTGAAGAGATCTCTAGTTTTTCCCATTCTGTTGTTTTCCTCTATTTCTTATAGCCTGGTGTTATTTATATAAATCTATCCCATAATTGTGGGAGATTTTTTTTTCTTTTGTTGAAACTTTGCTCGTTGCTCTGATTGAGCTTGAGTAGTAGAAGAAAGCTCAAATTTATGGCCAGAGTCAGAGCAGGCATTATTAATTGGCCCAGTGAGGGGATCCCATCTAGTAATATCACAGTGACCTGAACATGACTATAATTTTTTTTTTAAGTAAATTTTCTCAGGGCCAACCAGTTAGAGCCTTATAGTAGAGAAATTTACCAAGGTGCCAAAGCCTTTGACTGAGTGGATCACAATAAACTGTGGAAAATTCTGAAAGAGATGGGAATATCAGACCACCTGTCCTGCCTCCTGAGAAACGTATATGCCTGTCAGGAAGCAACAGTTAGAACTGGGCATGGAACAACAGACTGGTTCCAAATAGGAAAAGGAGTACGTCAAGGCTGTATATTGTCACCCTGCTTATTTAACTTCTATGCAGAGTACCTCATGAGAAATGCTGGGCTGGAAGAAGCACAAGCTGGAATCAACGATTGCTGGGAGAAATATTAATAACCTCAGATATGCAGATAACACCACCCTTACGGCAGAAAGTGAAGAGGAACTAAAAAGCCTCTTGATGAAAGTGAAAGAGGAGAGTGAAAAAGTTGGCTTAAAGCTCAACATTCAGAAAACGAAGATCATGGCATCTGGTCCCATCACTTCATCGGAAATAGATGGGGAAACAGTGTAAGACTTTATTTTTTGGGGTTCCAAAATCATTGCATATGGTGATTGCAGCCATGAAATTAAATGACGCTTACTCCTTGGAAGGAAAGTTATGACCAACATAGATAGCATATTCAAAAGCAGAGACATTACTTTGTCGACTAAGGTCCATTTAGTCAAGGCTATGGTTTTTCTAGTGGTCATGTATGGATGTGAGAGTTGGACTGTGAAGAAAGCTGAGTGCTGAAGAATTGATGGTTTTGAACTGTGGTGTTGGAGAAGATTCTTGAAAGTCCCTTGGACTTAAAGGACATCCAACCAGTCCATTCTAAAATAGATCAGTCCTGGGTGTTCTTTGAAACTCCAGTACTTTGGCCAGTGACTGAACTGAACTGAACTGAACTGAACCCAGAACTAGACACAGATAATTGGCCACAAACCCAACAATTGGATTGATTTCTACAAATAGCATAGGATCAGGCCTGTGATAGAAAAGTATTTGATTTATATGCAAAGGTCTAAGAAGTCAAGAAATCCTTATAAATGATCATACAAATCAGGTCCAGCATCTTAGGCCAGCTGTCTACCTCTGATGTCATCATCTTTTCACCCTGGTGTATTGTAGTTTTCTCTCTGAGCATCATTTTAAGGTGAGATCATGTCAGCTGTCTTCTTTATAGACCAATCTAGTGTAGGGGCCTTTGGAAGTGGGTATTAATCTAAGAGTTAATTTACCTTCAGTTTCATTGTCCATGAGCTAGTTAAGAGTACCTGATTAAAAAGTCCTTTCATCCAGATTGGAGACAGTCTCTTAAATTGTCTTTTTTCAGTCCTGGCTGCAGGTCATGAGGCATCTGATCTTTATCCAAAGATAGATTACTTTGGATAAGCTTTAGAAAGAAACTTAGGGTGTTTTTTAAGAATTCAATTAAATTTTACATTAATATCGCATAACAGCAAAGACTCATTTTTACATTAATTAAAAGACTCAATTAAAAAAAAGACTCAATTTTACATTAATATCACATAACAGCAAGACTCATTTCTTAGATATGAGTCTTACTACATGCAGACTTTCATTAAAAACTGGGATTTAACATTTATTGAAACATCTTTTCTCCCTAAAATTACCCTCATTTTTATCAAATATAACCAAATTAAGGTCAGCTTGTTCGGAAAATAAGTCTGTTCTCACTAATTTTGGTCTGATGATTTATATAACCATAATTGATCATAGACTTTTTATTTTGCTGAAACATTTTATAGAGTCTCAGACTGAACTTTTAAAATAAAACAGGGCTGAGAAACTCACACCACAGGCTTATCACAGATTTTGTCTAACAAATCTAGGTGAATTCTTTCTTTATTAAGGTCTCAAAAATTCCTTGAGATTTTTGTACCTGTTAGTGAGATAACCTTCTTAGCTCATTTGATAAACTTACTGGAAATCTAAGAGTTTCAAATTTCTGGAGGAGTCAGACAGAGAGAAAATATAACTGCTTTGTTTATAATGTATAATTTTACCAAATTACTTTCATAATTAGTTTGAGAGGAAGGTTTTCTCTACTCCTGGAAAACACAAGATTCAAACCTGTAATTTTTCAGACAGAAACCATAAAAGTTATAAGCATATTTGCTGGTTCATTCAGTCCTTTGTTAACTTTTGTGAAGTCATCAGGTTTTTCATTAGAATACCAGGACATATCAGATGGTTAAGAGCTCCATATAATTTCTAGGATATCTATATTAGTAATATTTACATTATAACATGAGAGGATTTATTACTCATTTGATAACATTTTTCATGTATTTTAACCAACCAAATAAACACAGTTTAATATCTCTGTTTGGGATGTTTCATGGGCCCTCTGAAGCACTCCGAAGTTAGCTAGAAGTCAAAGGAACTTCAAAAGAATTTTGCTGGGAGCCAGCACAGGAGATCCCACCCATGGCAAAGGTCATGTGGAAGAGAACAGTTAAGCAAGGCATCAGGACTCGAGGGGCTCCCTAGACTGCTAGAGCATCTACCCCCAAACCAGAATCTGTCTGTCTTACTATTCTGTGCCTTTCACCAACTCTCCTGACATTAACAGGGAGCTATCCCCAACCACCTTTCTCTGGAGAAAATCAACTTAGAGCCTTTCAAAGAGTTAAAAACTATTAGAGTAGTGCTGGTGTAGGATTTCATTATTGGGCCAATGTTTGTTGCTAGGTTCCCATATCTCTTATCCGCTGTGCACCTGGGAGTGCATTAGTTAACATAGTTGGAATGTAAGAAAAACAAGAGTAGTCTTGAATTAACCACATCAGACTTTTGAGCTAACTGGTCCTTTCTTGTAACTCACTGCACCTTTGCTTTGTGAGAATGTAACTCTGATATTTTCTGAGGCTGATGTAGATTAGAAATATAAAGAAAAAACACTTTGAGTGAAAATAAGTTTTCTGGTTGAGCAGCCTTTATCAAAAGAGGGTCATAAAATGTTCACAGGCCTCCAAGGCCAGAAGATAATGTACACAACATCATTTGTGGGAAAGGTTTGCAGAAAAAATCCTGGTTTCGATAAGGGCAAAACTGCTGGAATGTTTGGACTGACTCTGTATGACCTTGCATCTTTCATTCCCCTCTATGTACAAGTTGAGGTATAAAAGTGAAGTTGAAAATAAAGTAAATGGGTCTCACTCGCTGAAGAAGCTTGGTCACCCCATGTTTTTTTTCTCTCTCTTACTTTCTTTTTCAGGCTGATCCCTTGGCGCATAGAGGCTCCCTGCGTTCACTTATCTTCCCTCCGTTTCTAAGACCTGAACGGGAAGACGTTCTGCGTCTTCACTCCCTCGGGAGACCAGGAGGGCACCTGTGGGCTCCGTGAACAGGGCAAACTCCTTGTCTCAGAGTTTTATTGGTTTTCTATGTAAATCAAGGAATGTCAGCCTCTTTCTCTCCTCTATTTTCTTATCTTTAACATTACTTCCTTATCTCTCTCTAAATCAATCGCCAACACTATTTCTCCTTTGGGTTTCCCTGGATCCTGCGGGGGCTGGACCCCGGCAGAATTTGATTTAGGAATTTTGTCAAAAAAATCAATTAAAAGGGTTTAGAACATTTGGTCACATTTAGTCAATGTTGATGGGTGTATCATTTAGCTTGTTGATATGTCAGGATGGGCATATTATATACAGAGGCTCAAGGTCTAGTGAAAGTCGACTCTGCCATCTTGGACCTAACCAGTTTTGGCTCTAACCAGTTTTCCTATGGCTGTGTCATTTCTAACAAAATCCATTTATCTAACTAATTGTAATCCAATTTTAGAAAATCCTGACTATGCATAACTCTTTTTAGTATTTTTTCATACCTTTTTTACTGAAAACATACTTTTTACTTTCCTTTAGCAACCAAGAACTAACTTTTATATTAGCATTTTATAGATTGGTGAGCATAAATACCAGTGATAATTTTTAAAACCCTTGCTTTTTTTAGAACATTTTAGGATGGCACCAAACATTATTCATTTATAGTCCCAAGTCTTTTTAGTTTCTCTGTAAAAGGAAATTAGTGTTTAGTAGTAAATATTTCAAAATCTTATTTTATTTGGAAATGATCTAACTATTCAATACACTTCTAACACTCAGCACAACCCTTAGAAATTCAAGTTATGCCAATCTGGAGAGACTGTTTTAGACAGATATTCCTGAAGAATAATTATTTTTATAGAGTTTATATAAAACCTCATATCTCATTTACATATTTGAGAAGTTCCTTCACTCTAGGTAATTTCCTTGTTGACAAACTTGTAACAGATATGATAATATTTAACTTATATTAATCCTAGGTACAATAAAAATATTTTACTTAATGTTAATTACTCTAAGACATGTTCTATATTAGATAGGTCAACAAGCAAACATTAATATAAGGTATTTAATATTGAAATTTTCCAGTTCACATGAACCTGGAATTTATTTTTTAATTTAGAATTATTTGATTTGTAAGCACTTACTTTTTTTAAAGCCAATTAAATAAAGCTCATTTATAGATTAACCTCAAAAATATTACCCAGAGACAAAGACATACCAAGACATATTTAGACAGACACAATGTAAGATCCAGCTTCATTTTCTAAGCTTAGTCATGAATTAGATATTACAATATAAAATTTAGTAGTTTATTAAAAACAGTTGGAATAAATAAAAATTTAAAAGGATTTTTTCCATTTTTTTTTCATCCTCAAGTGTTAGACATGGTCTAGATAAGTGTTCTTGAGAGCCCTGGTTTCAAGGTACAGGGAAAGAAAATCAAGTTTCAACAAAATGGCGGCAGGTCTAAACCAAATGGTGGCCAGACAAAGCAAAATGGCCATCAAAAATCACAACACAGAACACAGAGTTAAAACACACACATACAAACCTGGCAGTCCTCATCAGACACTCCCTTAAATACAAGAATACAGTCTCTCAGAAAACCTCCTATAGAGGCACAGAACTTCAGATCTAAGTACTAACAGAGTAAAGGAAAATATTTCAGATCTTCAAAGATTTCAAAGGGAGGAAAGGAAGCCAGGTTGAAAGAAGAAGGGGGAGGAGGAAGGAGAGGGGGGCAAAAGGGGTGGCCTTACAGACATTTCTTGCCACCTGCAGACACCCAGGCATTATGGCACTTTACCCTGGGCCTCCAGAGAAGGGAGGACTGGAACTCAGCCCTACCAGAAATCAGACCAGAACAGAAGCAGAATTCGAGTTCCCTGCCAAGGGGAGGTGATCAGTCTTCAATCCTCAGCTCAGGCTGAGGCCCTTCGACCAGATTCCTGTGTCCAGGAATGGGGGACTAGAAAAAAGGGGAAGGATAGGAAGGATTAAGGAGAGGAAGGAGAGAGGGAAGGGGAGAGAGGTCAATAAAGTCTCTTGTTCCTTACCGGTCGGGGCACTCTGGCCAGCTGTCCGCATCAGGAGAAGACCAGGGACAAAAGGGTCTCAGTTGCGGCTGCTGGGTCTGGTCCATCGGTGGGCAAGCTGGCCCCTGAGTACCTCAAGTGGTCAGGATGTTAGTCTCAACAAAGAAGAATCCCACCAGAGTCGCTATTTGTTGCAGGAAGGGGGAGCCCTTCTAGGGCCCGAAATTGGGCTCCTGTCTAACACTCGGAAATGAATTGTCCGAGGAGACACATGTGCTGACAAAGCAAGAGATTTTATTGGGAAAGGGCGCCCAGGCAGAGAGCAGTAGGGTAAGGGAACGCAGGAGAACTGCTGTGCCACGTGGCTCGCAGTCTCGGGTTTTACGGTGATGGGATTAGTTTCCAGGTTGTCCTTAGCCAATCATTCTGACTCAGAGTCCTTCCTGGCGGTGGACGTCTTGTTCAGCCAAGATGGATGCCAGAGAGAAGGATTCTGGGAGGTGGTCGGACAGGTGGTGTCTCCTTTTGACCTTTTCTGAACTCTTCTGGTTGGTGGAGGCTTATTAGTTCCTTGTTCCTTACCAGGACCTCCTGTCATAAAACAACTCATGTAAATGGTTACTATGGTGCCTGGCCAGGGTGGGCGGTTTCAATCAGTGTGCTTCCCTTAACAGACTGAGGCTTCTCCCTGTCATAGTGAACAGGCTAAGGAGGTTATAAAGATTTTAATCCATGAAATTATCCCCAGGTTTGGGCTGCCACGGAGCCTTCAGAGTGACAATGGCTTCACCTTTAAAGCTGCTGTAACTCAGGGAGTATCTAAAGCTCTAGGAATAGAATATCACTTACACTGTTCCTAGAGACCGCAATCCTCAGGAAAGGTTGAAAAAGCTAATGACATTATCAAAAGACATCTGGCCAAATTAACTCAAGAGATGCAGGACAACTGGATTAAAGTCTTACCCACAGATTTAATGAGGGCTCAAACTGCCCCCCAAAAGGAGGGACTGTTCCCCTTTGAACATATTTATGGACGGCTTTTCTTATGCACAGACATTGTTATAGACCCTGAAGCCTTGGAATTAACTAGTTATGTAACTCATCTCTCAGCTTTTCAACAGGCATGAACAGAACTCCGGGAGACAACTCCTGACCCAGCCTCTGAGTCAAGCAAGCCTCTATTTGAGCCAGGAACCGAGGTCCTCATAAAAACATTGGGATCTGGGGGCCAATCCCTTGAGCCCCTCTGGGAAGGCCCTTACCAGGTTATTCTTTCTTCTCCCACAGCTGTCAAAGTGCCAGGAATTGATTCGTGGGCACATCAGACTCGAGTTAAGAGGTGGCACCCTGACCGGAACTAAGTGACTTCATTTTATGTCTTTACTTTCTATGCTCTGACTTTGGACCTTTCAGGTGGGCCTGATAACCTATGTGAGCCTACTTCTGCTGACACCAAAAAGTCCTGAGTCTGCCGTTTGATCCTCAAGACAATGCCTTCCTGTCCTGGGCTTATTCCTATGCTGAATTCCACAGTCTAACTGCTGGGTCTGTGGAGTGCTCCCCTCTTCATCAGTGGAAGGCTTCCCATGGTGGACATCTCCACTTCAAAAAAAAGACTTTCTCCAAGTTTGCGAATACCTTCAACGACAATCATATGTGATGACTCTTCTTCATCTGATGACATCTAACAACCCTAAAATGGACTGGTGCAACACTTTGTACTTTAACTATGGACATAATGTGACTTTTAATTTTGATTATACATTGTCTTGGTTTAATGACTATTTCACTACACATAAGGCAAACGGGTCTAGATCTAATGGTTTTTTACCTGACCTTTATCAAATATGGGATGAGATTATATGGTTAACTCCTGAAAAAGGATGTCTAATAGCTACTGCCCCTATATGCTGGGAACAAACAGAGCTATTCCCAAAAGTTAGCCAACAATTTAATTACAGTGATTGGAAACAATTGGGATTTTTGCTTCAGGAAATATGCAACATAATCATTCCCGTGTTTTCCAACTGCAGTTCGGTCCTCCCTTTGTGTGGCCAGGCACTAATTGGGACTGGATATCTCAGTCACGCTGGCTTGCTCCAAATGGGACTTATTGAACATGTGGCTCTTACCTATGGACATGGCTTCCCCCTGGTTGGATAGGGAGCTGCAGCCTAGGTCTAGCCTTTACTTATGGCTTTATATTTTCAGAGCTTCCAGAAAACCCTGCTAATTTACTCCACCTTAAAACTCGGTGGGCAAGGTCTGTATTTCACTGGTATGATTATCTGGCTGCAGTGTTTGTTCCCCCTTTGGAAACTACAGATGTTATGCTACGAGTGGATGCTTTGACCAATTTTACTCAACAGGCATTACAAGATTCTCAAAAGCCTATTTCAGCTCTTAATGCTGAACAAGCACAAATTAGAAAGGTGGTTTTACAAAACAGATTGGCCTTAGATATTCTGACAGTTATACAAGGAGGAACTTGTGCCATTATTCATACCCGATGCTCTACATATATACCTGATATGAGCACTAATGTTACTCATTTTACTAAACACATGAACAAGATGATTGGGGCTATGAATACTCCTGAAGCCTCAACTGCCTCACTTTGGCAGACATTAACTAGTTCCCCATGGTAGAAAACTATCTTAATTACAATAATTCTGATTGTTTTGTTTTTGCTGTTTGCTCTCTGCATCTGTAACTGTGTAACTGGATTTGTTTCTTGTCACATGAAAGCCTTTAAGTTACAAATGGTTGCTCAAACTCCTGCTACTGCTGCAGCCTCTTCCAACTACTACTTGGGGCCCCTAGATCAGAAAGCCTCAGTATGAGGGTTAGGAAAATATGTTGCCTCACCAATGTAGGGATAACACCCCTTGTGAGCTTGGAAGAAGTTATGGAACGAGAACAACGCCCCTTTTCACTAGGGAACATAATTCTCCTAAAAGAAAAGAGGGGAATGAGAGGGTAACAGGCAGGAAGGTCAGGGGTCTCCAAACGGAGGAAATAGGTTGCAAGTGACGTGCCTGGAAGGCTGCATCCATGGGGTCTCGAAGAGTTGGACATGACTGAGTGATTTCACTTTCACTTTTCACTTTCATGCACTGGAGAAGGAAATGGCAACTCACTCCAGTGTTCTTGCCTGGAGAATCCCAGGGACAGGGGAGCCTGGTAGGCTGCTGTCTGTGGGGTCACACAAAAGTTGGACATAACTGAAGCGACTTAGCAACAGCAGCAGCAGCAGCAGCAGCAGCAGTCAGATATTTTAATCTCTCTTAAGCAGCAGGAGGAAAAAAACTAGCGATATCTTTTTCCCTTCTCTATACAAATTTAACAGGAGGTTTCTCTTAAAATACTGTGTTGTCATAATGACACCTGGTTTCACCTGGAGTTCAGTTCAGTTGCTCAGTCGTGTCCGACTCTTTGCGACCCCATGAACTGCAGCATGCCAGGCCTCCCTTTCCATCACCAACTCCCGGAGGTCACTCAGACTCACGTCCATCAAGTCCGTGATGCCATCCACCCATCTCATCCTCTGTCGTCTCCTTCTCCTCCTGCCCACAATCCCTCCCAGCATCAGAGTCTTTTCCAATGAGTCAACTCTTTGCATGAGGTGGCCAAAGTACTGGAGTTTCAGGTATAGCATCATTCCTTCCAAAGAAATCCCAGGGCTGATCTCCTTCAGAATGCACTGGTGGGATCTCCTTGCAGTCCAAGGGACTCTCAAGAGTCTTCTCCAACACCACAGTTCAAAAGCATCAATACTTCAGCACTCAGCTTTCTTCACAGTCCAACTCTCACATCCATACACAACCACAGGAAAAACCATAGCCTTGACTAGACGGACCTTTGTTGGCAAAGTAATGTCTCTGCTTTTAAATATGCTCTCTAGGTTGGTCATAACTTTTCTTCCAAGGAGTAAGCATCTTTTAATTTCATGGCTGCCGTCACCATCTGCAGTGATTTTGGAGCCCAGAAAAATAAAGTCAGCCACTGTTTCCACTGTTTCTTCATCTATTTGCCATGAAGTGATGGGACCAGATGCCATGATCTTCGTTTTCTGAATGTTGAGCTTTAAGCCAACTTTTTCACTCTCCTCTTTCACTTTCATCAAGAGGCTTTTTAGTTCCTCTTCACTTTCTCCCATAAGGGTCTTTCCATTCTGTTGTTTTCCTCTATTTCTTTGCACTGATTGCTGAGGAAGGCTTTCTTATCTCTTCTTGCTATTCTTTGGAACTCTGCATTCAGATGCTTATATCTTTCCTTTTCTCCTTTGCTTTTCACTTCTCTTCTTTTCACAGCTATTTGTAAGGCCTCCTCAGACAGCCATTTTGCTTTTTTGCATTTCCTTTCCATGGGAATGGTCTTGATCCCTGTCTCCTGTACAATGTCACGAACCTCCATCCATAGTTCATCAGGCACTCTATCTATCAGATCTAGGCCCTTAAATCTATTTCTCACTTCCACTGTATAATCATAAGGGATTTGATTTAGGTCATACCTGAATGGTCTAGTGGTTTTCCGTACTTTCTTCAATTTAAGTCTGAGTTTGGCAATAAGGAGCTCATGATCTGAGCCACAGTCAGCTCCTGGTCTTGTTTTTGCTGAGTGTATAGAGCTTCTCCATCATTGGCTGCAAAGAATATGATCAATCTGATTTCAGTGTTGACCATCTGGTAATGTCCATGTGTAGAGTCTTCTCTTGTGTTGTTGGAAGAGGGTGTTTGCTATGACCAGTGCATTCTTTTGGCAAAACTCTATTAGCCTTTGCCCTGCTTCATTCCATATTCCAAGAACAAATTTGCCTGTTACCCCAGGTGTTTTTTGACTTCCTACTTTTGCATTCCAGTCCCCTAAGACAGTAGGTGTTGTGAGAGGGCATCAGAGGGCAGACACACTGAAACCATAATCACAGAAAACTAGCCAATGTGATCACATGGACCACAGCCTTGTCTAACTCAATGAAACTAAGCCATGCCATGTGGGGCCACCAAAGATGGGTGGGTAATGGTGGAGAGGTCTGACAGAATGTGGTTTCCACTGGAGAAGGGAATAGCAAACCACTTCAATATTCTTGCCTTGAGAACCCCATGAACTGTATGAGAAGGTAAAATGATAGGATACTGAAAGAGGAACTCCCCAGGTCAGTAGGTCCCCAATATGCTACTGGAGATCAGTGGAGAAATAACTCTAGAAAGGATGAAGGGATGGAGCCAAAGCAAAAACAATACCCAGTTGTGGATGTGACTGATGATAGGAACAAGTTCTGATGCTGTAAAGAGCAATATTGCATAGGAACCTGGAATGTTAGGTCCATGAATCAAGGCAAATTGGAAGTGGTCAAACAGGAGATGGCAAGAGTGAACATTGACATTCTAGGAATCAGCGAACTAAAATGGACTGGAATGAGTGAATTTAACTCAGATGACCATTATGTCTACTACTGTGTGCAGGAATCCCTTAGAAAGAATGGAGTAGCCATCATGGTCAACAAGAGTCCAACATGCAATACTTGGATGCAGTCTCAAAAACGACAGCATGATCTCTGTTCGTTTCCAAGGCAAATCATTCAATATCACAGTAATCCAAGTCTATGCCCCAACCAGTAACTCTGAAGAAGCTGAAGTTGAACGGTTCTATGAAGACCTACAAGACCTTTTAGAACAGACTGCTAGTGATTATATAACATCCAGCTGAAGACTAGCGGGGGCGGGGGCACTCTTTCTGCCCTCTTCTGATGTCTATGTCAGAAGCTTTCTCTATCTCCTTTATACTTTAATAAAACTTTATTACACAAAAGCTCTTAGCGATCAAGCCTTGTCTCTGGCCCCAGATTGAGTTCTTCTCTTCTGGAGGGCAAGAATCCCAGAGTCTTTTCGTGATTCAGCAACAACCTTCCACATAGTTCTTCAGGCACTCTGTCTATCAGATCTAATCCCTTGAATCTATTTCTCACTTCCACTGTATAATCATAAGGGATTTGATTTAAGTCATACCTGAATGGTCTAGTGGTTTTCCCTACTTTCTTCAGTTTAAGTCTGAGTTTGGCAATAAGGAATTCATGATCTGAGCCACAGTCAGCTCCTGGTCTTGTTTTTGCTTACTGTATAGAGCTTCTCCATCTTTGGCTGCAATGAATATAATCAATCTGATTTCGGTGTTGACCATCTGGTCATGTCCATGTGTAGAGTCGTCTCTTGTGTTGTTGAAAGAGGATGTTTGCTATGACCCCGTGTGTTCTCTTGGAAAAACTCTTATTAGCCTTTGTCCTGCTTCATTCTGTACTCCAAGGCCAAATTTGCCAGTTATTCCAGGTGTTTCTTGACTTCCCTCTTTTGCATTCCAGTCCCCTATAAAGAAAAGGATATCTTTTTTGGCTGTTAGTTCTAGACGGTCTTGTACATCTTCATGGAACCATTCAACTTCAGCGTCTTCACCATTACTTGTTGGGGGATAGACTTGGAATACTGTGATCTTGAATGGTTTGCCTTGGAAATGAATAAAGATCATTCTGTCATTGAGATTGCATCCAATTACTGCATTTCAGACTCTTTTCTTGACTAGATGGCTACTCCATTTCTTCTAAAGGATTCTTGCCTACAGTAGTAGATATAATAGTTATCTGAATTAAACCCACCCATTCCAGTCCATTTTAGTTTGCTGAGAGACTGAACTCACAGCATACTACATATATTACAAAGTGACCACCACCACAAATCTAATTACCATCCATTCTCCTACAGTTGACCCCTTTCTTCCCCCACCCCTTGACTCTCCTCCCTTCTGGTAACCACTAATCTGTTCACCTTATCTATGAGTTTGTTTTTGTTTTATCTGTTTTTTTTTTTTTTTAGATTCCACAAATGAGTGAAATCACATGGTATTTGTCTTTCTCTGCGTGACTTATTTCACTTAACATAATACCTTCAAGGTCTACGCATGTTGTTACAAAAGACAGGATTTCATTTTTTTATATGGCTGAGTAGTGTTTCATTCTCTTTATCCATTCATCCATTGTTGGTAGGTTGATTCCATACCTTGAGTATTACCAATAAAGTTACAATGAACATATGAGTGTATATATCTTTTTAAATAAAATTTTACTGGAGGGTAGTTACTTTACGATGTTGTGATAGTTTCTACTGTACAGAAAAGTAAATAAACTTTGCATACACGTATATCCCCCTTTTTTGAACTTCCTTCCCATTTAGGTCACTACAGAGCACTGAGTACAGTTTCCTATGCTATAAGTAGGTTCTCATTAGTTATTTATTTTATACATAGTAGTGTATATATGTCAATTAATGCTTTTGTGTTCTTTGGATAAGTGTCCAGAAGTGGAATAGCTGGGTCATATAGTAGTTATATTCTTAAATTTTTGAGGCATCTCCATACTCTTTTCCATAGTGGCTACACCAATTTACTGTTCCACTAACAGTGTGCAAAAAGTCCCTTTTCTTCACTTTGTCTCCAGCATTTGCTATTTCTTGTCTTTATGGTCTTAGCCATTCTGATAGTTATGAGAGCTATCTCACTGTGATTTTGATTTGCATTTCCCTAATAATTAGTGGGGGTGAACATCTTTTCATGTGTCTGTTTACCATCTGTAGGTCTTTTTTGGAAAAATGTCTATCTAGAGCCTCTGTCCATTCTTTAATAGGGTTGTTTTGTTGTTGTTGACTTGTATGAATTCTGTTTTGGCCACACTACGTGGCTTGTTGGATCTTAGCTCCCTGGCCAGAAATCAAACCCATGCCCCCTGCAGTGGAAACAAGGAGTTTTAGCCACTGGATCATGAGGGAAGTCCCTGTATGACTTCTTTGTGTAGTTTTGATATTACCTCCCTGTTGGACATAAGGTTTGCAGGCATCTCCTATTCAATAGATTGTCTTTTCATTTTGATGATGGTTTCCTTTGCTGTACAGAATCTTTAGTTTGATTCTGGCCTTTTTTTTTCTGTCTTCTCCTTCTGGGACCCCTAAAATGTGAATGTTATTCTGCTTAATGTTGTTCCAAAAGTCTTTAAAGTTTTTTTTGTTCTGTTTTGTTGGTTTGTTTTTTGGTCACACTGTACTGCTTGTGGGACTCAGTTCCTTACCAGGGATCGAACCTGTGCCCTCAGCAGAGACAGCACAGAGTCCTAACCACTGGACTGCCAGGGAGTTCCCTAAAACATCCTCACTTTATAAGATTCCTTTTTTGTTTTGCTGCTCTGAGTTCCGTTAGCTCACTGATTCTTTCTCCTACCCCATCCAGTTTCTTATTGAATCCCTCTGGTGTATTTTTCAGTTCAGTTATAATTTCTACTTGGCACTTTCTTATACATCTTATCTCTTTGAAGCTCTCACTGTGTTCATCCATTTTTCTCCAAAGTTTGGTGAGCATTTGGATGGCAGGTGCATCAGATACCAGCCAAGTAGAAGTTAAGGAGGAGGAGCCATCAGGAACCGAGCCACTGGGTGGTCCAAGGAGTCTTCATATCTATACCCGTCCTGGGCTGGTGAAGGTGGTATCTTCTTCAGCAAGATGCCTGGTAGGCACAGGGGTATTCCTGAGACCTTTTCATGGAGTTGTGAGAGCCCAGCCAGGCAGGGTCTGCCCACTTCTGTATCTCTATTTTCCCATGGGTGATCCTGAGTCACTCTTACCCAGGAGTCTGAGGCCTCTGCTCAATCCACAACATGACTACGTTTTCCCTCCTCAGCCATGAATCATGCACTTAGTACACACCAATGCCCAGTAATAGGCCAACAGTTATTCCTCAAAGGGTGTGTGCTTTCCAGCTGACTGCAGGAGTTTATATGTCAAAAAAACCCATCAGGGACCTATGACGTGGGGCTCTAAACTTCTGCCAGAGGCTCCAATTTACAAACAGGGAGATTGCTGAACCCTGTGAGTCAAATGGCAGATGTGGAAGGATTGCCACAGTGACCTTTTGGAGGGTTTCCAGAGTATTCCGTTGATTGGAAGTCTCACTCAAATGCAGTAGCCTTTCTTTTAAAATGATGGATACATGCCATCAAGATCCCACATGGGGAACGTGAACAAGCGAGTAGCTGAGTAGTCCCACAAGTCACTGGGCCTTCTTTCTATTTGTTGGAGGCAGAGACGACCAAAAGTCTAGCAATTGTCTCCTCTGGAATGAGAAGCCAAGCCCCTACCCAGGTTATGTCCAGGGATTTCAGTTGAGTACTAGGACTCTTTGACATGTCTGTATTAACAGCCTAGTTGTGTTGCTGCATGTGGACCAACAAATAGGTCCAGTCCTTGCTGGGTGGTGCCTTGGTCTGAGCCTACCAGGAGGAGGCGTTAAAAGCTTCCAGGAGCAGAGCTTTTCCTCAGTAAGGATCCACCTGATGGTGGATCGCCCAGGGAACTTAGGTAGCCTTGTGGAAGGATGCTGAAGGTGCAATGTAACCCATTTCACATGGAGGGAAGCATCCTTATGATCAGGTGAGAAGGATGCTGAAAAAAGCATTTGCAATGTTAACCATCACATATCAAGTTCCTGTGACTTGGGCAATAGAGTCGGTGACAGTCATAGTGTCAAGTATGGCTGGCACAGGGAAGTGTCACCGCATTGAGCCCTGTCTAATCAATGGTAAGTTTCCAAGTACCACAAGTTTTGTGCACAGGCAGACAGGACGTCTGAATAGAGTTTCACATAGCACTTTGGCTTCCTGGGGCTCAGCAGTGAGGGCAGTCATTTCTTTTGCTTCTCCAAGCTGCCAGCACTCTTTGGGGATCCAATAGCACGAAGCACTGGTTGTCAGACAGGTACACAGTCTTCCATGTGTCCCAGTAAGATGACCCTAACTACAGCAGCTCCTAGGTAGAGAGTGAAGGTGATTGGGGCTGCACATAGGCAAATCATCAACACCATAAACCTCCCTTGTTATGGTGGGGGCCATAACAAGACAGGTTTACAGGGGCTTGGAGGGATCTATCCATAGTCAAGTTTGGGCAAAGGTCCTGGGGAGGTGGCCTCAACCCCCAAACAGAGCATATTGTACGTTTGTTGTTCTTCTTGGTGCCTGGGGTTGGAAGACCACAGTCACAGATGTATAAGTATCTAAAAAGGCCCAAGAAGTGCAATTCTTCCCCCACCATTGATCTCTAACCTCAGCCCCTGGCTTCCAGTCCCCACTGGGGACAGAGAGGTCTCAGCCCAATCCCTAGTCTTGTTTACTCTTGAAAGTTGAGAGGTCTGGGTAAAGGTCTCCAAGGTTCTGATTCATCTCTAGTTCATCAGGAGAGGTGAAGAGATTAGCAGATGCATTAGTCATAGGTCAGTCATCTTTCAGAAACATTAGTCATAGATTGTGTAGACCCAGCAGGATGCTGATCAAGCCTTTCATGGCCACGAGTTCCTTGGTGGATAGCTCATTGATTTCTTCTTCTGAGACCTACTCATTGAGTAACTGGACTCAGAGATCTCTAGAGGAAAAGCTCTTGCTTGATCATCCAGGACACCATTTTTTGCCTATGACTTTCTGTTGCTCTTTCTGTTGTGCTACTTGGTGGTAGCCACTTTTTCCATGCCTGGGGATTTGTTAGCTAAAAACCAGACCTAGGGGTTCCCTGGTTGTCCAGTGGTTAAGACTCCACCTTGCAATGAAGGGGACACCAGTTCCATCCTTGGTCTGGGAAGATCACACATGCTGTGGAGCAACTAAGCCCTGGAGGCACAAATACTGAGCTCATGTGCTGCAACTACTGAAGGCTGGTGCCCCAGAACCTGTACTCCACAATGTGAAGCCCCTGCAGTGAGAAGCCAGGGCACCACAACTAGACAGTAGCCTCTGCTCTCCAAAACTAGAGAAATGAAGACACAGCTTAGTTAAAAAAAAAAAAAAAAAAAAAGACCCAATTCCGAAAACAAAACACACAAAAAACCCTGGGCCTCTGGAAATTTACTTGTATTCAATAACCAGCAGGAAGGGTACAAACAAACCTGGAATTCTGAATGTGGTTAACAATCTCATCATCTACTATTCATATTTCCTCGATGCAGACCCAAGGACCACCAGGATAGCCTGCTCTTGCTTCGAGTTTGAAGAGAAGTATGGGTTCCAGGCTGGGCCTGCTGTTCCATCAGTGGCCCCAGGTCTCAGGCGGGGGATTCCTTGCTGTCACTGCATTGCTTGAGAATCAAGGGCAGCTTCCCTGCTAGCCTTCTGCTTGGCCACTCTCTTCCCAGTTAGAGAGAGCAGGCTTTTCTGTTCTTGTTGTTCTTTATTTTGTTCTTTTTAATCTATGCCTTTTGGCAGCTCCGTGCTGTAGGCCTTTCTAGTTCTCAGCCTGGCATGGGAGATAGAAAGAAAGCCTAGGGGACAAAACAGGGTGTCCTTCCTCAAATCTCCAGATCCCTCCCCAGTCTGCCTACTTCTTGGCACCCCTGAGAGTCCCTTCAGGATATTTAGTTGGGGTCTACAGTCCATCACTTCCCAGGCGGCTCTAGTTGTAAAGAACCCACCTCCCAGTGCAGGAGATGTGGGTTCCATCCCTGTGTCAGGAAGAGTCTCTGGAGGAGGAAATGACAACCTATTCCAGTATTCTTGCCTGGAGAAGCCCCATGGACAGAGGAGCCTGGTGGGCTATACAGTCCATAGGGTTGTAAAGAGTCAAATATGACTGAAGCACCTTAGTGCTCACACACATACATATATCTATTTTTTCTTCAAATTCTTTTCTCATTTAGGTTATCACAGCATATTGAGCAGAGTTCCCTGTGTTATACAGTAGGTCCTTCTTGCCTGTTGTTGTTATTGTTGTCATTAAGTTATGTCCAATTCTTTTGCAACCCCATGGACTGTAGCTTGCAAGACTCCTCTGTCCATGGGATTTCCCAGGCAAGAGTACTGGCATGTGTTGCCACTTCCTTCTCCAGGGGGATCTTCCTGACTCAGGGGTTGAAGCCACGTCTCCTGCATTGGCAGGCGGATTCTTTACCACTGAGCCACCAGGGAAGCCTTCTTTGTGGCTTATCCATTTTAAATACAGTAGTCTCTACAGCTCAGTTCAGTTTAGTTGCTCAGTTGTGTCCGACTCTTTGCGACCCTGTGAACCACAGTACACCAGGCCTCCCTGTCTGTACACGTCAATCTCAAATTGCCTGTCTGTCCCTCCCTCCTGCTCTTCCCCCCAGTAACCATAAATTCATTCTCTAAATCTGTGAATCTGTTTCTGTTTTGTAAATATGTTCATTTGTATTGTTTTTTTAGGTTCCACCTATAATCAATAATATATATTTGTCTTTCCATGCCTGATTTACTTCAACTTTAGTATAATAATCTCCAGGTCCATCAGTGTTATGGCAAATGGCATTGTTTCATTCTTTTTAATGGCTGAGTCATATTCCATCATTTATATGTACCCCATCTTCTTTATCCATTCATCTGTTGATGGACATTTAGGTTGCTTCCATGTCTTGGCTACTGTAACCAGTGCTGAGATGAACACTGGGGTGCAGGCATCATTCCAAACCATGGTTTTCTCCAGATACATGCCCAGGATTGGGATTACTGGGTCAAATGGTCGCTCTATTTAAGTCTTCTGAGGAATCTCCATACTATTCTCTAATGGTTTTGCCAACTTACTTTCCCACCAGCACTGCAGGAGAGTTCCTTTCATTTCACACCCTCTCCAGCGTTTGTTGTTTGTAGACATTTTGATGGTGGTTGCACCTACTGGTGTGAGATGGTACCTCATTGTAGTTTTCACGTGCATTTCTCTAATAATTAGTGGTTTTTTAAAAGGATTAAAATTTTTTTTCATTTGTTTATTTTTGGTTGCACTGGGTCTTCATCACTGCATGCAGGGTTTCTCTAGTTGCGGCAAGCTGGGATTACCGTCTAGTTGCAGTGTACAGGCTTCTCATTGTGGTGGCTCCTCGTGTTGCAGAGCATGAACTCTAGGACGTGCAGACTTCAATAGTTGCTGCATCCAGGCTCAGTAGTTGCCGTGAGGCATGTGGAATCTTCTTGGACCAGGGTCACACCCATATCCCCTGTATTGGCATGTGGATTCTTAACCACTGGGCTACCAAGGAAGTCCCAATTAGTGATGTTGAACATCTTTTCATGTGCCTGTTGCCATCACTCCCCTTCATTTTAATATAAGAAAAAATTCAAACTGAATCACATCACGAGGGCAAGGACTTTTTCTGTTTCTTTTACTGCTTTCTGTCATAACAGTGTCTGGCTCAAATTAGAGTCTCTCTCTGTCCCTGTCTCTCTCTATATCTATACATATATATGTGTGTGTATATACACACACATATATATACTCTATATATATTTAAATGAATGAATGTTCTAATTAACTAGAATCCTAGGAGAAAAATAGTCGAGGACTTGTACGAAGAAAAGAACATATTAAGTGTACTCGTTGAGTGCTTGAACTGAAAGTATTCTTAGAGATTGTCCAGCCTAACTCCCTTCTTTTGGAATGTAGAAACTGGACTGAGGGCCTAATCAACCAGTCTGACCTCACTTCCCAGCAAGTTCTCTTTCCTATCCGCAACATGAGCAATCATGCAGCCAAGACATGGAGGAGGGTGTGTCTCATTTGCTGCTGACCGCCCTTCCCCACACTCTCACACTGATTTGCTGAGTCTGCTCTGCCTGTGGAAACTCCAGCTGTTGTGTTCACAGGAGCACTGGCAATGTGTTCCTTATTTGACTTTCATTATGTTTTGGGGGTGTCTCTTGGCAAGAACACATCCCCCAAAGAAGCATCTTATTGACCTTCTGATAAGATTTATCTGGAATTTTATTAATAGGAAGGAACTGATTTGTCTGTGGAGTTGTCTAGGCTGGTGGCCCCAGGCACGTTCTTCTAAGCAAATGTATATAAAATGACAACTTTCTTCTGAAATCAACCAAGAGCCCATTTGGGTCCTTGTAGCTTTCAGGCTGGACATCCTTTTTTCCTGGCTCTGTCCTTTCCCCTCAGCTCTGCTTTGTACCAGATGTTGCTGGATTTCTTTGAATTTTCCTTGGCCCAATCTGTTAATGAACAACATCTTCAGTTTTTGAGATCCAAACACCCGACTTCCTTAGTCATGGTGATTAATTCTCTCTTTTCTCACTGCTTAGATAATTAACAAGACAAAGAAAAATACTCCAGAACAATATAATGGGAGATGTAGGAAAACCATGAGGAACTTTACCCCATGGACTGACCAAATGCAGGGGTAGTTAGGAATTGCCAAGTTGTATGAAGGTCTTTTTAAATACTGTTCATGGGGTTCTCCAGTCAAAAATAGTGGAGTGTTTTTTCATTCCCTCCTCAAGTAGACCACATTTTATCAGAATTCTCCACTATTACCCGACCATTTTGGGTGATTCATGAAGGCAGTGATTCATGAAGCTGAAGTTGAAGCTCCAGTACTTGGCCACCTGATGTGAACAGATGACTCATTGGAAAAGACTCTGATTGCTGGAAAAGATTGAAGGCAGAAGGAGAAGAGGGTGGCAGAGGATGAGATAGTTGGATAGCATCACTAATTCAATGGACATGAACTTGAGCAGACCCCAGGAGATAGTGAAGGACAGAGAGGCCTGGCGTGCTGCAGTCCATGGGGTCGCAAAGAGTCAGACATGACTTAACAACTGAACAACAGTGACAGTGTGCTTAAGGAGTCCTGGTGTGTACATAGCCAGCTTGTGCACTTAATGAATGTCCAACTGGGTCTGGTGGGGACACAGCTGACTGAACCAGCCCAAGTGGACCTTCGTGAGTGGCCACATCACTGATTTAGGTTTTTGGGCTGAGTTAGTACTCAGTCTTAGTAAGTCTTTCAGTTAGTACTCATTTCAAAACAAGATGAAAATTTTCCTTCCGAGAATGATTTGAAGGACTTTCACTTGTGAGGTGTTGATCCATGATACTGAAGAGGCTGAAATGCAGAGGAGGCGCCATTGTGATGCCTACTGGTAGCCCTGGTGCATCTGTTTATCACCCTAGTCATGCTGTTCTGCAGCACTTACTAGCACATTTTAGAGATTGCTTCAGATCATAACTTCTTCTCCTGTTCTCTGGATTGCCTTTTTACTCTCTTAATGGCTTTCTCTTTTGAACGTGTCCGACTCTGTGTGACCCCATAGACGGCAGCCCACCAGGCTCCTCTGTCCCTGGGATTCTCCAGGCAGAATACTGGAGTGGATTGCCATTTCCTTCTCCAATGCATGCATGCAGGCTAAGTCGCCTCAGTCGTGTCTGACTCTGTGTGACCCTATGGACAGCAGCCCACCAGGCTCCTCTGTCCATGGGATTCTCTAGGCAAGAATACTGGAGTGGGTTGCCATTCCCTTCTCTTTTGAACAGAAACCCCCAATTCTAACAGTCCAGTTGACCTTTCCCCCGCTTAGGATTAGCAGTTTTTGTATCCTAGATAAGAGTCCAACTTCACGAAGACATTCTCTTAGGGTTTCTTATTATAGCTTGGTTGCTTTGCTTTTCATATTTAGATTTATGATCCTCTAGATTTGAATTTTCTATAGGTAGGAGATAAAGATTCATTTGTAAATGGCTATCCAACTGATCTGCCATTGTTCATGTAAAGACCGTTCTTTTCTCACTTCACTGCAGCGTCATCTTTATTAACCAGGTGGTCTTATATGTGTGAGACTTTTTTTTTTTAAAATAATAGGCTATTTTTTAGACTAGCTTTAGGTTTACAGAAAAACTGAGCAGAAAGTACAGAGTTCCCATATGCCTCTCCCCCATCCTTCCTCTCCCCACACATTTCCCTCTATTATTAACATTTTGCATTAGTGTGGTACATTTGTTATAATTGATGAACCGATACTGGTACATTAATGTATTAACTAAAATCCATAGTTTACACTAGCGTCCACTCTTTGGGTTGTACATACTCTATTGTTTGTTGTTGTTCCTCCTATTGGTTTTGCCAGATGTGAGCTGTCATGTATCCTCCATGACATTACAGTGTGGTGCAGAAGCCCCTGGGCTCCATCTATTCACTCTCCCTCTCCTAACCTCTGGCAACCACTGTTCTTTCTCCTGTCTCTCTAGTTTTGCCTTTTCCAGGATGTCATATTTTCGGAATCAAACAGTATGTAGTCTTTTCAGACTGGTCTCTTTCATTTAATAATGTACACTTAAGGTTCCTCCATGTAATTTCATGGCTTGATAGTTCATTCCTTTTTATTGCTAAAGAATATTCCATGGACTCTAACCCACCAGGCTCCTCTGTCCATAGGATTTTATAGGCACGAATACTGGAATGGGTTGCCATTCTCTTCTCCAGGGGTCTTCCCAACCTAGGGACTGAACCTGCCTTTCTTGTGTCTCTTGCATTGGCAGATTCTTTACCACTGTGCCATCTGGAAAGCCCAAATATTCCATAATACAGATGTACCACGCTTTGTTTATTCATGCACCAAGATGAAGGACAGATTGATTGCTTCCAAGTTTTGGCAGTTATGAATTATGAATAAAGTTGGTATAAACATTCATATGCAGGCTTTTGTGTGTGGACATAAGTTTTTAACTCCTTTGGGCAAATACCTATGAGCTTAATTACTGAATTGTGTGGCAAGAGTATGTTTAGTTTAGGGAGAAATTACCAAATTGTCTTCTAAAGTGTTTGTACCATTTTTCATTCCGACCAGCAATGAATAAGGATTCCCATCACTCCGCATTCTCACCAGTATCTGGTGTTGTCAGTGTTTTGGATTTTGTTGGTTCTAGAAGGCATATAGTGGTATTTCACTGTTGTTTTAATTTGCAATTTGCTAATGACATACAATGTTGGACATCTTTTCATTTGTTAATTTGCCACTGGTGTATCTTTTTTGGTGAGGTGTTTTTTGCCCACGTTATAATTGGGTTGTTTACTTTATAACTCTTCATTCTCTTTTGAAGAACAGAGTTTTTAATTTTAATGAAGTCTAATTTGTTGATTATTTCTTTCATGGATTACACTTTCATTGTTCTATCTAAAAATTCATCACCAAGCCCACGGTTATCCAAGTTTTTTCTATGCTACCTCTTAAAAGTTTTAGAAATTTGTGTTTTACATTTATATCTAGATCCATTCTGAGTTAATTTTTGTGAAAAGTGTAAGGTCAAAATCTAGGGTTTTTCCTTTTTTTCATGTGGATGTTATTGTGCCACTTTTCATTTGATGAAAAACTATCCTTTCTCCATTTGATTGTCTTTTTTCTCTGTCAATGATCTGTTGTCTATATTTGTGTGGCTCTATTTCTGGGCCCCTTATTCTGTTTCATTGGTCAATTCTTTCACCAGTAACACAGTATCTACTGTAGCTTTATAATAAGTCTTGAAGCTGTACAACACTAGTCTTCCAACTTTGTTCTTTTTCAGTTTTGTGCTGACTATTCTGGGTCTTTGCTTTTCCATACAAACTTTAATATCAATTTGTAAATATCCACAGAGCATCTTGTTGGGATTTTGATTAGGATTCTGTTGAATCTATAGATCAGTTTAAGAAGAACTGACATCTTAACAATGCTGAGTCTTCTTATGCATGAACGTGGGACATTTCTCTATTTATTTAGACCTTTGATTTCTTTCTTCAGAATTGTATTGTTTTCTCATATAATCTACTGTGTATTCAGTTCAGTTCAGTTCAGGTCAGTCACTCAGTCGTGTCCGACTCTGCGACCCCATGAATCGCAGCATGCAAGGCCTCTGTGTATATACATATACATATAGATATATATATTTGGCTGTACCAGGTCTTATTTGAGGCACATGGGATCTTCCATCTTCATTGTGGTGTGTGAACACTCAGTTTGTGAGATCTTTAGTTGGAGCATGCGAGCTCTCAGTTGCGGCATATGGGATCTAGTTCCCTGAACAGGGATTGAACCCCAGGCCCCTTGCTTTGGAAGATCGGGATGTTAGCCATTGGACCACCAGGGAAGTCCTTCCCCAGAAAGTATTAACATGTGATTTATGTTGGGGGATTTAGGACACAGGGTAACAGCTCAACCTCCACAGGGGCTAGAAACTGAGGTCAGCATGCAGGCAGCTGGCACAGAATCCCAGTAAAGACCAGACACCAAGGCTTCTGTGAGATTTCCTCACTGGCAGTACTTAGTGTGTGTCATCACACCTCATTGCTAGGATAGAAAATTGCCCTCCATGACTCCATGGGGAGAGGACAACTGGAAGCTCAGCTTTGCAACCTTCCTGAATTCTGCCCAGCTTGTCTCTTCCCTTGGCTTATTTAATATGTATATTTTCCCGGTAATAACTTTAATCTATATCTTTCCCCATAATAACTATGACGTGTATGTGTGTGTGCCTGCTAAGTCGCTTCAGTGGTGACTCTTTGCCAACACACAGACTTAAGCACATCAAACTCCTCTGTCCATGGGAGTCTTCAGGCAAGATTACTGGAGTGGGTTGCCATGCCCGCCTCCAGGGGTTCTTCCCGACCCGGGGATTGAACCTGTGTCTCTTCCATCTCCTGCATTGGCAGGTGAGTTCTTTACCGCTAGGGCCACCTGGAGAGCTCCCAATTATGAGTGTAACAGCCTTCAGTTTTCAAATCTCAGGGTGTTTGGGGAACCTCTTGAACTTGTAGTTGATGTCAGAAGTGATGATGGTTTGTAGACTGTTCTCTAACTCTGTTGTGTATTTTATTCTCACAGCACCAATTAGTAATTAACTCAGTTCTCCACAAACACTGACCAGATGTCCTACCGTTTAATTCACTTCTGATACCACGAATGCAAAAGTAGGAAGTCAAGAAACACCTGGAGTAACAGGCAAATTTGGCCTTGGAATGTGGAATGAAGCAGCGCAAAGACTAATAGAGTTTTGCCAAGAAAATGCACTGGTCATAGCAAACACCCTCTTCCAACAACACAAGAGAAGACTCTACACGTGGACATCACCAGATGGTCAACACCGAAATCAGATTGATTCTATTCTTTGCAGCCAAAGATGGAGAAACTCTATACAGTCAACAAAAACAAGACCAGGAGCTGACTGTGGCTCAGATCATGAGCTCCTTATTACCAAATTCAGACTCAAATTGAAGAAAATAGGGAAAACCGCTAGACCATTCAGGTATGACCTAAATCAAATTCCTTATGATTATACAGTGGAAGTGAGAAATAGATTTAAGGACCTAGATCTGATAGATAGAGTGCCTGATGAACTATGGAATGAGGTTCGTGATATTGTACAGGAGACAGGGATCAAGACCATTCCCATGGAAAGGAAATGCAAAAAAGCAAAATGGCTGTCTGGGGTGGCCTTACAAATAGCTGTGAAAAGAAGAGAAGTGAAAAGCAAAGGAGAAAAGGAAAGATATCAGCATCTGAATGCAGAGTTCCAAAGAATAGCAAGAAGAGATAAGAAAGCCTTCTTCAGTGATCAATGCAAAGAAATAGAGGAAAACAACAGAATGGGAAAGACTAGAGATCTCTTCAAGAAAATGAGAGATACCAAGGGAACATTTCATGCAAAGATGGGCTAAATAAAGGACAGAAATGGTATGGACCTAACAGAAACAGAAGATATTAAGAAAAGGTGGCAAGAATACACGTAAGAAATGTACAAAAAAGATCTTCACGACCCAGATAATCGTGATGATGTGATCACTAATCTAGAGCCAGACATCCTGGAATGTGAAGTCAAGTGGGCCTTAGGAAGCATCACTACGAACAAAGCTAGTGGAGGTGATGGAATTCCAGTTGAGCTCTTTCAAATCCTGAAAGATGATGCTATGAAAGTGCTGCACTCAATATGCCAGCAAATCTGGAAAACTCAGCAGTGGCCACAGGACTGGAAAAGGTCAGTTTTCATTCCAATCCCAAAGAAAGGCAATGCCAAAGAAGCTCAAAATACCACACAATTGCACTCATCTCACATGCTAGTAAAGTAATGCTCAAAATTCTGCAAGCCAGGCTTTAGCAATATGTGAATCGTGAACTTCCAGATGTTCAAGCTGGATTTAGAAAAGGCAGAGGAACCAGAGGTCAAATTGCCAACATCCACTGCATCATGGAAAAAGCAAGAGAGTTCCAGAAAAACATCTATTTCTGCTTTATTGACTATGCCAAAGCCTTTGACTGTGTGGATCACAAGAACCTGTGGAAAATTCTCAAAGAGATGGGAATACCAGACCACCTGACCTGCCTCTTGAGAAACAAATATGCAAGTCAGGAAGCAACAGTTAGAACTGGACATGGAACAACAGACTGGTTCCAAATAGGAAAAGGAGTATGTCAAGGCTGTATATTGTCACCCTGCTTATTTAACTTCTATGCGGAGTACATCATGAGAAACGCTGGACTGGAAGAAACACAAGCTGGAATTAAGATTGCCGGGAGAAATATCAATAACCTCAGATATGCAGATGACACCACCCTTATGGCAGAAAGTGAAGAGGAACTAAAAAGCCTCTTGATGAAAGTGAAAGAGGAGAGTGAAAAAGTTGACTTAAAGCTCAACATTCAGAAAACAAAGATCATGGCATCCAGTCCCATCGCTTCATGGGAAATAGATGGGGAAACAGTGTCAGACTTTATTTTTGGGGGCTCCAAAATCACTGCAGATGGTGATTGCAGCCATGAAATTAAAAGACGCTTACTCCTTGGAAGAAAAGTTATGACCAACCTAGATAGTATATTCAAAAGCAGAGACATTACTTTGCCGACTAAGTTCTGTCTAGTCAAGGCTATGGTTTTTCCTGTGGTCATGTATGGATGTGAGAGTTATACTGTGAAGAAGGCTGAGTGCCGAAGAATTGATGCTTTTGAACTGTGGTGTTGGAGAAGACTCTTGAGAGTCCCTTGGACTGCAAGGAGATCCAACCAGTCCATTCTGAAGGAGATCAACCCTGGGATTTCTTTGGAAGGAATGATGCTATAGCTGAAACTCCAGTGCTTTGGCCACCTCATGCCAAGAGTTGGCTCATTGGAAAAGACTCTGATGCTGGGAGGGATTGGGGGCAGGAGAAGAAGGGGACGCCTGAGGATGAGATGGCTGGATGGCATCACGGACTTGATGGACGTGAGTCTGAGTGAACTCCGGGAGCTGGTGATGGACAGGGAGGCCTGGCGTGCTGCGATTCATGGGGTCACAAAGAGTCGGACATGACTGAGTGACTTAACTGAACTGAACCACCTACCTGGAGATCGTATCAGATCCCACAGGTTAAGTGTTAAGTTCCAAAATGTTGCAGTAGGTGTGTTTTCTCTTTTCCCTCCTCACTAGGACACTGTAGATAAGCATGGCTATGCTTCCTCTCCCACCAGACCCAGTCTCACTTAAATTTCAGTTCTCCTTTTGCCCTGATTCTCTCAAGAAACTCCATCTTCTGTTCTTGTAGGCTATGCAGGATGGGGTGGAAAGTGTCAAAAAACCCAGGTGTGGCTCTCTGTTTTCAGGGTTCCTGGGATTTGCTTTAGGCAGATATAGTGATAAATAGGGCTTTCCTGATGGCTCAGACAGTAAAAGCGTCTGTCTGCAATGCAGGACACCTGGGTTCAATCCCTGGGTTGGGAAGATCCCCTGGAGAAGGAAATGGCAACCCACTCCAGTATTCTTGCCTGGAGAATTCCATGGATGGAGGAGCCTGGAAGGCTACAGTCCATGGGATTGCAAAGAGTTGGACATGACTGAGCAAATTCACTGGTTAGTGATACATACTGACATGGAAATGACCATCTCTAGGAAGTTTATACTCACACATCCAGGAGAAGGGGCACATGAAGCAGGACTGCAAGGGAAGAACCATTTATATGATCAGGAGGCAGATGATGTGAAGGGGAAATGTGGGCAAGAGCTATCATGGTGGTTTCTGTGGTAAGGAATCGACCAGGCACGGTAATCAGGCTTATGCTGAGTTAGTCTGCATCATTTCAATGGGCTCTGGGATGTAGGGGGTGCCCCTAGTTGTCTGGTACCTGTCTCTAGACTGATCGGGCAGGGGTATAGTGGGCCGGTGCATCAAGTCTTGATGAAGAAGGCAGTTGGGAGTAGGGACTCTGGATGGGTTGATTTGCATATGAAAGGCTCGCTAGCAAGCACTGTGTTTGCTCTTTCTAGGAATGAGACCCCTGGGGAGGGCATTCTCTCAGGACGAGCAAGGCCTCAAAACATCAAAGCATCAAAAAGTACAAAGTAAAAGCTATGATTAATCCACTGTCTTTTATTACTCCCACCAGAATGTGGCTAGCCTTTCCTCTTTAATATATGGGGATACAGTTGTCCTTAACAGTGGAGATTCAGCTGAAATTCTGAGCCACCAGGAAAAGTTCATTCATCACCCTTGCACAAAAGAGAGTGAGAAATGAGAAGAGACCATGGGCCTGGCAATAATTTGCCCCTCCTCTGCTCTGTCACTGGGATAACCCTTGGCTCTGTAGAGGAGGAAAACCTTTTTCTCTCTACCCCATTAAGCTCTTTGCCTGAGACCCTGAAAATTAGACTGACCAAAAACAGAAATACAAGAGAAAAACAGTTTATCATGCATGCAAACCACATCAAGTGCGAGAACTCTCAGGATGGGGCACTGAAAGGGTGGTTAGAATTTGAGTTTGTATAGTATCTTATCAAAGAACAATAAATATGCACAGAAGTTACAACCCTAAAGGGCTTTAGGTTTCCAAGTGTGATACTTTCAGTTCAGTTCATCACTTAGTCGTGTCTGACTCTTTGTGACCCCATGGATGCAGCACGCCAGGCTTCCGTCTTCAACACCAACTCCTGGAGCTTGCTTAAACTTATGTCTGTCGAGTTGGTGATGCCATCCCACCATCTCATCCTTTGTTGTCCCCGTCTCATCCTGCCTTCATTATTTCCCAGCATCAGAGTCTTCTCCAGTGAGTCAGTTCTTCGCATAGGTGACCAAAGTATTGGAGTTTCAGCTTCAGCATCAGTCCTTCCAATGAATATTCAGGACATATTTCCTTTAGGATGGGTTGGTTGGATCTCCTAGCAGTCCGAGGGACTCTCAAGAGTCTTCTCCAACACCACAGTTCAAAAGCATCAATTCTTCAGCCCTCAGCTTTCTTTATGGTCCAGTTCTCACATCCATACATGACTACTGGAAAAACCATAGCTTTGACTCGGTTCAGTTCAGTCACTCAGTCGTGTCCGACTCTTTGCGATCCCATGAATCGCAGCATGCCAGGCCTCCATGTTCATCACCATCTCCTGGAGTTCACTCAGACTCGCGTCCATCGAGTCAGTGATGCCATCCACCCATCTCATCCTCTGTCATCCCCTTCTTCTCCTGCCCTCAATCCCTCCCAGCATCAGAGTCTTTTCCAGTGAGTCAGCCGTTCGCATGAGGTGGCCAAAGTATTGGAGTTTCAGCTTAACATCATTTCTTCCAAAGAATACCCAGGACTGATCTCCTTCAGAATGGACTGGTTGGATCTCCTTGCAGTCCAAGGGACTCTCAAGAGTCTTCTCCAACAGCACAGTTCAAAAACATCAATTCTTCAGCACTCAGCTTTCTTCACAGTCCAACTCTCACATCCATACATGACTACTGGAAAAACCATAGCCTTGACTAGACGGACCTTTGTTGGCAAAGTAATGTCTCTGCTTTTCAATATGCTATCTAGGTTGGTCATAACTTTCTTTCCAAGGAGAAGGCGTCTTTTAATTTCATGGTTGAAATCACCATCTGCACCGATTTTGGAGCCCCCCAAAATAAAGTCTGACACTGTTTCCACTGTTTCCCCATCTATTTCCCATGAAGTGATGGGACCAGATGCCATGATCTTCATTTTATGAATGTTGAGCTTTAAGTCAACTTTTTCACTCTCCTCTTTCACTTTCATCAAGAGACTGTTTAGTTCCTCTTCACTTTCTGCCATAAGGCTGGTGTCATTTGCATATCTGAAGTTATTGATATTTCTCCCAGCAATCTTGATTCCAGCTTGTGCTTCTTCCAGCCCAGCGTTTCTCATGATGTACTCTGCATAGAAGTTAAATAAGCAGGGTGACAATATATAGCCTTGATGTACTCCTTTTCCCATTTGGAACCAGTCTGTTGTTCCCTGTCCAGTTCTAACTGTTGCTTCCTGACTTGCATATAGGTTTCTCAAGAGGCAGGTCAGGTGGTCTGATATGTGCCCATCTCTTTCAGAATTTTCCACAGTTTATTGTGGTCCACACAGTCAAAGGCTTTGGCATAGTCAATAAAGCAGAAATAGATGTTTTTCTGGAACTCTTTTGCTTTTTCCATGATCCAGCGGATGTTGGCAATTTGATCTCTGGTTCCTCTGCCTTTTCTAAAACCATCTGGAAATTAACAGTTCATGTATTGTTGAAGCCTGGCTTGCAGAATTTCGAATATTACTTTCCTAGCGTGTGAGATGAGTGCAATTGTGCGGTAGGTTGAGCATTCTTTTACATTGCCTTTCTTTGGGATTGGAATGAACACTGACCTTTTCCAGTCCTCAGGCCTCTGCTGAGTTTTCCAGATTTGCTGGCATATTGAGTGTAGTACTTTCACAGCATCATCTTTCAGGATTTGAAAGAGCTCTACTGGAATTCCATCACCTCCACTAGCTTTGTCCGTAGTGATGCTTTCTAAGGCCCACTTGACTTCACATTCCAGGATGTCTGGCTCTAGGTTATGAATCACACCATCGTGATTATCTGGAGAGTGAAGATCTTTTTTGTACATTTCTTCTGTTTATTCCTGCCACCTCTTCTTAATATCTTCTGCTTCTGTTAGGTCCATACCATTTCTGTCCTTTATCGAGCCCATCTTTGCATGAAATGTTCCCTCAGTATCTCTAATTTTCTTGAAGAGATCTCTAGTCTTTCCCATTCTGTTGTTTTCCTCTATTTCTTTGCATTGATCACTGAGGAAGGTTTTATTATCTCTTCTTGCTATTCTTTGGAATTAGCTTTGACTAGATGGACCATTGTTGGTAAAGTAATGTCTCTGTTTTTTAATATGCTATCTAGGTTAGTCATGGCTTTTCTTCCAAGGAGCAATCATCTTTTAATCTCATGGCTGCAGTCCCCATCTGCAGTGATTTTGGAGCCCCCCAATATAAAGTCTGTCACTGTTTCCATTGTTTCCCTATCTATTTGCCATGAAGTGATGGGACCAGATGCCATGATCTTAATTTTCTGAATGTTGAGTTTTAAGCCAGTGTTTTCACTCTCCTTTTTCACTTTCAACAAGAGGCTGTTTAGTTTTTCTTTGCTTTCTGCCATAAGGGTGGTGTCATCTGCATATCAGGTTACTGATATTTCTCCTAGGAATCTTGATTCCAGCTTGTGCTTCATCCAGTTTGATCTTGTACATGATGTACTCTGCATATAAGTTAAATAAGCAAGTGACAATATACAACCTTGATGTATTCCTTTCCCTATTTGGAGCCAGTCTGTTGTTTGATGTCCAGTTTCAGCTGTTGCTTCTTGACCTGGCTACAGAGTTCTCAGGAGGCAGGTCAGGTGGTCTGGTATTCCCATCTCTTGAAGAATTTTCCACAGTTTGCTGTGATCCACACAGTCAAAGTCTTTAGCGTAGTCAATGAAACAGAATAGGATGTTTTTCTGGAACTCTCCTGCTTTTTCCATGATTCAACGGATATTGGCAATTTGATCTCTGGTTCCTCTGTCTTTTCTAAATCCAGCTTTTACATCTGGAAGTTCTTGGTTCACATACTGTCAAAGCCTGGCTTGGATAATTTTGAGCATTAATTTGCTAGCCTGTGAGATGAGTGCAATTGTGAGGTAGTTTGAACATTGTTTGGCACTGCCTTTCTTCGGGATTGGAATGAAAACTGACTTTTTCCAGTCCTGTGGCCACTGCTGAGTTTTCCAAATTTGCTGGCATATGGAGTAGAGCACTTTCACAGCATCATCTTTCAGGATTTGAAATAGCTCAGCTGGAATTCCACCAGCTTTGTTCGAAGTGATGCTTCCTAAGGCCCACTTGACTTCGGACTCCAGGATGTCTGGCTCTAGGGGAGTGATTATCTGCGGTTATCTGTGTCATTAGGATTTTTTTGTATAGTTCTTCTGTGTATTCTTGCCATGTCTTCTTAATATCTTCTGCTATTAGGTCCGTACCGTTTCTGTCCTTTATTGAGCTCATCTTTGCATGAAATATTCCCTTGGTATCTCTAATTTTCTTGAAGAGATCTCTAGTCTTTCCCATTTCTAATTTGTTCATGCAGGTCCATGTTGGTGCAGACTTTTAGTCTTTTTCATGGTCATAGACTTCCCCTGGAGAAGGATTCATGGCAATCTTCATTTCTCAGAAGTTTCTACTTTAAGTCAGGTAAGGGATACCACAAAAGGCTTCTTTTTGTATCTGCTAATCCTCATTTGCATCCAACTCAAAATAATCTGTAGGACAAAGTGGAATATTTTGAGTTGGCATATTCAGAGCCCCGACAACATGCTGTGTCAGATGAAGGGTGACTCATTCTCTCAGAAACTGAAAGTTTGTATCATAATGTTGTAAATCACCAAAAAGTTAACTATATAACCCAGTTTTGGTGTTTCTTCATAACCCTCTCTTTTTGTTCTGTGAAACATAATCACTGGGCAGTTTGTTAATATTTAATATGAGTGAGTATAGATTTTATCAACACCTCTAAGGGCTTCTGGTGGCTCAGTTGGTAAGGAATCCACCTGCAATGCAGGAAACCCCGGTTTGATTCCTGGGTTGGGAAGATCTGCTGGAGAAGGGATAGGCTACCCACTCCAGTATTCTTGGACTTCCCTGGTGGCTCAGCTGGTAAAGAATCTGCCTGCAATGCTGGAGACCTGGGTTCAACCCCTCAGTTGTGAAGATACTCTGGAAAAGGGAACAGCTACCTGCTCCAATATTATGACCTGGAGAATTCCATGGACTGTATAGTGCATGGGGTCACAAAGAGTCGGATACGACTGAGTGACTTTCACCTCACTTCAAGGTGTTTGTTGGAATGACTATTATCAGGGCTCTTTGACTTAATCTCCTTTTGAATATTTTTAAAGAGGCAGTAGAAAAATAAATAAAGTCTGATTTGGAGAGTTTATAACATGCCTAACCCCTGTGGCAGGAGACCCATTCCTAAAATCTGGCCTTTTTCTCACTAGCTAACTGTCCCTGTCTATTGGGGAAATCAAATAGCCTGGCTCTCGGGGTCAAGTTCAGGTTCAACATGCCATTTTTCTCTTCAAATTCGTCTCCTGAGAAATCCCAGTGTGTTTGCAGAAACACTGGGTAAAATGTGCTATGTCCCAGGCAGTGTTAAACTCTAGCTTAGAGGCACTGAGTAATAATAGAGGACAGCAGCAGTTCATAAGTTACTGATGTAGAAATAGCTATATGATAAAGTTAGATGAAAAATTATAGAACACACACACAAATGTGTATACAAAGATAGAAATCATTTGTGCAAAAATTAAAGTCAGTGCAAATACATGTTTGCTTTTCCTTTTGGATAGAATATCACAAGAAAGGTAAAGGAGAAACTGTGTTAACCCTCCTAATATATCATTTTGTTTCAGGGTCTGTCGAGAACTGGATTTTGTAGGAATCCAAGTGAGACATTGAGGACACTGTTTGAGGAAGAGACAATGTCCTATCCAGGGAAAACACCAAATACGCACTTTGCCTGCTTGGCTGTCTCACCTGGGCTTATCTGTGTCTGCACACTGGCTGTCCTACTGAGAATGGGTATATTGTAATTATTTTTACAAATAGCTTTGAGGAAAAAAGTCATTGCCAAATTTTTAAAATGAATGTGTGTAACTGTTACTACCGTGGACATTCTTGAAATCCTTTTTGCACTGGGGCGGGGCGGGGTGGGGGGGGGTGGCAGGGTGGAGTGAATTTCCCTTGCAGAAAGTAAGGAGTGACTTCTTTCAAAAGGGAAAAAAATATTTGATGGGAGGAAAAAAAATCCTCCCATCTTTTGATGATTTTTAAAAGAAGGAGTTACTAGTGTTGCATGCAGATACAGTAGCTGGGTAGTCCTAGCTCAGTCACTTCATCTTTCTTAACTTTGTTGTCCTAAATGTCTTCATAAACCTGCTGTGCCTGCCCTATACTAAAAAATGTGTTTGCCAATGAGATAAATGAGATACAGTAGGGAGAACACTTTAAAACTGCCTCATGCTACAAACTACTATATATAGAATAGATAAACAATAAGGCCCTACTGTATAGCACAGGGAAATATATCCAATATCCTGTGACAAAGCATAATGGAAAAGAATATGAAAGGATATATATATATATGTATACACACATATGTATGAGTTACTTTGCTATACACCAGAAACTGACACAACACTGTAAACCAATTATACTTCAATTTAAAAAATATAGCGGCTCTTAGATAGTAAGGATGGTAGCAAAAGTTTGAAAGTACTTAATGGCACTAAACTGTACAGCTGAATATGGTTGGAATGGTAAATTTTATGTTATGTATATCTTATCTTAATAAAAAAATTTTTAATGGCTCTTGACATTTGTTCTTAGGGTATGAGGCACCCTGCAGCTATGAATTTAAAAGATCCTTGCTCCTTGGAAGAAAAGCTATGACAGACCTAGACAGTTTATTAAAAAGTAGAGACATCACATTGCTGACAAAGGTTCATATATTCAAAGCTATGGCTTTTTTAGTAGTCATGTACAGATGTGAGAGTTGGACCATAAAGAAGGCTACATGCTGAAAAATTGATGCTTTTGAACTGTGGTGCTGGAGAAGACTCTTGAGAGTCCCTTGGATAGCAAAGAGACCAAAACAGTCAATCCTAAAGGAAATCAGTCCTAAATAGTCATTGGAGGGACTAAAGCTGAAGCTCCAATACTTTGGCCATCTGATGGGAAGAGCCAACTCATTGGAAAAGACCCTGATGCTGGAAAAGATTGAAGGCAGGAGGAGAAGGGAACAACAAAGGATGAGATGGTGGGATAGCATCACTGACTCAATGGACAAGAGATTGAGCAAACTCTGGGAGAAGGCGAAGGACAGGGAAGCCTGGCATGCTGCAGTCCATGGGGTCACAAAGAGCTGGACATGATTGAGTGACTGGACAAGAACAAGAGATACCAAAAGAATGGTTCCCAAAAAATGGTTCCTGGGGGTGGGCATAGGGTGAAGCAGGAACTTGAAGGACTTTCACCTTGATTGCACTCATATCTTCAAGAAAATATTTAAAAAGCTAAGTTGGCGACATGAATATTGGCATCGCAGCCCAATAATTATTTCAATTTCTTCCTTTCTAGATCAGTGGGATGGGTTCCGGTTTGCAGTAGTTACTTTTGTGGAAGTAGAGGGGGCAAATACCATCACTCAGTAAATTTTGCAATAGACACTTCAGGGCCAGTTGATGTAAACTCTTCTACCTGCTCATGACTGTCTAGTCATCTCAGTACCAAAACGAAAATCGAAAACTTATTAATAAAACCCCAGCCATTAAAAACTTTTATTAGAGAATTGGCTGAGTCTTTCCCTGCATGGCCTGGAGGAGATGAAACAGCTGGCTTGGAATGCAATCTTTTTTTCCCTCCACCACTCTCTTCAAGACTCTAGGGCCAGAGCCAAGGCCAACTTGAGAAAGGGGCAGGAGGGACCCTGTTGAATCCACACAGCAGACTACCTGGCCTGCAGCCACCTGGCCTGTGGATCAGTTGTACATAACTCAATAGAGAAGTAACCGACCACAGAAGATGCTTGTTCAGGGGATTTTTGTTTCACTGTCAGTATTTGTCCTTGACTAATGTCCTGAGGTTAGTCCAGATCAGTGTACTGCAGTTGGTGAACAGGAGGGTTAGTCATTCCTAGCTTTCTTACAGAAACTTTCAGGTTCAAGTCTGTTTTTTGCTGGTTAGTAGCCAGGAATCTCTGGAGCAGGCCGTCAATAGGAGCTGTGATTCAGGAAAGTGGAAACCTCTTGGCGTTTAAGTCAAACTAGGCTGTCCTCTGCCTGTCCTGGGCAGGGAACAGCTCTGCCATGTCATGCCGAACCGCAACACATCCAGCCTTTCCAGCTTCCTCAGGAATAACAACCAAGTACACTGTTCATTTTGATGTTAAAATCACACAGACACATAGCTCAAGGTGGAAACAAGAAAACTGGTTGAATTCAGCTCAGTCTCTCAGTCACTCAGTCATGTCCAACTCTTGTGACCCCATGGACTACAGCACACCAGGCTTCCCTGTCCATCACCAACTCTTGGAGCTTACTCAAACTCATGTCCATGGAGTCGATGGTGCCATCCAACCATCTCATCCTCTGTTGTCCCCTTCTCCCACCTTCAATCTTTCTCAGCATCAGGGTCTTTTCCAATGAGTCTGTTCTTCACATCAAGTGGCCAGAGTATTGGAGTTTCAGCTTCAGCATCAGTCCTTCCAATGAATATTCAGGACTGATTTCCTTTAGGATGGACTGATTGGATCTTCTTGCAGTCCAAGGGACTCTCAAGAGTCTTCTCCAACACCACAGTTCAAAAGCATCAATTCTTCTGCGCTCAGCTTTCTTTATAGTCCATCTCTCACATCCATACATGACTACTGGAAAAGCCTTAGCTCTGACTAGACCGACCTTTGTTGGCAAAGTAATGTCTCTGGTTTTGAATATGCTATCTAGATTGGTCATAGCTTTTCTTCCAAGGAGTAAGCGTCTTTTAATTTCACAGCTGCAGTCACCATCTGCAGTGATTTTGGAGCCCCCCAAAAATAAAGTCTCTCACTCTTTCCCCATCTATTTGCCATGAAGTGATGGGACCAGATGCCATGATCTTAATTTTCTGAATGTTGAGTCTTAAGAACCTGGTTAGAGCAAGTAAATCACGAAAGGAATTTAACCAACTTGAGGGTTACAATTTACTTGTTAATTATTTGTCTTCTTTTATTCATTAAAGAAAATATTTTATTTTAGTTTTTCTGACCATGTTCCAAGGTATGTGGGATCTTAAGTTCTCTGACATGGATCAAAGCCGTGCCTCCTACATTTGAAGCAGGAAGTCTTATCCACGGGACTGCAAGGGAAGTCCTTATAGGTTTTCCTTTTAAAAACAGATTTAAGACTAAGAGAGCACAGGATCAGTGCCTTGCAAATGACAGGCTGAAGCCCTGAACCTCCCCACTCATCTTCAGTATGGCTCCGTAGATGCCTGTGGTGGCTCATCCATTTCCTCCAAGCCAGGGATTGGGGGACGGGTGTAAACGCTCAAGTGCGACAATCTTGGGATCATGTGCTGGCCATGCAGTTTGTCAGTTGATCGACACTGAACTTAGCTTCCTCAACTGCACTATATGTCTAGTAATTCGTAGCCATTGTACAGATGTGAGCTTATGTAACAGTGGTACTGATTATTTACCAAGAACTGTGGGAGGTCCAGGCATTCCGTTAAGTGCTCAATCTGTTTTATCTCCTGTAATTCTGCTCAGATAGCAATTTCAGAGCTGGGGCCTGAAGACTGGCAATTTAGAAACCTAATCAGTTAACCCTCAGATCAATCAAGTTGAGAGCCATGGGTGTGTACTAATGTTCAGACACTGATTAACCTTTCAGGGTTTTAGAGAGGCACAAAAACTTCATCCTGCCACTCACTAGCTGAAGATATTTGTCTAAGTCTTTCACCTCTCCAAACCTCAGCTTCCTTGCTCAAATGAGAGCAAAAATAGCATCCACTTCTGCGAATTACTCAGAAGGTGAAATGAACCAGTTTGGGTGGTTATACATGTGGCACACACAGAATTTTTATGCTGTTAGCTGGTGCCTGTAGGCCGCCTCCTTCTTAGGTGACCTTCTGACCTCTGCACATAGGTCATCATGTGAGTTTAAATTTAGCACTCTTCCATCCACATGGTTCATTTCAAATCCTAAGTTTTGGGGGAGGGAATAGTGTGTTATGGTGGAAAAATCCTTGTTTTGGATCCAGCTGGACTGAGTTCGAATTCGTATATTCATTTGAGCCTCCGCTTCCTCCTTCATGACATGGGGGATCCTCTACATTGTTGGGAGAATGAGAAATAATTGATGTAAAGGTGCAACGTACAGGTATTGCATTATTATTAGTGTCGTAGTTTTAAAATCTAGAATATGTGAAAACAAAAAGGCAGAAAACTCTTTAAAAAATTCAAACAGTTAACAGAGGCAGAGGGTGGGGAGAGGGTGGAGGATGAAGAAAAGCTGGGGAGGTTCAGACTCCCAGAGGAGAGGTCTTCACATCACTGTCCCCTAGCCCCAACACTCCCCTCCCCACCAGGGGCTCAGCACTGGACAAGGATGGTTACCCCTGCTTAGGGCTGGGCAGGACCCCACCCCCTTTTGGTGCTGAATTTCCTCACAACTCAGCTAGAGATCTGTTTGGACCCAGGAAGAGTTCTTGCCAGATGATCCGGGGAGCTTGTCCACGGCTGCAGTGCTAAGATTCAGGCCACAGAACAGAGGAAGCATTTTTCTCTGCAGACCCTTTTCAAGCAAGAATGACATTTTACTGGCCACAGGCAGTCTCAAGTCTGTCTTTAAAAATTAGAGAGCTGATAAACACTAAATGCAGTGAGTAAAATGCTTTCCAATAAAACACGTCCAGCTTCCTGGTTTTTAGCTTGCATGTTGACATGCAGTTTTAGTTGCATGTCTGCGGTCACCTCTGAATGTAGGGAAATTGGGCTTCGGTTCCTTTAAATAAGAAACATTTTCTGTTCAAGTGAGTCACCTCAGTTTTCCAGCTTTCCAAATCAAGTTTATTTTCTAGTTCTCTCTCTTCAGGAATTTTCTTTCTCTCTTCCTGAAGACCAGAGTTTGCCCTTCTGCTGGAAGGCAATGGTTTCACAGGTTCTCTTTCTTTTATCTCAAGATTTTTTAAAGCCCTGTGGAATTTGGTAGCAAATTCTGAACGTAGAGAGGGGAGAACCAGGAAGTGAGTCTTCCAGGGGGCAGGCATAAAAGCCTGGTGGAGGCATCGAAAGTAAAAGTAAACTTCTTCCTGGAGGCGTTTCCAACCCCACCTCCTGTCTCCCCCTCCCGCTTGCCTCATTTCCAGGGATTTATCTCCAGCTGGGTTTTAAGAACGAGCCTCAGTAATCCGACGTGTGAAGTCAGGCAGTGTGGGGTCTTGTCGTCGGGAGTTTGGTGGCTGGGATGTTGCCAGGACTGTGTGGAGCAGGTGAGTGCCTGGTGCCCAGTTGGCTTCTGGATGCCGCCTTTCTCACTCGAGGACTTCCCGGGGAAGTCACCTCCAAGTCCTGCCAGGGTGCCAGGTTCTGAGTGGGTTCCTATCTGAACCACAGCCCCTGGCTTTGCTACTTTTTAATCTGAGGACACTCCAGTTCCTCTGCTGCCTCGAGTATAGGTACACTGTCTGTCTCCTGCTGGTTTACTTTAGATTTCCCAGAAGACTTTATTTACCTTTTTATGTTTATTTTCTATACCACTTGTCCTGGGGCAGAGGGTTGAGTTGATCACTCAATCAGATCCCGATTCCCTATAAGCCCTTGGTCTTGGGGACCCATGGGCCCCCCGACCCTGCCCTGCTTTATCCATTTTCTTGGATCTCCCCAATCCCCAACCTATCTCCTATCCTCGCTGGCTCCCAAAGTGTGTGTGTTTGCTAGTCTCTCAGTCATGTCCGACTCTTTGCAACCCTAGAATCTGTACCCGCTAGGCTTCTCTGCCCATGGGATTTTCCAGGCAAACATATTGGAATGGGTTGCCACTCCTGTCTCCCGGGGATCTTTGCAATCCAGGGATCGAAACTGCTTTTCCTGCATTGGCACTTGGATTCTTTTCCACTGAGCCACCCGAGAAGCCGGCTCCCAAAGACAACCCTCCTCATCTTATGATACATATCCTTAATTGTTCTGTATCTTTGTGAAATGTACCATTGTTTTGTGTGTGTACACTATGTCTTAAACTCTGTGACCAGAGCAAGAAAATAATTTCTCTGTACCTCTGTTTCCTCATCATTAGTGGGATTAACACTCCCTCAACAGGTAGCTGTGAGGATTTGTTTGATAATAACAGCTTTAGCCACTTAGTGACTGGTGTTGCTCTGTACCCAGTAAGTGTTAGCAATTATTATTACATGTTATGTATTAGTATTCATATTGTAATTTGCTTGTTCTGTTTTTGACTTTTTATTTTTTATTTTTATTTTTTGCAAGTAAGCACTCTGTACTTTAAGTTCTATGTGCTTTGCCTGCTCCCACTTTGTAACCGCTGCTTATTATTCCATGACGGACAGTCTCTACAACTTATATAAGGACTATAGAAGAACTGGCCCACCAAGAACTTGGCTGGCTCCAGCTTGCAAACCTTTGCCATTCTGATAGGTACAAAGTAGGTAGCTCATACCTGCGTTGTATTCCCCAGCTTAGTCATGAATTTGAGTATCATTCGCACACTTTGGCCATCTGAGTATCTCTGTCAAGGAACTCTATAGTCAGATCCATTGTCTTTCGTCAGGGTTTCTTTTCCTTGTTGATCTGCAGGAGACCTTTGTATATTCGAGGTATTTCTACTCCTGTGGCACAAACTGGAAACATGGACATGAAAGATGTGGTCCCTGCCTTTGTGAAGATCACAGCCTAGGATAGGAACCAGCCATAAAACAGCAGGACAGATATTGGGTGGATGTATTTAGGAGGCTGCAAGAAAAGAGCAAGGGGGCACTTCCTGGGACAGGATTTAGCCACTAACAGGTTTTCATTCTGTGGCTGCCTTCTCACTCAGAGTTCTCAGGGCAGAGTCAAGGGAAGTTAAGGGCACAAAAGGAACACAGCACCCTTACCTAGCTCTCTGCAGGTGGAGGGGCATTTTCAGCTATCTTGTTAATCCTCTCGGCTGTGAAATTTGCCCTCTGAAAGCTAATACTCCATTTGGGGAAAGAGAACATGTAGTTTCAAAGAAGAGAGTTTTTTTTGTTTTGTTTTTTTTCTCTACTTTAATCATCAGAAAACAACTGATGAGAGCCAAAAGGCAGGGCTAAAGTGAGTTTTGTTCTCTGTTTTATCTCCAGGTCCCAGTCCATGGTGAGGGCCCTGGGATTTTATTTTTCCTTTGGTGAGTTTGGCTGGGCCTTTTGGGAGGAAACAATATGATTCTAGAGTTTTCTAGACCTAGACTGCTGAGGGTGAGATCTGGTGGTCTTGGGGTCATGGAGGTGATCTTGTATATGAATGTAGGTGGGGGTAACCATGAGAATTTCTGCGGGGGTCAGTAGACCCTCTGAACCATAGTGAGGGCCCATAGTTCCAGAACTCAAGACCACTCAGGAGTGCTCAATGAGTATTATTGAAGGAAACCACTGAAGTCTTAATAATGAACCCATAAAAATCTGTATATTTCTGAAAAGGAAAAGAAAGGGTTCTTAGCTATCATTCAGTTCCTTTTTCCTTTTGGAATGTGGTACAGAAGCCCGGAAGAGAAAATGACCTGCCCAAAGTCACATAGCCAGAGGCAAGTCTCAGATGGCCAGTGTCCCCATCCAGCACCTACCTCTTATTCCACGGGCTCCTTCTTGGAGATGAGGATGTGGTTGCTGCCTGGAGGCTGGCCTGCCTCACTCAGCCTATGGTGACTCAGGAGTTTTGAAAACAGGAAGTAAGCGAGCTACGCTGTTGGTTCTTCATTTGACTCTAATTCCTGTCTTAGATGTACTGAGAGAAGAGGCCCGTGAAGTGGCTGCTGCTGTGAAGGTTCCAGGATCCACCTCTGGTAAGATCTGATGGGACTTTGGAGAGGAAGGCCTTTGATTCTAGAACTCTCTAGGCTACTGAGAATGGGATCTGGCAGGTTCAAGGGCCCATAGGGTAATCCTAGTATTTGAGTGTAGATGAAGAAACTGGGAGAGTTAGCCGTGCCTCTGAAGGCCGTGGTGAGGGTTCAGAGATCCCAGATGTCCGTGCCCCTCCAGCTTTGGTAGATGATGCATTCCTGAGTTTTAGAGGGGGAATACTCCAAGTATATTCATCTTTACAGAGGCCTCACCCTTATGCCAGCCAGACTTATCGAAGAACAGAAACCAAAATTCAAATCTCAACTGACTTTGCTGCTGTAGCTACCCGTCTGTCGACCCACAGACCACCAACATAAACACACACACACCTAAACAGACACACATAGAAACACACACACACAGTGCTAAACACTCAATTGTTTATTTATTTATCTTTGTGGGATGGGGGTGGGGGGATTAAAAGGGTAAAGAACAGTACAGGGAATAATATAATGGCAATAGATTGATAATCAGTATTTGTGGAGTTAACCATTCATAGGTGGAATTATGAATTTCATTCCAACATTGGTTTGGAAATGTGAGATTAAGCATTTACAGGTGAAGTTATACATTCGTTCAGTTTGGTAGGTTTTAAATTTGGCTGGAATGTGGATACCTTTTCTGGGCTGTGTGATAGTGCTGGCTGGGGCCCTGCAGTGAACAGTGCTTGTGTGGGTCTCTGGCAGGTTCTGGGTGAATCCCAATTTGGAGTGGGAATCCTGATTCGGAATGGGAACCCCAATTCGGAGTGATCCTCCTGGATCGGAGGGAATGGCCATCCTATTACCTAGGGCTTTCAGGCCTGAGACTAACTTTCCAGTACTCTTGAGCTGTGAATGAGACACAGATTTTTGTCTCAGAAGAGGAATACAAATTTTGGGTTTATTTTCTCCAGCTTTGAGGTAGTTTTCCATTAGACTGAGAGAGCTAAGATGCTGCTAGAATATTGTTAGAAGGATTGTTTGTGATTAGATGAGATTTATTTGCAATTTAATTGTGGTGTAACAGGCAGTGCTAATTTGGGACTCTGGGATGAGGTGCTAAGGTTTAAATCCAGGCTCCAGCACATACCAGCTTGGTTGTAAGGTTCTGACCTTCTCTCTGCTTTAGTGGATTTGTTAAGAATTTTTGTTTGTTGTTTCTTTTGGGGGTTTCTTTAAGAATTCTAAAGACTGTATAGTCCATGGGTTCACAAAGAGTTGGACATGACTGAGTGACTTTCACTTCACTTCACTTAGTCTTTTAAAATTTTAAGTAATTCATAATCTTTAAAAATATTTTGATTATGTGTCTTTATTAAATTTCTTCACTGGCTTCCAACTGCAATTAGAATAAAATCTAAATCTTTGCAGGGTCTGTCACTAAGCCTCTTGAGATGCTCTAATCTGGGCCTGATACCTCTCACTAGTTTATTTCTGAACTGATTTTTCATGGTAATAAAGTGAAGACGATAATAGCAATTTCTAGAGAGGATTGCAGTAAATGAGACAAGAAAAATATTTTTATGTTTATATCGTTATATGTTATAAACATTTATATATCATAATACAAACATTTGGCTATATAAAAATACTTTGGGGCACACATTATAAAAATAATAAATATAGTTACATATCATATAATACAAATATATGTATGTGGGCTTATTACTTAGATATTGTATAATTGAAAGTAAAAGAAAACTTCTGAAGGCCTTTCCATTCCCACCCCTCTCCTCTATCTTGCATGCAATATAAATCAATATATTCAAATTGATATATTCTACATATGTATATGCATACATTATATATGCATATATGTGAATAAAATTGGGAAAGAACCCACAAATGTGACCCCAAAATTACTTCTAAATTTTTCCAAGTGGTATTTTTCTTTTAAAAGTTCTCTAAGGAAAAAGTGTTACTTTTACTACTTTAGGATGAGAAAAATAGAGCAATGACTATTCTTTTTAAAATATTACTCTAATAAAGTTTCTGGCTTATGAGCTCATGCAATAAAGCCAGGTCCCATAAAAAAAAAGTGCCTTTTAGTTCCTCTTCCTACAGATCTTAATCTAGAGATGGCCCGTGGTTAATGGTATAAAATCTGGAGCAGGTAATAGTGCTTCCCAGGTACTACGAGCAGAGAGATGGGTGACCTAAACAAAGACAATATTATACCACAATGTGTTTTGGAAAACCTGGGTCAGGAAAGAAGCCTCACCAGTACTTTCCCTACTAAGTGTCCATTTTAATGTGATGTAAAAATCACTTAGAAAGCACTGCCAAGCTATTACAAAGAAAATGAAATGACCTGGATATAGAGGACAGGAGCCAATCATGTTATATTCAAACTCATGTCATTCTGGCTTTGGATTGGAATTTTTTTGTATGTCAGAAAGTGCTATTGAAAATGTAACAAAAGCCTTAAAAAGCTTTATGTCTTTCATCTCAATAATGCTATTTCTAAGAAATTATTCTAATAAAATAATCAGAGTTGCATTGGAGATTTGTATTGTAAGATCATCCTAAATGTCATCACTGACTCAATGGACATGAGTTTGAGCAAGTTCCAGGAGATGTGAAGAATAGGGAAGCCTGGCATGCTGCAGTCCACGGGGTTGCAAAGAGCCGGACACGACTAAGCAACTGAACAACAACAAAAAATGTCATCAGAGACTGGTTAGATAAATTATTGCCTATGTGTATGATTAGATAACTTACAGATTTTCAAATCCATGTTGTGGGAAAAAAACACGTCAAGTTGTACTTATAATGTTATCAGTGGAAAAATACACTTATACCTCAGAAGTACAGTGTGTTCAAATAGGAGGGAAAATGTATAAACAGTACTAAAATATTTGGTAGGAAAGACAGTAAAATATTATTAGGTAGTTATCTTTGTTTTTCTAAAAAGTTACTTGTTTATCTGTTTGCTTTTGGTCGCGCTGGGTCTTCACTGCTGCCTTGGGCTTTCTCCAGTTGCGGCGAGTGGGGACTACTCTCCCGTTGCGGTGCGCTGGCTTCGCATTGCTATTGCAGGCCGCAGGCTCTAGGTTCGCGGGCTAGTAGTTGTGGCGCACAGGCTCAGTTGCTCTGAGGCATGTGGAGTCTTCCTGGACCGGGGATGGAACCTGTGTCCTCTGCATTGGCAGGCAGATTCTTATCTACTGTACCACCAGGGAAGTCCTATCTTTGTTTTTTATTTTAAGTTTTTAAAAAAATCGAAGTATAGTTGATTTTCAATATTGTGTTAATTTCTGCTGCACAGCTAGTGACTCTGTCACACACGCACATGCGCACGCGCACGCGCACACACACACACACACACACACACACATCATTTTTTTCAATATTCTTTTCCATTATGCTTTATCATAGGATACTGAATATAGTTCTCAGTGCTGTACAGCAGGACCTTGTTGTTTATCCATTCCATTTATAGGAGCTTACATCTGTTAACTGCAACCTCCCGCTTCATCTCTGCCCCTTACCCCCTCTCCCTTGGCAACCTCAAGCCTGTTTCTGTTTCATAAATCCGTTTCATTTGTCCTATTTTAGATTCCATAGATAAGTGATATCATATCTTATTCATCATTCTCTTTCTGATTTACTTCACTTAGTACGACAATGTCTGATTGCTGTAAATTATATTATTTCATTATTTTTTATAGCTGTGATATTTCATTGTATATATATACCAGATCTTCTTTATTTGTTCATCTGTTGATGGACACTTAGGTTGCTTCCATGTGTTGGCTATTGTGAATAGTGCTGTTATGAACATAGGAGTGAATGTATCCTTTTGGATTAGAGGTTTTGTCTAGATATATGCCCAGGAGTAGACTTGCTAGATTATATGGTAATTCTATTTTTAGTTTTCTGAGAAACTTCCATACTATTTTCCATAGTGGCTGTGAGTGAGTGAAGTCGCTCAGTCGTGTTCGACTCTTTGCGACCCCATGGACTGTAGCCCACCAGGCTCCTCCATCCATGGAATTTTCTAGGCAAGAGTACTGGAGTGGGTTGCCATTTCCTTCTCCAGGGGATCTTCCCGACCCGGGGATTGAACCCAGGTCTCCCTCATTGCAGGCAGATGCTTTACCATCTGAGCTACCAGGGAATCCCATTAGTGGCTGTACCAGCTTACATTCAGATAAGGCACTGGCAACCCACTCCAGTACTCTTGCCTGGAAAATCCCATGGATGGAGAAGCCTGGTAGGCTGCAGTCCATGGGGTTGTGAAGAGTCAGACACAACTGAGCGACGTCACTTTCACTTTTCACTTTCATGCATTGGAGAAGGAAATGGCAACCCACTCCAGTATTCTTGCCTGGAGAATCCCAGGGACAGCAAGGCCTGGTGGGCTCCTGTCTATGGGGTCGCACAGAGTCGGTCACGACTGAAGCGACTTAGCAGCAGCAGCAGCAACATTCTCACCAACAGTGTAGGAAGGTTCTCTTTTCTCTACATCCTCTCCAGGATTTGTTATTTATAGAGTTTTTAGTGATGGCAGGTCTGGCTGGTGTAAGGGGTACCTCATTGTAGTTTTGATTTGCATTTTCTCTAATAATTAACGATGTCGAGCATCTTTTCATGTGCCTATTGGCTATTTCTATTTCTCCTTTGGAGAAATGTCTCTCTGGGTCTTCTGACCATTTTATAGTTGGGGTTTTTGCTGTTGTTGAACTGTATGAACTGTTTGTATATTTTGGAAATTAAGCCCTTGTCAGTTACATCATTGGTACATATTTTCTCCTATTCTGTAGATTGTCTTTTCATTTTGTTTTTGGTTTCCTTTGCTGTACAAAAGTTTGTAAGCTTGATTAGGTCCCATTTGATAATTTTTGTTTTTATTTCTATTGCCTTGGGAGACTGAAAACATTGGTACAATTTATGTCTGGAATGTTTTGATTAGGGCTTTTAACTTTGGATGATAGAATTATGGGTGATTTTTATTCTTTTATCTTTCCTGTATTTTCTAAGATGAATACAAAAAGCATTGTTATCATAGTCAGAAAATCATATCAGAAAATAATTGTTATAATATCAGAAAACAACTGCAGAGGGGAAAAAAGGAGATTCTGCTTTCATTTGATTCTGTGGTTGATTTTATTCTGTAAAATGATATTTTAGCAATGGTTAGAACTGGTTAAAAGATCTAAGGACTTAATGATACTAAGCAGAGCTGGACCCAGTTCATATCCTTTCCAGATTCATATACTGGAATAAAAATAGAGCTTTAAGTAGAGCTTTTAAGTTCATGTACATTTTGCATAAGTAACACACGCAAATGGTAAAGATTCACACTGTGCAAAGGGTATAGAATGTAAAGTAAGTCTCTTCCTGTCCACATCCGGGCCTCCCCCAAACCCAGACCTCTAGTTTCTCTCCTCTCAGGCAACCAATGTATTTTCTTCAAAGATCTGTGAACACAAAAACTAGGCACTTTATGAGTTTGGTATGTCACTTTCCAGAATTTCTGTACCTTTTTTTTTTTCCCTGCTTTTATAAGTATGTCTATAATCACTGAAAATCTAATTGTATTGTTTGAGTGTTTCTGAAAAGTAGCTATATGATTCTTGGTTATTATATCTTCACTGACATAACACATCTTGAATATCTACGCATTTTAATTTCAGAAGGTGGAGGGCATCTTCTTAAGTGCTGCACAACTTTCTGTGTGTGACCATACTGTAGTTGACTTAGCCATTCCTTTATTGGAGGACTTTTGGGATGTTTCTAGTTGTTCAAGCTTACATATCATGCTGTCGATATGTACAAACCCTGTAGAGCACATGTGTGCTCCTATAGAGTGTGATTTAAGGAATGAACTCACTAGTCTGTTCCCTGGAATGTCCAGCAGTTTTATTTGTTGAACTTTGAATTTATGCTTTTAGGTGCTGGCCAAATATTTAAGATATCAAAATATTTTTATGATAATTGATTGCTTTTGCAGTGAATGATCTAGGCTCTGCAGTCTTTATGAATCCAATGTAAAACAAAATGCATCTTCCCAAGAAACTGTCCCTACAGTTGCCTAATCAAGAAAACAGTTTGTCTAAACAGTAATGCCCGCTCTAGACCGAAAGTGTGAAAAAAAGTTTTGCCATGATTCCAATTCTAAAAAAAGAAATAATCAGAGGTATGCCCAGGATATATGAAAAAGTCCCTCAGTGCAATATCATTTTAACAGTAAAAAAACAGAAAATTGCTTAAAATCAATTTTATTTTCACATGCTGGAATTCAAGAAATATTTAAAATATGCCAAAGAAGAATGTTTATGGTAAGAGTAAACGTTCATTCTAATTATTAAGTGGATTTAAAAAAACCCAGGTGTACATGTTTGTTTTTTATATAAATGTATCTTTATGTGCATGTGATCTATGATAATGACAACTGTGAACATGTTATAATTTATTATATTTTCAATTTTTACCCTTCCCCCTCAAAAAAACCCCACTATTCTATAATCAGCATTGGGAGGTTGGAAGTGTTTTTAGAAAGAAAAGCTAAAAAGCTTCAAAATCTTTAGGGTTACTTTAAAAGAAATTATTTTTCTGTGGGCCACTTTTAAAAAATACTAAAATTTATCTTAATGTTTCTATTTTATTATCTGATGTACAAAATACACAGGTCCTGGTTCACTCTATCAGCCCTCAAGTGATAGTGAGGGTTCGTGGTTTCATCCAAGAATGTCAGTGAATGCAGGGAGCTTAAAAATTCAGGAGCCTTGCTTCAGGGAGGAAAGAGATCCAAACAGGTTAAGATTATTTGATGTCAAGCAAAATGCCCAGGGGCACAGAGTCTGTGGGAACAAGCAAGTGATGGAGCTGAGGTTAAAGGTTTTCTAGTTCAAGGTTTGCAGACAGTAGCCCTGAGGTAAGGGAGCATTTGAGTAAGCCTTCAAGGAAAAGTTCTTTAACTATGGAGAGGTTGAAAATTGCTGCTTCCAACTGAAGTTTCCAGTGAAGAAGCAGGAAAATTAGGAGGGTAAGAGAAGTGTTCAGGTTACATGAACACTTATAACCACCTGCTGTGGGGCTGGTGGTGTCCAGCCCCACAGCCAAGGTGTTTCCTTTCTTTCAGGTAAACATGCCTTTATTCAGTAGTTGTTGGTCGTTACTCTAACATTATAAACATTATAGGGGTCACATACTCAAAGTGGGGCTTCCCTGGTTGCTCAGAAGGTAAAGAATCTACCTGCAGTACAGGAGGCTTGGGTTTGATCCCTTGTTTGGGAAGATCCCCTGGAGAAGGGAATGGCTACCCACTGCAGTATTCTTGCCTGGGAAATCCCATGGACAGAGGAACCTGGAGGGCTACAGTCCATGAGGTGGCAAAGAGACAGACATGTCTGAGCGACTATCACTTTCACTTTCTTTCATACTCACAACACTGCAGGAGAGGTTGTTCTTTTGATCTCACCTTACAGAGGAGAATCTCACCCTAAGAGGCTCTGAACTGCCCAGGCCTGGGCCAGACCCACCGTGGGTTCTGGTCTAAGTTCTGTCTGACCCCACAGCCCCACTGCCTAGACACTCAGCTGCTGGTGAGATGCCTGGCTTTGACAGTGACCGTGTAGCCCGCCTCATGTAGTTATGTCCCAGTCTTGTTACTATGCTGTGTCTGACACGAACCCTGCTCCAAGGGTTCCTTGTGCCTAGAATATAGGCTTATCAGAGCAGGGAAGGTGAAGGAGAAATCCACGGTGACTCAAGGGGCTCAAGGGGGAACACTCCAGATTCAGGGCTACTTGTGTGAAGCCTGTCTGTGGTTTCCTGAAACACTACCCTCTCCCTTTCTTACCTGCTCAAACGTGTGTGTGTTAGTCACTCAGTTGTGTCTGACTCTAGGAGACGCCCATGGACTATAGCCTGCAAGGCTCCTCTGTCCATGGAATTCTCCAGGCCAGAATACTGGAGTGGGTAGCTGTTCCCTTCTCCAGGGGATCTACCTGACCCAGGGGTCAAACCCAGGTCTCCTGCATTGCAGGTGGACTCTTTACCATCTGAGCCACCAGGGAAGCCCACTCAAACAAGTCAATATGTGGAAATAGGGCTTTCCTGGAGTCTCAGTGGTAACAAATCTGCCTGCCAATGCAGGAGACCTGGGTTCGATCACTAGGTCAGAAAGATTCTCTAGAAAAGGAAATGGCAGTCCACTCCAGTATTCTTGTCTGGGAAATCCCATGAACAGAGGAGCTTGACGGGCTACAGCCCGTGGGGCCAAAAAAGAGTCAGACACGACTTATCGACTATACAATAGCAACATGTGAAAATACCCCATAATCTGAGTGGAAAGGCTGACCAAGTTCTTCTGAGTTCCATTTCCAGTCTAGGGTTCTTGACTAGAGAGCCAGTCTGGAGGCCCTTGGGGGACAACACTGCATCGTGTCCTCCCACCACCATTGTTTCTGCCAGATCATATCACTTTTCCCACCTCCAACCCTTCCAATCTGTCCTCCACACTTCATTTTATTTTTAAAGTATAATATTTATTTTATACTGGAGTCTAGTTGATTTACAATTTTGTGTTAGTTTCAGATGTACAGCAATGTGATTCAGTTATACATATATGTATGTCCCCCACACTTTAAATGTTAATACTAAATTGGATGACATCATTGTCGTGCTTACGATGCTTTCTTTGTTCCCCGTTATCTCCAGGACAGAGCCTGACCCCCTTGACCCATGGTCTGGGCCCTTTATAATGGTTCCTGGCCACAGTTCCATCCCTTTGTCTCACCATTCCCCCTTTCAGACTCTTCAGGGTTACTTTTTGAGCTCCCCATGCCTGTCTGAACTGACCTGAACATTCTTGCTTCCATCTTTTGCATACATTATTTCCTTCAAGAATTGTCCTTCACCATCTTCTCCCCAAAGGTGACTCCTCTCCAGGAAGCCCTTCTCCCAGGCTGAGTTAAGGCTCTATATTTCTCCTGTGCTCTGGTTACAACTCTCTGACCACTGATTAGTTTGTAAATCCATTTTCCAAAACAATGTTATGTTCCAAGATGATAACGAGTGGGAACCTGTTTGTGTGTTTTTTTTTTTTCATTTTGTTTTTCTTCTTCCCTGTATCTTTAACATAATCTCTGGCATATAGTAGATGTAATAGCATTTGATGAAGGAACAAACCAGTAAGTGGTAGTTTTCTTCCTCATCTGAAAATAACATTGTGTTTTAACCTAGGTAACAACTACATTCTCCTAACACTTGAAAAGCATGGATCTCACCCAATGTCTCTATAAAATTGGAGAGCAGCTGGGCAGTGACGACCTGGCTGCCCTCAAGTTCCTAAGCCGGGACCACATCCCATATAGGAAGCAGGAACCCATTAAGGATGCCTTGATGCTATTCCAGAGGCTCCAAGAAAAGAGAATGTTGGAGGAAAGCAATCTGTCCTTCTTGAAGGAGCTGCTTTTCCAAGTGAATAGACTGGATCTGCTGCTTAACTACTTGGACACCAGCGAGGAGGAGATGAAGAGGGAGCTTCAGATACCTGGCAGGGCCCAGATCTCTGCCTACAGGTGGGGAGAACCTCCACGGTGTGGACCTGGGAGCTGTGGGTTTGAATGGATACATCTTTATGGGCAGGGCTGATATTGTATATAGGTTGTCTGTATGGAGTGACTTTGGAGGCTCTGGTAAGAAGTTTCACCAAGGCCAGGGTAAGAAATGTAGAGACTTTATGCAGAATTCAGAGGAAAAAAATGCTAAAACCAATAAAGTAAAATTTTCTTTACAGAGTGAAACATTACCAATAGGTACATGTGCTAACTGCCTCAGTCATGTCCGACTCTTTGTGACCCTATGGACTGTAGCCCTCTAGGCTCCTCTGTCCATGGGGATTTTCCAGGCAAGAATACTGGAGTGGGTTGTCATTTCCTCCTCCAGGGGATCTTCCCAACACAAGGATCGAACCTGTGTCTTTTATGTCTCCTGTATTGGCAGGTGGGTCCTTTACCACTAGCCCCACCTGGGAAGCCACTGAAATTCAAATAGCCATGCTTTAAGCATTCTAACTCTCCTTTCTGTTACATGTCTGTTATCTTGATGCCTCTGCTTTGCTGATGTTCATACCATGCACTCAACTTTGCCTATTATTAAATAAAGCATTGCAGCTCCCCACTCGAGAGCCCCTCCCATCTACTTGTGGATGACTATGAAATTCTCCACAGGGTTTTAGGCTTTTATTATACACTTTAAGGCTTGTGTTACTAAGTTCTTCAGTGAGGTGTGTGCTGCCAGTCATTCTGGATTGGCCAGACTGGACCCCCACAATAATTTTTTTTTTAATGGTATAAGATAATCATTTTTTTAAAAAAAATGTTCATCTATTAACTTACTAACAGTTGTGCTGGGTCTTCAGTTCTGCACCTGGACTTTCTCTAGTTGTGGCGAGTAGGGGTCACTCTGTCTTGCAGTGCACAGACTTCTCATTGTGGTAGCTTCTCTTTTGTGGAACGTTGGCTCTAGGCGTGTGAGCTTCAGTTGTTGCAAGACTCTGGCTTGGTTGTTTCACTGCACATGCTTAGTTGCTCCACAGCAAGTGGAATCTTCCCCAGCCAGGTATAGAACTCATGCTCCCTGCATTGGCAGGCGGATTCTTACCCACTGTTCCACCAGAGAAGTCTTAAGATAATCATTTCTAATCTATTCCTGGCCATACAGTGGAAACACCCACTGTAATAACCAATCATCCTAAAGGTTAAACAGCTTCCACAATTTCACTTCATAAGCCAGTCTGCAATACCCAATGACTGCTTAATCCCCATGACTCCAGATACTGTCAGAAGAACAGCACTGGCTTGGGCTGTCTGTCCTGCCAAAGGCTTAACACAGTAGAGAAATCATTTTTCTAATTGTTCTGGAGCCTATGGGCCTGAACTTGAGGTGTTAACATGACGGGTTCCCTTTTGGAGGCTCTAAGGGAGAAAGGTCCCTCTTCTTTTAAAGACACCAACCATTGGGTTAGGACCACCTTAAGCCAGTCTACAGATGGACAAGGTAATGAGGGTATGAGGGGCCCAAATTCAAAGGGTGAGGGGCAGGGCAACTGGGTATGTTCGGAGAGGAATGGGGAGATGGTGGTAAGGCATGGCCAGAGATGAAGAGGCAGACTTAGGCTCAGTTCACAAAAGCCTGTGTTCCAAGAGGAGGTGTTTGGCCTTCCTATTGAAGGGAGTGGCTGGGAGAACATTGACTAGTTTTAATTGAAGAATTAAAACTGATGTGTGTTTTGAAAAGAATAATATCCAAAATCAAAGCTTTTCTTTCTTTCTGTGCAACAAGATCTTAATCCTATAGCGAAGGACAAGGGAAAAACACAATTCACTCAACTGATATTAACTTAAAGTTAAAATTGGGGAACTTTTAAAATTTTTAATTAAAAATTAAAAATATTTATTTAGTTATTTTGGCTGTGCTGGGTCTTCATTGCTGCACACAGGCTTTCTCTAGTTGCAGAGAGCACAGGCTACTCTTCGTTATGGTACATTGAACCTGGGGCTTGTGGGCTTCAGTAGTTGCAACTCTTGGGCCCTAGAGCATGGGCTAAGTAATCGTGGCACACAGACTTAGTTACCCTGCAGCATATGGGATCTTCCTGGACCAGAGATTGAACCCGTGTCCCCTGCGTGAGCAGGTGGATTCTTAACCACTAAACCACCAGGGAAGTCCCTGGGGAATTTAAATTCCATTAAGAGTGGGACAGTTGAGCTTGAGCCATGAGTCTTCAGTGTCACGACACGAGCCTCTTTCCAAGGACTCAGCTCATAAATCGTGTCATTAGCTGGTTTTATTTTAAAGGGAGGCCAGAGGACCAAGTCCATGTGACTCCATATATCAGATGGGAAATAACTGAAGAAAGTTAGAGTGTTTCTGTTTCCCCCTATAGGATCCTGCTTTTCCAGATTTCAGAAGATGTGAACAAAGTGGAATTGAAGGACTTTAAGTTTTTTTTGAGCCAGGAGATTGCCAAATGTAAACTGGATGATGACATGGTAAGAACTGGTGTCTCACCCGAGGTGTAGCCCTGACGGTGAGTCAGCTGGTGGGGATTTCTGAGACTAAGGAGAGCTCTTGTCAGTAAAAGCATCCTGAATTCTCACTTTTTAACCAAGGGAGAAGAATGCTGTCTGGAATGAATGCTGTAGATATGATGTCTTTGTATAATATAAGGTGCTGCTCACATTAATTATCAGGGACAAGAAAGAGTGAGGAACAAAGGCTGGTTGTGGGAGCCCAGGTCAGTGTGGGGGCCTGCAGAGCCAGGAGAGCCACTGGTGGGCCTGAGACCATTTCCCCACTTCTGCAGTCTCTGAAAACCTGGGACCTGGAACTCTGTGTGTGTGTGTGTGTGTGTGTGTGTGTGTGGTATGGTGTGTCTGTACGTATGTGTGTCTGTGCTGCGATGTAATGCTGTATGTATGTGTGTGTCTGTGTGTGTGTATGGTATGGTGTGTCTGTATGTATGTGTGTCTGTGCTGCGATGTAATGCTGTATGTGTGTGTGTTTGTGTGTGTATGTGTGTATGGTATGGTGTGTCTGTACGTATGTGTGTCTGTGCTGCGGTGTAATGCTGTATGTGTGTGTGTTTGTGTGTGTGTGTGTGTATGGTATGGTGTGTCTGTACGTATGTGTGTCTGTACTGTGATGTAATGCTGTATGTGTGTGTGTTTGTGTATGTGTATGTGTGGTATGGTGTGTCTGTATGTGTGTCTGTACTGTGATGTAATGCTGTATGTGTGGGTCTGTGTGTGTGTGGTATGGCATGTCTATACGTATGTGTGTCTGTGCTGCGATGTAATGCTGTATGTGTGTGTGTGTATGGTATGGTGTGTCTATACGTATGTGTGTCTGTGCTGCGATGTAATGCTGTATGTGTGTGTGTGTGTCTGTGTGTGTATATGGTATGGTGTGTCTGTACGTATGTGTGTCTGTGCTGCGATGTAATGCTGTATGTGTGTGTGTTTGTGTGTCTGTGTGTGTGTATGGTATGGTGTGTCTGTACGTATGTGTGTCTGTGCTGCGATGTAATGCTGTATGTGTGTGTGTTTGTGTGTGTCTGTGTGTGTGTATGGTATGGTGTGTCTGTACGTATGTGTGTCTGTGCTGCGATGTAATGCTGTATGTGTGTGTGTTTGTGTGTGTATGTGTGTATGGTATGGTGTGTCTGTACGTATGTGTGTCTGTGCTGTGGTGTAATGCTGTATGTGTGTGTTTGTGTGTGTCTGTGTGTGTGTATGGTATGGTGTGTCTGTACGTATGTGTGTCTGTGCTGCGATGTAATGCTGTATGTGTGTGTGTGTGTCTGTGTGTGTGTATGGTATGGTGTGTCTGTACGTATGTGTGTCTGTGCTGCGATGTAATGCTGTATGTGTGTGTGTGTGTCTGTGTGTGTGTATGGTATGGTGTGTCTGTACGTATGTGTGTCTGTGCTGCGATGTAATGCTGTATGTGTGTGTGTGTGTCTGTGTGTGTGTATGGTATGGTGTGTCTGTACGTATGTGTGTCTGTGCTGTGGTGTAATGCTGTATGTGTGTGTGTTTGTGTGTGTCTGTGTGTGTATGGTATGGTGTGTCTGGACGTATGTGTGTCTGTGCTGCGATGTAATGCTGTATGTGTGTGTGTTTGGCTGTGTGTGTGTGTTGCAGTGCACTGGTCACTGAGCTGTTGTTGAGGACCCTCAGCCTGGAGGTGCGTGGGTGCCAGAGGCAATGTAGGGTGTGAGGCCGTTCCCAGGGCTGTTGCCATGGGGGCTGGGCTGCTGCGTCTCAGCCATGTGCCTGGGCTGCTTCACTGTCTTCACATAAAAGTGTCCATAGATGGTTGGGCCTGGGGACTGGGTGACATCTGAGGTGACTTCTTCTCTGTCTTATTTCTGTCCTTTTGGGCCAGAAAACATGAATTCCCTCCCTGATAGTTTATTGATTGACTTTATAAGACCAGGATGTCCACTTAAGAGGATCAGCTTGGGAAGCTAGGTGGGTGTCTAATTTGGAGGAAGTGGAAATAAAAAAAAAAAAATCTAAAAGTCAGTAAAACTCCATCCTGTTTTCTAACTTGATTTCTCCTCCCTCTAGACTTTGCTTGATATTTTCGTGGAGATGGAGAAGAGGACCATCCTAGGGGAAAATAACTTGGACACCCTGAAAAGAATCTGTGAGCAGGTCAACAAGAGCTTGCTGAAGAAAATCTATGATTATGAAGAATTAAGAAAAGGTATAAATAACCTGAGAGCTGTGAATCAGCAAAATGTAGTCTTAAATTGACAGATGCTTCTATGTCACAACTGTTTCTAATCAAATGTGTGTATGTTTCTTTTAAGATTCAGAGAGAATAATGAGACTTGAAAGAGATCCAGATGAATTTTCAAATGGTAATACTTGCAGATATGTTTTCAAGGTCTATTTAGTTAATTTACTTCCCAGCCACCTGCCAGTGGAGGAGATGCAAGAGATGTGGGTTCAATGTCTGGGTCGGGAAGACCCCATGGAGAAGGAAATGGCAACCCACTCGAGTATTCTTACCTGGAAAACCCCATGGACCGAGGAGCCTGGCGGGCTACAGTCCACGGGGTCTCAAAGAGTCAGACAATGACTAAACTACAAGCCTCATTGTCTCCTCTCTACAACCTTTACCACATCTGCGTCTTAATGGACCTGCTCTCCTAATAGCGGTGGCTACTAGTCACCTTCTCTGCACACTGGAAGATGTAAAAGGAATTGTCAAAAGGCAGAGACCCTGTAACCTCAGGCTGGCAAGTTTGAAATACAGGCAGAATGAGTCAGCAGTAAGATTTTCCCTTATTCTGTGGACTGCAGTATATTATGTTCAAGGCAGTCAGTGAATTTACATTTTAAAAGGGACCTTATGTTGTCCTGGGTGCCACCTCTTTCTTAACCAATATCTTCCCTGTCACATTTCATTCCAGACATGTCACAATCGCTTCCAGAGCAGGGCTCCTCTGAGATGCTGGCCATGTCAGACTCTCCAGGAGAACAGGGCAGTGAGTTGCAGGTACCAGGAAATCCCCATTTCTTCCCCCTTTTGTGCTGCAGATTCTAGTTATTGTGTTCCTGAGCTTTTTTTTTTTTTTTTTCAAATAAACTAATAAGGGACAGAAACAACGAAAAGTGCTGAGAACTATAGAAAAATTCCACAAAAGCACAAGTTTAAACTGTGACTTTGGAATTTGGTAAAGGTGATCTCTTTGGTTTCCCGTGTGTTAAATGTCTAGTTTAAAACCAAAGATGTAAGAATTGGAGGACAGAGGAGTAGGGAGCCTCTAACCTGATCCCTTTAGCAGCTGCCTCAGCCTAAATGGGAGGGAGCTTTTGGGGGGAAAGTTGAGCAGGACTGGAAGAAGCAAAGTCTTCGTTTAGCTTGGTATTTCAGAACTGTTTCTCCTTTGTGATTAGGCGTTAAGCAGCAAATGTTCACAATCTAGTCATCTCTATGTTCTCCTCTCATTGAGCAGGCCCAAGAATTGCCTTTCCTGGTATCACTTATGTTTCTGTAGCCTTCAACACTTTACCACCTTCTTATTCATCAGCCCATTCACTCTTCCCAGGGAAGCAGAGGAATTGCTATTAGCCAAAAGTCTAGTGAGAAAAACTTGAAATTAAGCTTAGGAGAGACCATTCATTAGTGGACTTCTGAGCAAATCACCAGACCTCTCTTGGTGTGAACATCAAGGATTAGCCAAAGTCATGTGGCACTTTGTAAACAGTAAAGCACTCTGCTGACGTCATCCCCACCCATCAGCTAATGACCCCAAGGGCAAGAGAGATTCAATAACTTGTCCCAAGTCTTGAGGTTATTGAGCCAGGAATTTAGCCCCCTAGTTTGGGGCCCTTTCCTCTACCTTGAGGAACTGCATGGATTTCCCAGTAAATGCTAAATATCTCAGCACTAAAACAGCCCTGGGGAAATCAGGAGGTCCCCGGGTCACTGTCAAGTACTAGAACCTAGATATTGTAACCCATAGAATAACCTGTCTGTCTCCTCCAGTCACTGTGGTCCTCAGAGCCAAGTCAAGCCATCGGCTTTAAAAATCCTGGGACCCTGCTGTGTTGTGTGATGGATAGGTCCTCAGCTGCTAGCCCAGAGCGTGGATGAGATGATCAGAGAGCCAAGAGAATCACAAGGCACAAAGGGGCAGCCTAAAGACAGCACTACAATAGTCCTTAGTCCCGCAACTCCTGATTGAGCTCTCTCAAATGAATAATAAATCCTAGCCCCTGACACAGATGTTCTGTGCCTTGGGCAGAGATGAGAATAAATAATACTAATATTATTCGACAACAACACTATATGACAATTATATGACAACAACACTATTAATATAAGTACGAATGCTCAGGAGACTCAAATATTGGGACACTGACTTTATACACTAAACTGTGGGGAAGAAGTCTGGGGATCCTTTGTCAGGGGAATGAATGGAAACTAGTTCCTTAGGGGAGCAGTGCCAAGTTGGGGTGGGGCCATGGAAAGTACATTCGCATCCCATTTGGGCTTGGGTGATGCCTAACCAAAGCTGACCCAGAGAGTCAGCTCCTGGGTTGGATTTTTGTTTTCCAGACATCCGACACAGTTTACCGAATGACAAGCAAACCTCGGGGATACTGTTTGATCTTTAACAATTATGATTTTAGCATAGCACGGGAGCAGGTGCCCGAACTTCACAGCCTTAAGGATAGGAATGGAACACACTTGGATGCAGGTACAGTAGAACAGAAAAGAAATATTTCTAATACCTATGTTTTTGTTGAAAAGGGAGAACCAAAGCTGCATCAACAGGGCCACATGTTTCAAAAAGGTGAATAACATCATATTTCCCTGTGGACACGAAGAACATTCTGATATATTTGCTAGTTTTCTGCTTTTGTTTTTTTTGAATTAATTTTTAAAATCAAAGCAATAGATTTATAAAGATAAAATAGTAAATCTTACTAAAAGGCTATAAGCAACAATAAACTTTATTTTTATTTATTTTTGGCTACACCAGGTCTTCGTTGCTGCACGCAGGCTTTCTCTAGTTGCAGCTAGTGGCCTTCTTGTTGTGGTGGCTTCTCTTGTCGTGGCTTGAGGACTCTAGAGTGCAGGCTCAGTAGTTGTGGCTCATGAGCTTAGTTGTCCAGGGGCACGTGGGATCCTAGTTCCGGGACCAGGGAACAAACCTGGGTCCCCTGCATTGGCAGGTGGATTCTTATCCACTGGACCACCAGGGAAGTCCCTAAACTTCATTTTTAATGCAACTAAATGCATAGAGCTTCTGGAGAGTGTATTAGGTGTTGGGTGAAAACATTGCTTTGGTATAAACCGTTTATGGAAGTTGGGCTCTGAGTGCAGCAGAAATTGAGTTCTTAACATAAATAGCATTTTCAAATGTTAAACTAACCAGAAATTCTTTGGCTCAGTCTTTTCCGGCTAAGATTGAGATCTTACAGGTTGAATGAAAAATAATTTGCATCATGTGAAAGTAGATATGATGACAACTAAAAGCAATAAAATAAATAATCCAACTCAATCCATAGTGATATTAAGAATTTCAACTTGATGAAAGAATTTTTGAAAATGGTGTTTATGAGTCATAACATCAGGTAATGACTTATTTTTTTTAATAGAGTAGCACTTAGAAAATTAAGATAGGTTGATTTTAATCATCAGGACTCTGTGAATGTTTTCTGTTAACATTTGTTTATTCAAGCAAGTCTATGCTAAGGTTTTTAAACAGCCATAGAGCTTAAGTTCACTGGCTACATCATTTATCATCATATAGCTTGGTTTATTTTAATAAGAAAGGAAGCATATTAAAGAATATTATATTTACATAGTACTGGTAATATATACATTTCTACTGCTTCAACTAAATGTTATAAATGTTTAAGAACACCAAGTGCTCATCATCCACAATAGAAACTCAATGCAAAAGTCTAAAATTTATAAATAAATAAATAGAAATGTACCCAAATTCATTACAAAATGGAGACTTATACCCCCCTCCCCCAAATAGTTAAAAGTTGAAAGTGGTTGCCTTCACAGAAATGGCTGGACAGAATATAACTGGGTAGTAGGAAAGAGTAGAGAAGGGGTAACTTTTTTGTAATAAGTCTTTTAGTTCTACTTGACTTTTAAAGCATTCATATCTTGTATTTTGATAAACAGCTCTGAGAAGATACAGGATAAAATAAATATGGATTTTGTATTAAAAATTTGTTTTGCTTTCTTTCTGGTTATGTAAGTAGTACAGTTAATTTTTAGACTGGTTAGGTAGTAAGCCTTAAAAACAGTTTACCCATCTTGTAGACTAGTTGAGAAAAGACAATAGCAGTCTCCCCTTTCTCATTTGCCTGAGAACTGGGAAATGTTTGCAGCTAGTGGCAGTAAATATTAGAAGCCTATGGAATCCAGCCACTAACATAGTGGGTCTTGTTCTTAAATTCTGGTTCAAATTCTTATCTGATCAATGTTCTCTCTAGTTCTAGGTTGTGGTCTAGGATTTACTGCTGTATAGTATTGACTTTTCTTTCTTTTGTTTTCAATAAACTTATTTATTTATGGCGGCATTGGGTCTTCATTGCTGTGTGTGGGCTTTCTCTAGTTGCAGTGAGTGGGGGCTACTCTCTCTGTGGTGTGTAGGCGTCTCATTGTGGTGGCTTCTCTTCTTGCAGAGCATGGGCACTAGAGTATGCAGGCTTCAGTTGTTGCTATGCCCCAGGCTTAGTCGCTCCAAGGAATGTGGAACCTTCCTGGACCAGGATCTAACCCATACCCTCTGCACTGGCAGGCAGATTCTTAACCACTGAACCACCAGGGAGGCCCAATATGATTTTTCTTGTTTCACTTTTCAGAGGCTTTGGACAAGACCTTTCGTGAACTTCATTTTGAGATAGTGCACTACAGAGACCAAACAGCAAAGGGAATCTGTGAGGTTCTGAAATCCTACCAGAAGAAGGACCACAAAACCAAAGACTGCTTCATCTGCTGCATCCTCACCCATGGAAACAAGGGCACCATCTATGGCACCGATGGGCAAGAAGCCCCCATCTATGAGCTGACCTCCTACTTCACTGGATCAAAATGCCCTTCCCTTGTTGGCAAACCCAAAATCTTTTTTATTCAGGCTTGTCAAGGGGATAAGTACCAGAGAGGAATAGCTGTTGAGACCGACTCAGAACAGATGGAAGCCTATTTAGAAGCAGATTCATCACCTCAGAAGAGATATATCCCAGATGAGGCTGACTTTCTGCTGGGGATGGCCACTGTGAACAACTGTGTTTCCTACCGAAGCATCTTGAAGGGGACCTGGTATATCCAATCACTTTGTCAGAACCTGAGAGAAAGATGTCCTAGGTAATTTTTGCTTATTCAATCCTACATTCATCTCCAAATGTCTAGTTGTGGATCACGTAGCTGATTCTCAGGTCAGTTGCAGAGTGAAAGAGACAGCAAGTGTTAAGATCTTTAGTTCACAGATGGAAAAACCTGAGATGCTTACAGAGGATTTTCTTTTATTTAGCACAAAGGGCCATCAGTATATCATAGAGCTGGAGAGATGGCAAAATCATATAGTACAGCTCTGTTTTTAGGCAGAAACATGACTGAACCCCCTCAACAAGTTTGGAATTTCAATGTTTAACATTCTCTTACTCTGTCAAAAGTGAAAGTGTTAGTTGCTCAGTTGTGTCTGACTCTTTATGACCCCATAGACTGTAGCCCACCAGGCTCCTTTGTCCATGCAATTTCCCAGGCAAGAGTACTAGAGTGGGTTGCTATTTCCTCCTCCAGGGTATCTTCCGAACTCAGGAGCAAACCCAGGTCTCCTGCATTGCAGGTGGATTTTTCTTTTTTCAAACCATCTGAGCCACCAGGGAAGACTTCTATAATAGCTCACCAACCTCAAACCCTTTTGTGGGAGTTAAGAGCCAAGAATAGAAACCTTTTATATTGCCAATAATTTGACTGCTTTGAAGCTCACAACATGTGGGAAAATATCTTTTTCTCATTTATTATCTTATGTTTCCATTAGTTAAATGATAGTTTTGTATGGCTTAGTTCACCTAATGTACATACAACCAGCGAATAAATAGCAAGAACTCCTCTGCAAGTTGCTTCTAGTTTTGTGTCTCATTATGTTTTAAGTGTGTGAAGAGCAAGAATTGTCCATGGCAGAGAAAGGACTGAGAGGGAACCATAACATCTAGGCTACATTTTTGTTTTGCAACTTAGACAGTTAATGAACCTGCAAGGTTCCAGGGAGCTAGCTACAGAGGTGAATGAACAGGTTGCCCAACTAAACTGATAAGAGGTGCTGGTGAGAAAGGGGTGGAGTTGCTGCAGGAGACATTCTATTTCTACTTGCTTCAAGTTTGATGGGGCCATCAGTGAATCCACAGAAGCAATGCCACTTTGAGGCAGAGGATGTTGAGGGGCCTTGAGGAGATTAGTGGGTAAGTGACATAGTACTTGGAGTTGCTGCTGCTGCTGCTAAGTCACTTCAGTCGTGTCCAACTCTGTGCAACCCCAAAGACGGCAGCCCAACAGGCTCTGTTGTCTCTGGGATTCTCCAGGCAAGAACACTGGAGTGGGTTGCCATTTCCTTCTCCAATGCATGAGTGAGGTATGAATAGGTCAGGAGGGAAAGAAACCAAATCCAGTGTTGACACTGAGGTTTTGGATGGTCTTAAGATCCCAAATAAACCAAAGGTAAGTTATGAAGCTCTGAGAACTTCTTTACCGAGAAAGCTGGGGTAGGCCTTGGTTTAACACCTTATGAATTCAAATGCCTGATGTTTTGAGGGAAATAATTATCATTAACCACAGTAGATGATAGTGATTTCCTCCCATAGATATGTAATAACAAGGTTCTGTTACATTTTTCAGGGGTGAAGACATTCTGACCATCCTAACCAAGGTGAACTTCGAAGTAAGCAAAAAGGATGACAAGCAAAACATGGGCAAACAGATGCCACAACCTACTTTCACACTGCGAAAAAAACTCTTCTTTCCTCTTAATTGATGCTATTGTTTAGTTGTATAACTAGACAATAGTTATGCAACTGAACAATAGTTAAAATGCTGCTACTTTATTCTCTTTCTTCTTCTTTTTATTTTCAAATAGCTAGGACAGCATGAGGGTCAGGACAACATAATTTTTATGCAAATTCAAGTCTAAATCTCTGGCTTTGTAGACAATAAGAGTCATAGCTGTGGTCTTGATTTCAATTGTATTTTTAATTTGATGAAAAGGTTTAAAAATGAACTAAAATAAACACAAAAAACACAGTAAGTTTAAAAGAAATATCAAAGATCATGGAGGGAGATTTTTGTGATCTGACCTAGCTGAAAAATCCCCTCGACTATTGAGGTTCAGGGTATAAAGTTCCCACATCCAGCCTGATTGCTACTGATGTGTATGATAAGCTGTCCTGGAAACATGTGACCCTCCTCTCTCCTTAGCCATGAGCAGACTCTGATTTTCAGTGGTGAAAACCACCACTCTTTAGACTTCAGTTTCAAAAGCTTAGAGATTATTTTCCTTTTTTAAAAAAATTATTCATAAATGTGGCATTCAACATACTTTTAAGGGAAATGATGTTAATATTAACTCGTTTTATACTTCCAGTACATCTTTTCCTAAGCTATCGTTTATACTAATTTGCAATGTTTTGTAAAATAAAAAAATTTTAAAATTCATATATTAAAGATTTTAAAAATACCAAATGATTTTGTTTTTTAAAGACTCTTTCCAAACTCCTTTTTCAGCTTTTATATACATGCTTCTGCAGTGCTGAACATGATTTGCTTTTTTGCTAACAATGCAGTATGCCTTTTATATGTTTGCTCTTTCTTTATATGTTCAATTCACTTTAAATCTTTAGTAATTAATAATTAGTAATGTAATAAATATTTTTAACAGAATAAAATATAATTTTATCATACTATGCCTTGGAGATTGTTTTTGTTTTTTTGCCAATAGAACCTAGTCTTACAGGTAGAAAATTTTTGGGTCATAGATATGTTTTCCTTGAGCCTTCCAATATTGGTTCACATAGTTGTATTTTTTAAACATTTCTTGTCTAAAAACACCCTACTTCTTCTCCATATTTAAAAATTGGAAGCTGTCACATAAAAACCAGAATACTTTCTTTTGAAGACCAGAGTATCTGACCACATTTACACCATGCTCCTGTTTGGCAACAATAAAATGGGTTCACCGAATTTCCACAACCCTTACCCCATACCCCCAATCCCCACACCATTCTGTCCAATTCCATCATTGAGACTGCTGCCAGTTACCATTTATCACTGTGCTTATGTGGTTATTTTTTCTTATGTTAAGCCCAGTTCCCTTATTTATGTTGCCTATCTTCTAGACATTTGAATTCTGGGAATAGTTTAGAGATGATGACAGGAATCATCAGAAATTCTTCCCAAATCATAGGGTTGGGAACATATTGAGAAGTAGGGGAGTGGAGACACATATAAGAGAGAAAAGGTTTGGGGGATCAATTCAACAAATTATCATTCTTGCTAGTGAAATGTCTGGAGGACAAAAGGCACACCCCAAAATATTGTCAACATTTAATAGAAGTTCTTCAGATAAGTGTCTTTGGTAATGAAATATGTAAAGGTGGAAGAGAAAATAGTACAAAGCCTAGAGACCCTCAGCTCTAGGTATAGAGACAATCACTTTTCAATGACGAGTCATGAATGTCCATGTAATTAAGATGAGAATTCAAACATTCTCAGTCACTCAGAAGAAAACAAATTGTGAAAAGTCACAAGTAGAATCAAGCAAGGCCATATACATTTCTCGAGAAAACCTCACAGGAGTTCTTACGCTTACCAAAGATGGTTCCTAACATCTTTGGTTCCTTACATCTTTGGTCATAGAGACTGACTCTTCTTCTCATGCTTCTTGTGTTTCGCTGTTACCATCTTCTGAAGTGTCAGAAATATGCTCATAAACAGTAACAGAGGTAGATCTCCCAAATTGTTCATCATAAATTTCTTCATTTTTGGCAAGTATCTTTTGCCTATAAAGAGAAGATTTATAGGGGTAAAGGGTAGAAAGGGATATAAGACATCTGGGAGGCAGAGAAATGTGGTTTTGTTCCTTCACTGGTTGGGAGTGGTCTCTTTCAATATTTGCAATGATTTTGAATTTAGGGAGACATGAAATTTGGATTACCAAATTCCCATATGAAGAATTTATGACAAAATTAACACGGTGAACAATTTCCCTCTGTTAAAGTATTGATCAAAAGTTACTTCAATGATTTAAGATGCATCTTCAAGTAACAGTATAATTTCTGACCTGAGGTTGATTTTCATAAGAACCAAATGCAGCCGCATCTGCATAGGTAAACCATTGACACCTAAATCCCATGTAAAAAAAAAAAAAGATACCAACAGAAGACTCTTTAATGGGGCTTCCCTGATAGCTCAGTTGGTAAAGAATCCACCTGCAATGTGGGAGACCTGAGTTCAATCCCTGGGTTGGGAAGATCCCCTGGAGAAAGGAAAGGCTACCCACTCCAGTATTCTAGCCTGGAGAATTCCATGGATGGTGCAGTCCATAGGGTCACGAGTCAGACACAACTGAGGAACTTTACTAGTCTTCATTAAATAGAGTAGGGAGGCCAGAAGGGGAAGCTCTCATGCCCTGAGATGGTAGCAGAGCCCCAAAGGAAGAAAGACTCCTCCTGTTTCCTAGGAAGAACTCAGGCAAAGAAAAGTCATGGACTCTGTTTACTATAGCCCTCCCCTATTACTTTTTCCCCTCTATAAAAGCATTCTTCTTCCCTTGCTATGTGGGACCTTGCACATGGCTTGCCATATTTCAGTTCAGTTCAGTTCAGTTCAGTTGCTCATTCATATCTGACTCTTTGTGACCCCATGGACTGCACCATGCCAGGCTTCCCTGTCCATCACCAACTCCCAGAGCTTACTCAAACTCATGTCCATTGAGTCCATGATGCCATCCAACCATCTCATCCTCTGTCATCCCCTCATCCTCCCACCTTCAGTCTTTCCCAGCACTGGGGCCTTTTCCAATGAGTCAGTTCTTCACATCAGGTGGCCAAAGTATTGGAGTTTCAGTGTCAGCATCAGTCCTTCCAATGAATATTCAGGACTGATTTCCTTTAGGATTGACTGACTGGTTGGATCTCCTTGCAGTCCAAGGGCATTTCAAGAGTCTTCTCCAACACCACAGTTCAAAAGCATCAACTCTTCAGCTCTCAGCTTTCTCTACAGTCCACCTCTCACATCCATATATGACTACTGGAAAAAATATAGCTTTGACTAGACAGACCTTTGTTGGCAAAATAATGTCTCTGCCTTTTTTTCCCCTCCAGTTCCTCACAACTGATTTTATTAGCCAACATATACCAAAGATGGGCGGCAAAAGACGTGTCATTTTTGCAGTTTTCTTTCACCACTGGAGCCCTGTGCTGTTGTCGACCGTAGTTTTCCAGTCTTTTGATTAAGCCTTGCCTGTCATGTGCTGCTGTAACATCAAAGTAACTGCTTTGCACCCTGTCACCTCCTCTGGCAGGCAGCCGTCCTGGTCTTGGAGCGTGGGGTCGGCCCCAGATTGGAGCAGCAGCTCCACAATGTCCAAAAACTCACAGGCAGCAGCATAATGTAGAGCTGTTTGACCTTCATTGTCCTGACAGTTAATATCAACTCTATATTGTAGCAAGACTGTGACTAGTTCCTTATGTCGTCGATCACAGGCCCAGTGGAGTAGAGTTCTGCCCTCTTCATCGTTCATATTCGCATCCATTATTTTTTGTTTTGAAGACTTTGGTTATATGGTTGATGTTGTTTTCCCTGCAGTAATCAAATATGTCTTTATCTTCTTCCCTGATGATTTCTTCGTGATACAGAGAACTAACAACTGGCCCACCAAAACCCATTTTTGCTTCTTTTCCTTTCTTCTCTGGTGACTGAGGATTCCAACTTGGATCTAATTTTTTAACTACAGCAATATGTTCCTGCATTGCTGGGCTGGGGCTTGAATCACCAAGTGCTTTCCATGCTTCCCACTTTTGCTTTCCTTTAAAGTCAAAGAAGCTTGGTTTAGGTGTATTGCAATTTCCAACTCTGACCTGCTTGTACCTGGCATACAGATACAAGAGCTGCTCCCTGCTAGCCACTTGCACCAGGCCTTGGAGGTGCGCTGTAGCCTTCACAAACAGCTCTGCCAGGCTCCTGGATGCCTCAATCTCCCAGCTCTGGAGGGATTCCACATTCCCGGAGTCGTCCCCTGAGCTCAGCTTTCCGCCACTGTCGCCCGTGGTGGCCCCCAAGGGCAGGAATGACGAGGCCATAAATCTGCTTGTCTTCTTCGGACAGGGTGTGACGCCGGCGTGGGGGCCTGGCCCATCAGTCCTGAGCTCAAGTCGCACCCAAGCTCACCTAACCCTCGCTTAACTCAGCCTCGCTCCCTCTATTCCCCTGGTCTCCCTGGGCGTTCAGGGAAGGCCCCGCCGCCCTCTGCTGCTCTCCCCCGCTGCCCAGTCTCTTCCAGCTTCCCCAGGCTAACAGGGAGCTTGGGCTAGCCCAGATTGCTCCCGTGGTGCCGGGGTTGGAGCAGCACAGCCAGGGGGCCTGGAAGAAGGCTTGTCTCTGCTTTTTAATATGCTGTCTAGGTTGGTCATAGCTTTTCTTCCAAGGAACAAGCATCTTGTAATTTGAGGGCTGCTGTTGCCAACCACAGTGATTTTGAAGCCCCCCAAAATAAAGTCTCTCACTGTTTCCATTGTTTCCCCATCTATTTGCCATGAAGTGATGGGACCAGATGCCATGATCTTAGTTTTCTGAATGTTGAGTTTTAAGCCAGCTTTCTCACTCTCCTCTTTCACTTTCATCAAGAGGCTCTTTAGTTCTTCACTTTCTGCCATAAGGGTGGTATCATCTGTGTATCTCAGGTTATTGAATTCCTCCCAATAATCTTGATTCCAGATTGTGTTTCATCCAGCCTAGCATTTCACATGATGTACTCTGCATATAAGTTAAATAAGCAGGGTGACAATATACAGCCTTGACATATTCCTTTCCCAATTTGTAACCAGTCTGTTGTTCCATGTCCGGTTTTAACTGTTGCTTCTTGACCTGCATACAGATTTCTCAGGAGGCAGGTCAGGGGGTCTGGTGTTCCCATCTCTTGAAGAATTTCCCACAGTTTCTTGGGATCCACACAGTCAAAGGCTTTCGCACAGTCAATAAAGCAGAAGTAGAGCTTTTTCTGGGCTCTTGCTTTTTCAGTGATTCAATGGATGTTGGCAATTTGATTTCTGGTTCCTCTGTCTTTTCTAAACCCATCTTGAACATCTGGAAGTTCATAGTTCATGCACTGTTGAAGCCTGGCTTGGAAAATTTTGAGCCTTACTTTGCTAGCCTGTGAGATGCATGCAATTGTGTGGTAGTTTGAACGTTGCTTGGCATTTCCTTTCTTTGGGATTGGAATGAAAATTGACCTTTTCCAGTCTTGTGGCCATGGCTGCTTTCCAAATTTGCTGGCATATTGAGTGCAGCACTTTCACAGCATCATCTTTTAGGATTTGAAAGAGCTCCACTGGAATTCCATCACCTCCACTAGCTTTGTTCATAGTGATGCTTCCTGAGGTCCATTTGACTTCACATTCCAGGATGTCTGGCTCTAGGTGAGTGATCACACCATTGTGGTTATCTGGGTCATAAAGATCTTTTTTGTATAGTTCTTCTGTATATTCTTGCCACCTCTTTTTAATATCTTCTGTGCCCATCTTTGCTTGAAATGTTCCTTTGGTGTCTCTAATTTTGTTAAAGAGATCTCTAGTCTTTCCCATTCTGTTGTTTTCCTCTATTTCTTTGCATTGATCACTGAAGAAGGCTTTCTTATCTCTCCTTGCTATTCTTTGGAACTCTGCATTCAGATGTTTATATCTTTCTTTTTCTCCTTTGCCTTTCACATCTCTTCTTTTCTCAACTATTTGTAAGGTCTCTTCAGACAAACATTTTGCCTTTTTGCATTTCTTTTTCTTGGGGATGGTCTTGATTACTGCCTCCTGTATAATACCATAAATCTCTGTCCATAGTTCTTCAGGCACTCTATCAGATCCAATCCCTAGAATCTATTTCTCACTTCCACTGGATAATCATAAGGGATTTGATTTAGGTCATACCTGAATGGTCTAGTGGTTTTCCCTATTTTCTTCAATTTAAGTCTGAATTAGGCAAAAAGGAATTCACGATCTGAGCCACAGTTGGCTCCTGGTCTTGTTTTTGCTGACTATATAGAGCTTCTCCATCTTTGGCTACAAAGAATATAATCAGTCTGATCTTGGTATTGACCATCTGGTGATATCCATGTGTAGACTGTGTTCGTAGACCCCAAAGTGAAATTCACTGGTGATTCCAAATAAACCTATCATTGCTGGAGAATAACTGGCAGTCTATTTCTTTTATGTCAAAATTTGGTGGCCAATACAGGGACCAAAGATGATCCTCAGTGGCTCTGGGACTGGTGAGCAAACAGGTGTGGTGCTCACAATTGAGCCCACTGAGCTCACTGTTTTTCTCAATGACCCTGGAGTTTGAAGGTATATCTTTCTCCTGGATCTGAACCCATGCCCGCTTTGCACTTGACGCTCTCTGACTTTATTCAGAATCTACTTTAAGGTTTTGTGTTTCTGGTTAAGGCCTTGTTCTATTTGTGAGTACTCATTTGGCACTTTGGTCTGATTTTGTGATTAGACTGTTTCAACTAAAGCTGGCTGAGAAGCTGTCAACCCATTCCTTTGGGAACAGGAGCTATTTCACTGAAGCTGAAGCTGTTGGCCCTGTCCTTTGGAACATGGGCTGGTTCCTGGAAACTGGCTGAAAACCCTCTGGACTGGCTACTTTGGGATCAAGCTGTTTCATTAGAACTGGCTGGTATTAGCTGGTAGGCTGTTTGAGCTGAAAGCTGTTGGTTTGAGCTGTTCAAGCTGTCAGTTATTTGAAAATTATTCTTTTATTCCATAGAGAAACCTCTGAGAAAGGGGACCCCTGTTACCTAGATATTTTGAAATCCCAATCCCAGGGATTCCAACGAGTTTTCTGTTTAGAAACTGTAGTCCTCAAAACAAAACAAAAAACGATGGTCCTTCTTCATGTGCATTTCTAGATAAATGGACTAGTCCAAATCAAAGGCAGATTAGGATCTCAATGGCCATTATGGGGAGCTTTTGAAATCTCCAAACTTGATTTTCTTAAAACCAAATTAGACCACAATAGTTCAAAAATTTCCAGAACTGTGTGGAATGCTTATTTTGAGCCTGGTAAATGTCATGAGTCTAAAATTTCCTCTCTGCAAAAATAAGATTTTTAACGTTAACTGAGGAAAATAAAGAAAGATAAAATGGCTGCTGAAGCTTCTGGCTCATCTTCTTTGGCCTATTTGTCTCAGGCTCCATCTCTGTTTCCATCTTGAGTCTCTTCTTTGGTTCTTCGTGACCAGACTCTGCCTCTGGCACCATCTCCCTCCTTCCCGTCTATGCTGCTTACACATCTTTATATCCTTTGTTCCCCTATAGTAATTCCTTTACTGAACTTTCCCTTCTTTCTGGAATTCTCCCCACTCCCTCTCCCTCTGAACTTGTCAGAACCTGCCCCTTTAAAATTAAGTAGTCTGAGAATCCAAATCCTTAATTTCTCATACTCCTTGGATTAAAGCTGAACTGTGAGCCATAAAGATTCGGAGTAACCAAAGAGCCTCACAGATTTGCTTAGGAGTTTACTATAAATGCTATTTATTATAGTCATTCAAACTTACCGACCTGGTTTCTCTAACTTATATAGTTTATATATATGCTTGTTGGTGAAAGCCAGTCCCAGTATTGGATGAAACCTGCTAATTAAGAAAATCCTAACAGATCTCAGAAATTACAACCAGGAGACCTACTAACTTATATGGCTTGAGCAAATGCTAGGTGACTTCATCCCATGATTCCTAGGGCTTTTCCAAAGTTTGTTGATTAGAAGAAAATTCAGGCTTGCACATAAAAATGTAACAAACCTATTCATGACAAATTATAATTGACTTCAGATTGTTTTTAAAGAAAATTCTGGTCCTCCTAAAGAGTTTGATTCTACCCAGGAAGCTTTTAACTCTACTTATTAATGGGTTGAACTGAAATCTTTCCCTGCTAAAAGGACCCGATAGAATGGTAAATTTACATCCACTTCAGATTTAGTTCATCTGGCAAACCAACTCTCTGCCATGCATGGATGAGTCACCCATAAATAAGACCACCAAAATTCTTATCTTCAGTTTCACAAATTAAATTTCCTAACCCAGACCAGAATCCTCTTAGTTTCTCCTGTTGTTGTAAAGAGCCAGAACATTGGAAAAGAGATTTTACAGAGTCTAGCACTTTAGGTTGCTTCAGCCCTCTTAACCAGCCTTTCCAACATCCTTTCAGTTCTCAGTGATAGGGCTCCAACGAACTCCAGGGGCTCTTCCCAATCCTCCCTCCCAATTGGTTTGAAGAAATTTTCCCCAAGTTGGGGATGAATCTCTTTCAGTCCTAAAGGACATCAGAGCCACATTCTCAGTGCTCAGCCCCATTACAATAAAGCAGCCCCTGCCTCAGAGTTCGAAAACACTTCAAAGAGTGGGGATCTCTAATGAGCCACAAGAGGGGCCTGTCTCTGCACTTACTTTCTTTTGTTTAGGTCCTTTGAGACACACGTCCCTTTCTCCTTAGTTCCCTCATCTCTCCCCATTTATTAAGCTGAGACTTCTTAGAGAAGTTTCTTGCTGGAATTTCTTTCTCCTCCTATAAAATAATTCTAGAATTTGACTACAATCATCAAAACAGCCAATTAGGTGAATTAAAAGACCCTGTGACATCTTTTGTTTGCTCCATCTGTCATGGACCTAAAACTTATTCTGGAAACACTGATCATCCCTCCTGAATCAACTACTATCTTCCTTATGGGCAAAATCTCCAACTGATATTGGCAAAATTCACAGTGCACTTGCCATCAAGATATTCAAATAGATCCCTCAGAACCTCTTCCTAGCATTTATTAATACCCCATAATAAAGAAGGCCTTCAAGGCATAAAAGCCCTTAATAGAAAATCACAAGGCACAAGGTCATGGATTTAAAAATAATCCTCAGTCATAAAACTGAATAAACCCAGAGAGTCTCAGATAAACCTCATATGTTGTTTTGCATTAAAAACTAACATAGGAAAGGGAGAGGAGTCTCCCAACATCACTTTAAAAGTGCTGACCTCAGAAGGTAACTTCTGTGGCCAGCGAATATCCCCCTCCTGACAGTGCCTGTGCCTTGACTTCATGAGGGAATACCTAGGTTCATTTCCACCCATTCCTCACCCATCACCACACAACATGTGGAATCATAGTCCCCTGATCAAGGATTGACCCCAGGCCCCCTGCAGCGGAAGCATAGAGTTGTAACCAGTGGGCTGCCAGGGAATTCCTATTGTCACTTTCTGAAGATAATTCAGCCACGTCTTTTTTGAGCAGCCTCATTTATACCTTAGATGAATGTTTTCTTCTGTCAGGTGGTGTATGGTGTACTTAAGCTTGTCTTCGGCTTCAGTAAGCTTGATCTGGAGTGTTTTCTCCAGAGTTGCTACCGCAGCTTTCTGAAAGACAGGTACATGTTAATAGCCATCTTTCCTAAATTAGAGTCGCCCAGGGCAGAGCTACATGGCAGAGGGTTCCTCCCTCCAGCTCCCACCCCCACTCCAGCCAAGATTCACCTCTCTCTGGAGTTCCATCTGGGTTTGGTAGAGGGTTGTGTTAAGTGATTCTAGGATAAGAGCTTGAGCATACAACTCTTCCTCTATGACCTGGGTAAGAAGAAGAAATTGTTTCAGGACATTGCACTGATGTCTACCCATTTATCCTCTTGTTCAGGACATTTGGATTAGAATGTGAAAGCATCAACTTTAGCCACTCCTTCTCCTGCTCTGTTACTATGCCCTGTTCATTCTACCCCTCTATGTCTCACTAGTCTATACCCCTCTCAACAGCCTCACTGGTACGGCCCCAGAGCCAGCCCTCACCAGAGCTCACATGGGTTGTCAAAATAGCTACCAATTATCCATTCATTAAACAAGTGTTTACTAAATATCTAGTATGAATTGCAACTTACATGACTGTCCAGAAAATGCAAAACCATAGAGACAGTAAAAAGACCAGTGGTGGCCAGGAGTTAGGAAGGGAAGCAGGAATGAATAGGAGGGCGGGGGACTTTTAGGGCAGAGACACCATTCTGTATGATGCTGCAGTGGAGGCTGCGTGGCATGATGCACGAGACGAAGCCTATAGGATGCAAACAGGCGTGCCCGCCCCCGTATACCAGCTACTGTACTGTGCTACGTGCTTCTGAAGGTACTGTACTGTTAGATTAAAAATGCTTTAGTTTTTGTGTTTGCTTGTTTTTCATGTACGTATTATTTGTATGAAAGGTATTACAAACCTATTAGATTACAGTACTATATAGTCGATTGTGTTAGTTGGGTACTTAACCTAACTTTGTTGGACTTTTGAATACACTCTCAGAATGGAACTTATTCATACGTAGGGACTTCCTGTACAACACAAAGAAGGAATGCTAAGGTAAATTGGATTTTAGTTAATAATAATGTATTGATATGGATTCATCAGGGGGCTTCCCAGTGGCTCAGTTGTAAAGAATCTGCCTGCCAATGCAGGAGACGTGGGTTCTATCCCTGGGTCAGGAAGATCCCCTGGAAAAGGAATGACAACCCACTCCAGTATTCTTGCCTTGGAAATCCCATGGACAGGGGAGCCTGGTGGGCTACTGTCCATGGGGTCCCAAAAGAGTCAGACATGACTGAGAATGCATGCACCATCACTTTTATTGCAATGGCATTGGGCAAAGCACTGCACCAGGTCATTTGGCATTCTTTCATTGAAGCATTTATTTAAAAATGAATAAAATTAATTTATTTACTCATTTAAATATTTGCAGTTCACTGGATGTCTGTGATATGGCAGGCACCAGTCTAGGAACTGAGGATTAGTGGCAAGGAAAGCAGTAGACAAAAATCCCTCCCTTCACTGAGTTTATCAGGTTGAATGGTTATAAGTCAGTGTAGAAAAATAAAATGTCAGGCAGGTCGTTGAGCCTTTAAGTAGAGCAGCCTCTGAGAAGCTGGCATTTGGAGAAAGACTGGGAGAAAGTAGGAAAGTGAGCTGTGTGGATATCTGGTAAAGAGCTTTCCAAGAAGGGAAAAGATCGAGTGCAAAGACCCTGAAGTGGGAGAAGTCTGGCCTGTTAAGAAACAGTAAGCAGTCCAGCGCCGCTGGAGCTACACGATGGCGAGAAGGAGCAGAGGGAGACGAGGCAAGGAGAAGGAACCACCAACAGGCAGAACAGTCCCTCAACCAAAACAGGACTGGGGAAATTCACGTTTCCACCATGCACGTGTTAGTCGCTTCCGTCTTGTCCAACTCTTTGTGACCCCATACACTGTAGCCTGCCACGCTCTAGCCAGAATACAAAAACCCTGTTAAAACACAGAGATTACTCAGCATTGGGGAAAAACTCGCCCTAGATCAAGACTGCTTTAATTTTGCCTAAAAAGCTTAAAATCAAGGCTTGAAAAATCAAACTGTTTCCAAGTAACTTCTTTTTTTTTTTTTTTTTAAAGGGTGTGTGTGTGTGTGTGTGTGTGTGTGTGTGTGTGTGTGTTTAAGTTTTTATTATTTATTTGGCTGTGCTGGGTCTTTGTTGCTGCAAGGAGGCTTTCTCTGGTTGCAGTGAGTGGGGACTACTCTCTAGTTGCTGTGTGTGGACCTCCCATTGCAGTGGCTTCTCTTGTTTCGGAGCACAGGTTCTGGGGCTCATGGGCTTCCATAGTTGTGACATGTGGCCTCAGTAGTTGTTGGCTCCTGAGCTCTAGGGCACAAGCTCAGGAGCTGTGGTACATGGGCTTAGTTGTCCCCTGGCATGTGGGATCTTCCTGGGTAAGGGATTGAACTCCTGTCTTCTGCATTGGCAGGCAGATTCTTTACTACTGAGCCACCAGGGAAGCCCATTTCCAAGTAACTTAACTGAATCTCAGAAAGGTTAATGGTATTTAAAGAAGTACAAAAATATTCAGCACCTAGTAAGGTAAAGGTCACAATGGCTGGCATCCAATAAAAAAATTACCAGACATGCAAATAAGCAAGAAAATATGACCATACATGAGGAGCAAAATAAATTAATTGAAATAGACCCAGAAATGACACAGTGATAGAATTAGCAGTCAAGCTCATTAAAGCCATTCTTACAACACACTGAGTCTACCTCATACCAAAGTCCATCTGTTTACCTTGTAGGACATTATGACTGTTTGCCCAACAAAGCTGAAGTCCTGCCTGGGCTTTGCGATGTCATGCCATGTTTTCAGAATGGCTAATCTCTTCCCAAATGGGTCCATTCTGAATTCAAATTAAATTCACAGTGGAAGAAGAACCATAAGGTAGTTTGTGGGTTTGAACAATTTCCATTCTGATATCTCCTTTATGGAAGTGCTATAATTTGTTCCAGAAAAAAAGTTCCTAGAGAGGCTGTAGGGGTGAGGTAAATACACTCAGAGTTTTAAGGAAAGACTTGAACTCACAGTTCCCAAGAGGCAGTATTGTACTTTTCAGAGTCTAAATGGAAGAATCTGGCATTTTACCTTTTAAGGCCCATTTGTTGTTAGAGCCTTATGAGAAGTGCAAGGCATTTAACACTGAAGATCTCACAGTATATCGTTCATATATTTGTTCAGATCTGGCTCTAAAAAGACAGCAATGGCTTTCTTTTTTCAGATAGTTCTAAAATCCTTTTTGACAGTGAATCCAGCGAACTCAGCTTTGTGTGTATATGTGCTAAGTCGCTTCAGTCGTGTCTGACTCTTCATGACCCCAAGGACTGTAGCTGGCCAGGCTCTTCCGTCCATGGGATTTTCCAGGCAAGAATACTGGAGTAGGTTGCCATTTCCTCCTCCAGGGGATCTTCCTGACCCACGGATTGAACCTGTGTCTCCTGCAGCTCCTGAACTGCAGGCAGATTCTTTACTGCTGAGCCACTGGGGAAGCTCTAACTCAGCTTTAGTTCTCTTGTTTTTCAATGGTTTGGGGAAAATTATCATAGATTCCATTTTATTGAGAATGTATCATTTTAGCAATATATTTGTAAGAGGCTAATTCCACAGGAAAAATGAAAAAGCTTACCTCTTTTGTCTTTCTAAGCTCCTCTAATTGCAAGGTATCCCTTTCATGTTGTTTTAAGAGCTCCTAAAAAGAATTTTATTTAGAAAAGGTCAGCACCTGGGGTTCTGGCACTTCTTTCAGAAAATTAAGAAAGCCAGAATAGGATTCAGGAATGCAATATTCACCAAAGCTCAGATGTTGCTTTAATAAAGCATACATTATAAAGTAGTGACATGACATGTTGAAGTTAAATGATGAAAATCTTACTCAGACTCAACCTTAGTGTATCAGGAAATATTAAAAGCAATCATGTTTTCATTAAAGAGTATTCTTTTGTTAGGGTACAGATTTAATACTGTTAAATATCCAATTCTTCACAGACCGAGCTTTATAGTCATTGCAATCCCACTTAGAATACCACTAGGCTTTCTTGACAAGATAATTATAAAATTTATATAGAAATTCAAAGGCTGAAGAAGAACCAAAATAACCTTGAAAAGCAAGAACAAAGTTGGAAGATTTTTTTCTCCCTGATTTCAAGCTACAGAAATTAAGACATTGTTTTGTTGGCCTAAATATAGACAGATAGTTGAATGGAACAGACTGGAGAGTTTGCTCCCTATCCCCTCATATACAACAAAGACATCAAGGTAACTTAGTGGAGAAAGGGACATTTTTTTCAACAAATCATTCTGAAACAATGAATATAAATATGGAAAAAATGACCTAAGACCTTTAATATAAAAAATTATTCAAAATAGATCACAGAATCATAAATGCTAAACGTATGAAACTTTTTAAAAACAAGAATATCTTCATGTTCTTGAAATAGGCAACAGTTTCACAGAGGACACAAAAAGCTATTACCATATGAGGAAAAAGTTGATAACCAACTTTTCATCAAAAGTAAAACTTTTGCACGTGGAGAGACAATGTGAGCAAAATGAAAAGGCAAACCACAGAATTCACAGCATGTATATCTGACAAAGAACCGTATTCACAGTATAAAAAGTACTCCTACATACCAATGATAAAGAGGTAAATAACGCAATTTCCTTTTAACTGGCAAAAAACTTGAACCAAACTTCACAAAAGAAGACATATAAATGGTCCAATAAGCATATGAAAATTTGCCTGACATAAGTCGTCAGGGAAACTAAAATAATAATGAAATAGCACTTTATACCTATTGCTGAGCTGTGCTGTGCTCGGAGGCTTCTGTCATGTCCAACTCTTTGTAATCTGATGGACTGTAGCCTACCAGGCTCCTCTGGCCATGGGATTCTCCAGGCAAGAATGCTGGAGTGGGTTTCCATGCCCTTTTCAAGGGTCATACCCATTGAAATAGCCAAAATTAAAAGATTGGCAATAGTTACAAAGTCCCTGGCATCCCAGTGGTTAGGACTCCACACTCACTAAGGGTCTGAGGGCCTGGGTTCAATCCTTGGTCAGGGAACAAAGATGCATTGTGCAACCAAAAAACAAAGTTTTTTAAAAAAGCTTCTTAAGGAAAAGATTAGTAATATTAATTGTTGTTGATGATATAGAACAACTGGGATTCTCATATAGTTGAGATGCAAGAGAAAAATGGCATAACTTCTGTGGAAAATATCTTAGTACTTTGTTATAAATCCCTACTTTAGAGTCCAGTAATAACACATCTAGGTATATACTCATGAGAAAGGAGAGTGTAAGTCTACAAAACTAGTTACACATGGTATTTATAGAAGCTTTGTTTGTAAAAATAAAAAAATAGAACCAATCAAAATCTCCAAAAACAGGAAAATGGTGAACACATTGTGTTATATTCCTACAAAGAAATACTACTGCGCAATAAAAGGAAAAAACTACTGATACAAACAATGAATGAATAAATTTCACAGAAATAATTGAGGGGAAAGAAGCTACACAACAAAGCACATATACTGTATGATTCCATTTATATGAAGTTTAAAAACAGGTGAAGCTAATCTATACTTGTTTCTCCTGTTCACTTGCTCCTTGGAAGAAAAGCTGTGACCAACCCAGATAGCATATTAAAAAGCAGAGACGTTACTTTGCTGACAAAGGCCCATCTAGCGAAAGTTGTGGTTTTTCCAGTAGTCATGTATGGATGTGAGAGTTGGACCATAAAGAAAGCTGAGTGCTGAAGAATTGATGCTTTTGAACTGTGGTGTTGAAGAAAACTCTTGAGAGTCCATTGGACGGCAAGGAGCCATACCAGTCAGTTGTAAAGGAAATCAGTCCTAAATATTCATTGAAGGACTGATGCTGAAGCTGAAACTCCAATCCTTTGGCCACCTGATGCAAAGAACTGACTCCTTAGAAAAGATCCTGATGCTGGGAAAGATTGGAGGCGGGAATAGAAGGGGGCGATAGAGAATGAGATGGTTGGATGGCATCACCACCTCGATAGTCATGAGTTTGAGAAAGCTCCAGGAGTTGGTGATGGACAGGGAAGTATGGTGTACTGTAGTCCACGGGGTTGCAAAGAGCTGGACATGACAGCAATTGAATTAGACTGAATGAAATTTATAGTTATATGAATAAAAAGAGTGGTTGTCTTGGGGCAGGTTTTGAAGTAGAGAGGGGTTAGCAGCAAAGGGGCACAGGCATGCTTTCTGGGCTGATGAGAGGTCGTAGGTATTGATTTGTATGCTGGTTACATGGGGCTTTCCTGGTGGCTCAGATGGTAAAGAATCTGCCTGCAATGCAGGAGACCTGGATTCCATCCCTGGGTTGGGAAGATCCCCTGGAGAAGGGAGTGGTTACCCCCTCCAGTAGTCTTGCCTGGAGAATTCCATGGTCAGAGGAGCCTGGTGGACTACAGTTCATGGGGTCGCAAAGAGTTGAACACGACTGAGCAACTAACACTTGACTTCACTACACGGATGAACATGTTTGTCAAAACTCATCAAACATGAGTTGTACATGTCCAAACTTGCTCAGTTTAGTTTGCAACACTGCCATTTCCCTTCAGTTACAGTCAAGGATGAGAAGATCATTCAGAATCTGACATTTTGGCAAATAGGGAACTGCGGGCTTTGTACATGTTTTATCATTCTATTATTTCCTATAAATTACGATTTTCATTCCAATAATCCTGTGGTAAGACTGTCTAGATAAAGAACCACATAATGACAGTCTGCTTGCAGAAGTTTCCAGGGAAGCTGGAAAAGTAGGACCATACCCCCCCAAAACAAAGAGTTTGCCTCATTACAGAGGCACCCCTGGGAACTGGACATCCCACCCAGACTGCACATTCAACCACTGATGTGTTTGTACTGAGTTACCTCCTTCTCCTGACTGAAGTTCTCAAAGATAGCTGTGTAGGACTCATTTATTTTCTTCCTTTCTTCTTCTGATTCTAACTCAAACTTCCTGGTTATCTTATGTTCTGTAGAGATGAGGAAATGACATATATGGGAAAAATGACATAAATGTGGGAAAAACAGACACACCAAGAAAACCAGAATATCTGGAGGTAGTAGAAATTCCAGACTGGGTCAAACTCAAGGTCCTTTCAGCCTGGTGTTGAACCTCTGACATTCACCTGGAGATGCCTGAGAATGAGGTGAATGCGGTGATGGTTCTCCATCACATCAGCCGCGTGGGATCCACTTCGGGTGCATGCATGTGTTCTAAGTCGCTTCAGTTATGTCTGACTCTTTGTGACTCTAGGGACTGTAGTCTGCCAAGTTCCTCTGTCCATGGGATTCTCCAGGCAAGAATAGAATACTGGAGTGGGTTGCCACGCCCTCTTCTAGGGGATCTTCCCCACCCAGGGATCAAACCTGTGTCTTACGTCTCCTCCATTAGCAGGTGGGTTCTTTACCCTTAGCGCCACTTGGGAAGCCCCTTATTTCTAATACCTCTGGTTCTTCTTGTGTAGTTTATTTTGGATCCGTTACTTATTATTTTGTCCGTTGCCTCTGCTGAAATAATCACTATGTTTTCTTGGATACTCGAATCCTAAAATACAGCTCTTGGCTAACATGACTATTCCAGCAATAAAATGTATTCTGTACTTAGCCCTGAGGCAGAGCTAGGCTTAAATCATTTTGAGGGGCTGGGAGAGCTGCCAATAAAACTGTAATACTAAACAGGATGATGGACAGGTGAAAGTCTCACACAAATCTCTTCTTCAGCATCGTGGTGTTGGGGTTGGGTAGGGAGGCAAACCCTGGGATCACAAGATAAGCCTGGACTGAGGTACACTGTGAGCAGCTAACATTTGGTCTTCCAAAACCAGTTGTAGCATCTTAGCATAGACTTTGACAACATGGTATCATTGTAGTATGAGTAGCTGGGAGTCTGGGCAACGACCTGGGCTGCTGCTGCGGCTAAGGCACTTCAGTCCTGTCTGACTCTGTGTGACCCCATAGACGGCAGCCCACCAGGCTCCCCCGTCCCTGGGATTCTCCAGGCAAGAACACTGGAGTGGGTTGCCATTTCCTTCTCCCATGCATGAAAGTGAAAAGTGAGTGAAGTCGCTTAGTCGTGTCCGACTCCTAGTGACCCTATGGACTGCAGCCTACCAGACTCCTCCATCCATGGGATTTTCCAGGCAACAGTACTGGAGTGGGTTGCCAGTGCCTTCTCCAATGACCTGGGCTACACCAAGATTCCAGGAAAGCCTCAAGCAGGAGCAGTCCCCATGCCCCATTCCCCAGCCTTGACTCCAGGATCTTCATGCTATCTCCTGGTTATCCAGGGAGGGAAGGGACTTGAGGATGAGCTTTCCCAGGGAGTATTTGCATTTAATGAGCAGTTTGTTAAAGTCATGGACTTCCCTGGTGGCTCAGACGGTAAAGCATCTGTCTATAATACGGTAGACCCAGGTTCCATCCCTGGGTCGGGAAGATCTGCTGGAGAAGGAAATGGCAATCCTCTCCAGTACTATTGCCTGGAAAATTCCATGGACAGAGGAGCCTGGTAGGCTACAGTCCACGGGGTCACAAAGAGTCGGACATGACTGAATGACTTCACTTTCCTTTCCTTTGTTAAAGTCAGCTAAGTTGGGCTAGGATGTGGAATAAGTTTATAGAGGCCCCACTTTTGCCTCAACTAGTCCTCTAGGTCAGGAAGCAGAATCTTCAGAGATTTCCCTCTCCTTTTTCCATTTATGAAAAAGCTCAGTGCAGGTAGGAGAGTCTCCTATAGGGCAATCTGTGTGATCCAGGCTCTGTGCTAAGTGTTGGAAATGTTAAGAATACATAGCAATATATGAATATATCAAATCAACATGCTGTGCACTTTATCTCAAAAAAAAAAGAAAATACCTCAATTGAAAAATACATCAAACATGGCTTCCTTTGGAGGGGGCATGGCAGTATAGAGACTCTCCATGTAATGGATCATGTTGCCCCTCTCCCAGAAAGTACTGAAAACTAATTCAAGAGCCTTTTTTTTTTTTTTTTTTTTTCTGGAACGTCAGACAAGTCTGCAATCCTACAGATGTCCCCAAGCTCAGTCCAGCTCGTGATTGCCAAACTTGCAACCAGACAGTTCTGGATGGTACAGTTTAGCCCCTCGGGTGGTCGAACACCCTAAAAGACTCCATCCTGTTGCACTTTCTTGAAATCTCCACACTTTCCATTCAGGAGTCCAGCCCTGCAGCACATCATCTTTCAAGACGCCAAGGCCACCTTTCTCGAGTCGAGATCAACATTAATGCCAGTTTCTTTGGGCACCTGTCATTAAAAGCCCAAAGTTTCTGAACTCACTTTGCTGTAACAGTATCCTCTCCCGCTCCAGCTTCTCATCCTTCTCCCACTCTGCCTTCTTCTTTGACCACTTGTCCTCCATTTCATCATAAATGCTGTCCTGTTGGGGGGACAAAGGTACCATGAAGAAAAGCATCCTGAAAGGCTGCACCCCAGCCTGAGGCCCAGTACTGAGCTCTCTGCAGCTTCCCTCACCAGAGCCCCTGGCTGTGGGCCTCCATACATTAACTGGTGGGCGATGATTCCAGCCCTGGGACCCAAGACCCTAAAGATCAAAGCAGACTCTGTGTGGTGTTTGCCCTATTGGAATGGGGCTTCCTTTGAAGACAGGCAGTTGAGCACACTGCATGTGTTCATGTCAGCTCCCTCTGAATCATGAATTACTCATTAATAGCACAGTAGGAAACAAGGGAAATGTCAATATGTTAATTTTTTAAATCAGCTGTCCTTGTTTGCCTGGGACTGAGCTGTTTCCTGGGACTCTAGACTATCAAGGCTGAAAATTGGAAAGTCCCTGGCTACCTAGGACCCATAGTAGGGGCTTGCTGCCCCAGCCCTCCCCCATCCACTTCCCATTTCCTACTCTCTCATCCCCCTAGAATGGAATTGCGCCCTAATTCTGGCTTCCTGGGCTCCCATCAAATTAGCTGATGAAATGGATGGGCTATGTTCTGGGGTGCCCCCTGCTCCACTTGCTGAAGTTAGTGCAGAGTGATATAGCCTTTTTGGATGGCACTTTGGTCAAATGTGTTGAAGACCTTTTAAATGTTTATTCCTTTTGACCCAGTGTTCTGCTAAAATTAAAGACAGTACAAAGTACAGATCTTAAAAAGTGGTTTTCTTTAGAGTGGCGATAGTTCTTTTGGCTGTTGCTGTTGTTAATTTTTGAATTTCTTTTAAAAAAAAACAACGAGCAGGTATTAATTTGGTCACGACAAACACATTCATCAATGGAGTCTTTTAGGGTCCAGAGGCCAAATCATCCTGCAAGCATGCCATAAAAGTCCGTAGGTTCACTTTTCTCCCTGGGTGCAGTGAGGGTCACTTAGGTTCAAGAAGACCGGGGATTTCAGGAAATTATTTTCTGGGCAAGCACTCTAGACTCATCTCAACATCATCAGCCAAGAAGGAGCCTTGCTTCTCTCTCATAATCCACCAAGGAGCTCTGAATCTCACCTGATATATATGAAACATATTCTTCAAATATTTATATTCTTTTCCCATCTCCTCTGAGAACAAAAGGAAAACAACAGAGTCGAGTCATCATTATTCCTCTGAAATACATTCAAATTCATGTGAGAGCCCTCCTACACACCATCCACACCTTGAACTCATCCCATCAGTGGTGAAACCATGGTGCTGCCTCAGCAGTTGTACTGGAAGCTTATCAGAAATCAGATGCCTGGACCCCACCCTGAACCCACTGAGTCAAGGTCTCAGAGACAAGGCTCAGTATCTGTTGATAATATGAAGCCAGATGATTCTGAGGCACCCTCAAATCTGAGAACTAATCCTTGGGGGCAAACCTACAACTGAGGGTAAAAGAGAAGCAAAACCTTCTGTCTTTTTAAAATAACATTCCTAGTGTATCCTGGTTTTGAAAACAATTATCTTTTATTTAAAACAAAAATCTGTATGCGAGACAGCAAAAGAGACACAGATGTATAGAACAGTCTTTTGGACTCTGTGGGAGAGGGAGAGAGTGGGATGATTTGGGAAAATGGCATTGAAACATGTATAATGTCATATATGAAACGAGTCACCAGTCCAGGTTCAATGCATGATACTGGATGCTTGGGGCTGGTGCACTGAGATGGCCCAGAGGGATGGTACGGGGAGGGAGGAGGGAGGGGGGTTCAGGATAGGGAACACGTGTATACCTGTGGCGGATTCATGTTGATGTATGGCAAAACCAATACAATATTGTAAAGTAATTAACCTCCAATTAAAATAAATACATTTATATTTTAAAAAATAAATAAAAATAACATAGAGAAAAATCTTTTCTTTAGAAAATTGGAAAACTGGCAAGGTATTAATACTAATATCATCTTTAAAAAAGATAACATAAAAAGGGAAGAATTTCTGCTTCTGCCTATAGAGATTACTCTATAAACTCAGAATTATGAATGATACACACTTTGCCCTTCCCAAGGGCAGCATAAACAATGGGATAAGTGGCCCACACAACCCTTATAGGTTATAAGGTCATACAAATCACAGTGTGCCTATTAGCATTTGATGAAGCACCAAAATGATGGAACAGTATTATATTTGTAGAACTTTTAGATATATTTTAAAAAGTGCTTTCATATTCTTACTGCTGTGATAAAGGCAGGTATTATTGTCCTCAATTCCCAGGTGGGGAAACTGAGACTCAAGGAGATGAAGGGACTTGTTCAAATCCCAAAACTTGGCTGCAGACACTTCTAACTTCTCAGGGTAGAGAGGTTGTTTGTTGACATGGTTTCCCTTTTTTCAGTTTCATTCTCAATCACTCCCTCTTCTTGGGCTTTAGAAGCAAACTTTGAAAGTCTACCCAGAGTGCAGCCATGGCCATGGGAATTCCTTTGCCCTCGACCTGCATGGTCAGCCTCTGCCCCCTTACCAGGGTCATCTCCCAAAACCTTACCTAGTTTGTCCTGGGCAGCCAACTTTTCTGCCTTCAAGGCTGCCTTGTAGTTTTTCTCCAACTCACTGAGTTGTGCTGCGTGAGCTTCCTCGAGCTCCCTGTGGGGCCCCAGGAGAAGACCACAGTCACCTATGGAAGGTTTACCTGATCTCAGCTCCCCTCCTCATGCAGGCAGCTGGTGGGCAGGCAGTGGGGCCCTCACTTCCTGACACATTCTTCTGGCATCCATCCAGAAACGGTTGAGGAGACCTCTTTTTTCACCATCCACGATTTTGAATGGAGTCACTGGGGCCCATAGACTACCCCCAACAACAGGGTCTTTGCTTACAGCAAAGAAACTGTGAGCTGATTAACACCCAGGATAATTTTAGAGCCTAAGTTCTTGTCAGGCTCCATTCCAGGAGGCAGATGTTGGCACTGTTCAAGAAGGGCATTAAAACACAAGGCTGTAGGAGCTGTCAAGCCAAGAAAAGACCTGGAGAAACCTTAAATGCATACTGGTAAGTACAAGAAGTCAGTCTGAAGAGCCTACAGGCTGTATGATTCCAACTGTATGAAATTCTGGAAAAGTCACATCTATAGAAGTGGTCAAAAGATCAGTGGTTTCTGGAGGTTAGTGGGGAGACAGCAATGAACAGGCAGAGCCCAGAGGATTTTTAGGGCAATGAAATTATTCTGTATGATACTGTAATGGTGGATACATGACACTAAACATTTATCAAAACCCATAGAATCTGAAGTATCAAAAGTGACTTCCCTGATGATCCAATGGTTGGGAATCTGCCTCCAAAGCAGGGGACATGGGTTCAATCCTTGGTCAGGGAACTAAGATCCCCCATGTTTTGGGGAAATCAAGGCCGAGTACCACAACTAGAGAGGCTCTTTCACTGCAACTGGAGAAAGCCCGCATGCAGCAATGAAAATCCAGCACAGCCAAAAGAAAAGAAAAGGAGTGAACCCTAACCTAAATGAAGACTTTGGGAGAGGCTCATTGATTGTAAGAAATGCCCCATGGTGGTGGGGCAGGATGTCAATGATGACGAAGGCTGTGCAGGTGTGGGGCCAGGGGGTATGTGGAAATTTTCTGTACTTTATGTTTTACTGTGAATCTAAAAAATAGTCTATTAATAAAATATGTAAGTTAATTAATTAATTAAAAAAATTAAAAGCAAGTTTAATTTAAGTTTAATTAAAGCAACACCTATGAGGACTTTTCTCCAGCAGGACTAAGAAAGGGACTTTGTGGGTCTTCTCATTCACACAGACAACACATTTCCTTTCTCTTCCCCTTGGTTTGTCTCTGCAGCTCTGGCTCCTGCCCTCCCATACTTTCTTCCCATTTTGCCCAGCCTTGAGCTAGCAGCCAAGACGGTTTGAGGAGAGGAGAGGAAGAAGAGGGGGGCAGGGAGAGACTGGGCTGAGAACAATAGTAGTTTACCATGGAAATCTCATAGAGAACTGAAAATTGTTTCTTCTTAGCAATCAACTGAAAGGGAGATTATAATCGAAATAACTGGATGATAAAGCACAAAGTCAGGAATAACCTCTGTGCTATGTTTCAGTGGCCTCAGATCAAACCACCCTGCTCTCCAAAGACATGTCTCTCATCTCCCCCACCCCTTGCCACCCCATTGTCTGAAATCCCAGTGAACTGAAATCCTGCAAGGATACAGGAACCTTAGGACCTGCAGTATACTTGTGCCAGAAAGCATACCTCGTCTTGCTTTCAAAGTTCTTCTGCATCTCGGCACAGCGGAGATCCATTTCATTAGAGAGCTGGAAATGAGGCCAGGCCAGTATTAACACGACAGGAATGAGGACCCCACTTCCACTTCAACTTGCAACTTCTGAGAAGCCTTCCCATTCATGGGGTACCACTCACTCCCCTAGCCTCTCCTACATAGTTACTGAAGGAATGAAACAAGTCTTGCCTCTGTCATTTGGTATGAAACCAATTCATGATGTTGGTACATGGAAACCATTCCTTTCACTGTTGTTTTTTTTTTTTTCCCTTTGGCTGGATGTAATCTCTATAAGGTCATGGCCTTTGGATTTGGGAATATGTAACTCAATTGAGCAATCATTTATTGTGCAAAAAGCTTGACCTGGAAACATCAAACAGGCCTAAGACTCAGGCCCTGTCTTCGATGAACTTAAAGACCATGTTAATAAGTCCTTGGCAGAATGACTGTGTTTCCAGAGGAAGGGAGTGCTCAGTTGCAGGTGACCCTCTGTTCTAACACATTGGGTCCTCTGGCTGGTGTCTCAGGAGGAATGGACACTGCCAGCTGGGATAAGGGTTGGGGGGCCAGCACTTCTCCCCTTTGTGCAGTCACACAATGTGGGGTGTGACGGGAGGAATGTGAGAATCACAGTGTGAAGTCTCTTCATCGAAATAATCTAAATATGTCTTCAGTAGGGCCGGTGTTTTGAAAGCGTGTGTTTTGCCCAATAACCCACCAAGGATGAGTTGAGTGATCTCATGCAAATTATTTAACTTCCTGAGTCTCAATTTCCTTTCTGTAGAAGGTGACCACAAAAACAGGGTTTTCAGAGAAATACAGGGATGAATCACCAGAAGGGAAGGTCTCAGCCTGAGTCCTAGGTTGGGTCACTATAGTATTCAGACACACCTGGGGTGTGTCAGAAGGTGAGGGGCTGCCTGGTGGGAAGTCACCCTTCACACATGGGTTCCAGTAACAGCAAGCATGAGCGGATGGGAAAGAGATGTAAGTGTCGCTCTGGTTTATCACTCCAGCTCAGGACACCAGGCACCCCTGCTTGGGGTGGGGAAGAAGAGTCCATGATAAAGCAGATGGTAAAATCTAAAGGGAGTGTCACCACAATCCCCAGGAGACAAGAAGACTGCAAACTGAAATCAACAGATTCGGGAGAGTGGGCTTCAACAGTTTCAATAGCAACAGGAAGTGGGACTGGAGGCTTCTGGGCAGTTTTTGAGTGAAACTAAAGTAGTGGTCACGCTGGTGCCATTAGCAAGGGTTTCAGCAAGGTCTGAAATTAAACTCACCACACAGGGCATAGCAGGCTCTGGTGGAAATTGCTGGTGCCCCCTAGTGGAGCAACCCACTCCAGTACTCTTGGCTGGAACATCCCATAGATGGAGGAGGGTGGTAGGCTACAGTCCATGGGGTCGCAAGGAGTTGGACACGACTGAGCGACTTTACTTTCTTTCTTTCCTAGTGGAAAAGATAGTAGCATTGAGCATGCCAGAGATACCCAGGGAGCTCCTGGAAATTGACTTAGGCCTGAAGATCAAACCAGTCAGTCTTGAAAGGAAATCAACCCTGAATATTAATTGTAAGGACTGACGCTGAAGCTGAAGCTCCAATAATTTGGCCACCTGATGTGAAGAGCCAACTCATTGAAAAAGACCGTGATGCTGGGAAAGATTGAGAGCAGGATGAGAAGGGGACAACAGAGGATGAGATGGTTGGGTGGCATCATTGACTCAATGGACATGAGTTTGAGCAAGTTCTGGAAGATAGTGATGGACATGCTGCAGATAAATGGGATTGCAAAGAGTTGGACATGACTGAGTGACTGAACAACAATTAGAGGAAGGACTTGAGTTCTTGGCAATTATGGATGAGGATGGAGTCAGAGAAATACAACGGGGTGACCACAATCTTATCTGCAGAGCTGTTGCTTGGGCAACCTGGCTCCCATGAGTCAAGAACTTGGCCCCTTGCCTGGAACATAGCAGGTCATCTGAAGCTATTGGTCTTTCCCCTTCCCATAGCTCACTCAAGGACCACTCACCAATTTTTGGGCAGAACGATGGTCTCTGTTCATTTGCTCTATGATCACTGTCAGCTCTGAGATCTGTTCTTTGAGGTCGGCAATGATATCAGTCCTGCGGGACAAGTAACCCATCACCCACAGAGCTTCCAGGCTGTGCCGGCCAGGGCTCTCCCTGAGCATGACCGGCTCTGGCCCAGTGAGAGCCAGGCTGTGTTCTGCACTTCCTCCATCATCATGGGGTAGGGGTGCAGGGGCAGAGGGTGGGCTGGGAGAAGGAAATTTGGCAGTAAGGTTGTTGAGCTCAGACACAGCCCTTTTGGGTAGACTGGCCAGAAGCGAGTAGGGGTCATTTGGTGACTCACTAGATTAGAAGAGAAAGAGGAGGATGTCAGAAATCTATTAGGGTTTGACCTTGACTCAGTAAAGATAGTTGAAATGGAGGAGGGAGAAGGTCAGAGGATTAGGGAATGAGTTGGGGGGAATAGAATTGATGCTGACAGTGACTCACAGGCAAGGAATGGGCTGGAAACAGGAAAAAGGAGGGATTTAAGAGTGTGGCTTTCAGACTAGATTATGGATTTTTGTGTTTCTGGAAGAAAGTGAAAGTGAAAGTGTTAGTCACTCAGCTTTGTCCAACTCTTTGTGACCCCATGGATTGTAGCCCACCAGACTCCTCTGTCCACAGAATTCTTCAGGCAAGGATACTGGAGTGGGTTGCCATACCCTTCTCCAGGGGATCTTCCTGACTCAGGGACTGAATCCAGGTTTCCTGCATTGCTGGCAGACTCTTTACTGACTAAGGGAAGACCTGAATGGTCTTCACAGACAAGGAATGGGCTGGAAACAGGATAAAGAAGGGATTTTAGAGTGTGGCTTTCAGAATAGATTATGGATATTTGCGTTTCTTGGGCCCCCATGAAATCTGTAAGATTATTCGGCGCTCTTTGGTTGAGCTGGAGTTAACAGGGTGGCAGGCAGTGCAGCAGACATGAGGTCCTTAATTCAACAGGTCAAGAAAAGAAGAAAGAGGATGTAGGAGGAGATGGGGAAAGATGAGATATGAGTTAGAGATTCAGGACGAAAAGTGAAAAGAATGCGGGGACTGACTTTATATGGTCCTGGAGGATGGGGAGTGGGTGAGCCTTGAATGACAGAGGGGGTGGCGTAGGCTCAACTGGAATGGAATCAGGCCAGAGTCTTACACACCGCATCTCTCAGAGGCATTACTGAGTGTTGTCTTTGGACATAAGGAAAAAGATGCAGGCTCGGGCTTCCCAGAAGTCCTGACTTTACTCTCAGTTCTCATTCTTCAAATTCAGACAATGGTATGACTATTTCATCTACTCATTACCTTCAGGAACAACTACTCTCCTTTAGGATGAGTGACACCAACCCAGTCATTTTCCAGATCAGCTGCCTGACTCGTCCGTCCATCCTCCTGACTCCAGTGGGCTCTGAGCAGAGAGGTGGGTACAGAGAGGTGCCAGCACAGGGCTGAGTGAAGGGACACTGCGGACTGGGTGGCAAGTGAGGGTTTGTCCTTGGGACAGGAGGGGAGAAGTCTGGGGAGCTGGAGGGAGTTCAAGGGCATTACCTGGAAATTTTGACTTTGCCCATGTCCTCCGATTCTGAATGTTTTTTCCTATCAAACATCTCATCTCCTAAGGTGACAGAAATCTGCTCCCTGTTCCGAACGAGGCGGTAGCCAGGTGACACGTTTATCACTTCCTGGGCATCAAGGTAGAATGTGAGGTCATATTGCAGACTTGGAGTGTTGGGATTGCTCCAGTATTTCTCTAGGGCCTTACTCACATCTTAGACCCACGAGGTGGGGTGTTCCCCTGTAGCCTCCCCCAGTTCCCTCTCTCCTGAAACCAAATCGCAAGACTCAGCTGGTCCCTGGGTGTCCTCATAGGCTTTTTCAAACCCAACATGTGCAAAACCCAAATGCTGACCCCTGCTCCCCGCCTCTGCCTCTGAGCCCTGCTCCTCTTCTGCAATCTCCTTCCAGATGCCAGGAGGCGGCTGGGTGTTGTGGACGCTGCTCAGGTTTTGGAATTAGATGGGCCTGAGTTTAAATCCTGATTCTGCCAGTAGCCACAGTTAGTCAGCATCTCTGAGCTTCAGTTTGCTTATCAGAAAATGAAGGTAATAACTCTTCATCAAAGGGCTTTTTTGATAAATAAACAAAATAACACATGAGAAAATACCTAGCACAACTGTGAGCAAAACAAAACAAAACCCTCAAAATTCTAGTCAGTTCCACCAAATCATTCATCTGGGCAGGGCAACCATCCAGTGTGGACCAGGATAAGATGTACGGTCTTTTTTAAAAAGATTTTTTGATGTGGCCATTTTTTTAAATAAAAAAAGTAGTTATTGAATGTGTTGTATTGCTTCTGTTTAATGTTTTGGTTTTTTGGCCCCAAGGCATGTGGGATCTTAGCTCTCTGACCAGGGATTGAACCGCACCCCCTGCATTGCAAGGCGAATTCTCAAGCACTGGACTGCAGGGCTGGTCCCAGATGTACTGTCTTGAGTTGTGCAGGACACCCTGTAGCATCTGTTACCTCCTAACTCTGCCTCAACCTCATCGTCTCTTCACCACACCCCTGCCCCTCATGTGGTCCAAGGCCGCTGTCATCTTGCTCCTTGTCTCTGCTGATCTCTTCTCAGTTGGCCTCTCTGCCTTTAGTCTGGCTTCCCTAAAGTTCATCATCCTCTCCACCTAGAGGGCTATTGTATTTTTTTTTTTTTTCCTGACCATCAAGAGACTGTGTGATCTTCATATAAGACAGGTGGAGCCGGGGAAGAGAGGCAAGGAAAATAGATATAAGCAGAGAGAGTGTGAAAAGGGCCAATCATACCCCACTGGAGGGCATTTTCTAAAAATGTAAACCTGACCTGTGTCAGACCCCTAAAGGCTTCCAGACACCAAGAGAACTAGGTCTAAACTCCCAGGCAGGTGTCACGTCCTTCCAGGTTTGTTCCCATCTCTTTCTCCAGCACCCTCCTGTCCCTGCTCCTTTCCTCTCATCCTCCCATCCTGGCTCCTCTCAGGTGCCCTGGTGGTCTGTCCCCTTGTCTTTGTAGGTTCCCAAGTGCAGCAGAGGGTTTCCTGCATCTGGGCTTAAGCTGTTCCCTGGCCCGGACTGATTGCCACCATCTGGTTTCTGTGGGAGACTCACCTCACCCTACACGCTACAAGGCAGCCGAAAGTGGTTAATAAAATGCCTTCTCTAGGATCCAGCTGAGCTGAGTTCAAGCCCTGGTTCTACCCCTTACCAGTAACACATTAAATGTGATCTTGACAGATGCTCCTCAGGGGATCATTGCACAGATTCGAGGAGGTGAGTGTGTGTAAAAGATCTATGTCTTCACATAGCGGGTCTCAATAAATGTTAGCCCCACTGCCCTCTTCCCAGTTTTACTCACATTAGGTAATTTATTGCTCTCCTCTTGTTTTCCTAAATGGACTTTCATTCTGTAAGAGAAAGACATGCTTAGAAAGCAGTCGGGGGAAAAAGGAAGGTTGGTACACAGATTGTGATGAAATGATAGGTAGTAAAAAAGTAGGAAATCAACCCATCACTAGCCTAATAGTAGAACCATTCCTAAAACAAGGGCCTAGAAACTTGATATGAAGATCCAAGCACTCTTCTATGAGCCGGTGCCTAAACTTCAATGCACGTGCTTTTTAGTGACATCATTGCTGTGTCTGCACAACTGCCTTTCTTCCTGTTTGTACTGGAGATTGGTGTTCTGGGAACCTGAAAGTGCCCAGGGTTAAATAAATTCAGGGCAAGCAAAGTGTTACTGTTCTGAGACCTGGTGTTAACCCTGATTATAATTAATATTTTTTTTCCAGATACAGAAACATGAGCATAGGGTCAGGTACTCAAACGTCATAAGAGTATTTGCAGGGGAGCTTACCTGGGATGTTGGAAGAGTCGAATAAGAGTAACTACCTTCTGCTATGGTGGCAAGCAACGCAAATTGGATTCTATCACTCTACTCAGAATCCTCAGATGGCTTCCTATGTGTTATGGACTAAATTGTGTCCCTCCCATAATTCACCACATTGAAATCCTAATACCTGCTATCCCAGAATGTGACTGTATTTGAATTTACGAACTTTAAAGAAGTGACTGAGTTAAAATGAGGCAATTAAGATGGGCACTAATACCATTTTCCTGGTGTTCTTGCAAGAGAGATTAGGACACACAGAGAGAACCCTGGATGTGTATGCACAAAGGAGAGACCCGGTGAGGGGGTGGCAAGTGGGCAGCCATCTGCAAGCTAAGGAGAGAGTCCTCACCAGAGATCAACCCTGCCAGCATCTTGATCCTGAACTCCCAGCTTCCAGAACTATGGGACAATACATTTCTGCTGCTTAAGCCACTTAAGTCTGTGGTTTTTGTTATGGTGGCCCCAGCAGTGAATACACCATCCCTTTTGGAGTGAAAATCAAAGTCCTTATAGTGGCCAGCATACTTCCCTGTGAGTTTCCCACTGTTATTGTAACAAATTACTATGAATTTAGTGGCTTAGAACAACACCTTGTTATGTTTAGTTCTGAAGTCAAAGTCTGAAACGGGTCTTCCTGGGCTAAAACCGAGGTGTTGGTCTTGTTGTCTTGCTCCTGGAGGCTCTGGGGGAGAATCTATTTCCTTGCCTTTTCCAGCTCCTAGAAGCTGCCCCTACTCCTAGTAGCCTCATCCTCTGTCTTCAAAGCCAACAAGGTCATCACTCCAGCCTGTGCTTCTGTTGTCACCTCTCCTTCTCTGATACACTGCCTTCCTCTTTCATAGGTAAGGAATTTTACTTTTACATTAAGTCCACCTTTACATTACATCCTGGATAATCCAGCATGATCTATCAGCTACTGAGCAACCTAATTCTACCTGCCACCTTCATTTCCTCTCAGCAAGTAACAGAACAAAGTGACGGTTTCCAGGGATTAGAATGTGGACTTCTACGGGGAGGTAGGAGGGTGATTGTTACTCTACTGACTGCATTCAGCATCCCTGCAACTTCTTTGAGTTCATTTCCCTGCACTCTCTCCTCCCTTCCTCCACTGGCCCCACGTGGGCCTTTTGCTTTCCAGGAAACATCAGATGTGCCAAGCAAATTCCCACCCAGGGCCTCTATATTCACTGTTTCCTTTGCCAGGAGTGCTTGACCCCAGTGGTCAGCGCAGTTCCTACTGACCTCTTACCCAGGGATTGCCCTGATCTCTCTGTGCAAAATTACAACCCCACCCTCACCATCCCCTCCTCCCTATGCCTGCACTGTTTTTTCACATAGTGGTTGCAGTCTTTGGATGGATGTATATGTTCATGGTCATCTCCCCAGCCCTCCCCACTAGAATGCAAGTCCAAGAGAGCAGAGACTTTGGCCATGTTCATTGCTGTCCCCCTGCACCTAACTCAAAGTCTAGCAAATAGCAGGTGCTCAGTAAATGGTTTCCAAATAAATAAGTAAATAGAATACAAAGTGTGATGCAAAGGCCTAAACCTAAATTACACTAGATAAGCTTAAAAATGTGAATGAAAATTTTAATTGATGAATAAAAACAGAGCTGCAATCTACAGAAATCCTTAGACATAGCAAAGTAATCAAGAAAAGGATGAGTGCACGCCATAAATCCATGGGAGGCTTTTGGTCAAGGACGTGCATGGGCATTCAACACTTTTAGGGCAGGGAGGGGCTCTCTGGGGCACCCTGCTGAGAATTCTTTGGAAGTGACTTTGAAAGCAGTGAGGGCAAAGGGCCACAGAATCCACCTGTAGGAGCTGAGGTTTGGGGGAAATCCCAGGGCGTTCCGCCATTTCTCTGACACACTTGGGAGTGGTTACCTCAAGTCAGGAAACGTTGTAAAGGCCCAGAAGGGAGATTATTCTATTCACATACCTCAAACCGTTCCTGTCCCATGGACGTGAAAATACTTACTTTGGGGAGACAACAGGTTTGGTTATCGGTTGGGCATAATTTTGTTTTTTTCCAGCTGGAGGAAGAGGAGAGAGCCTGACAGTGAAAACGGAAATCATGAGAAAGAGAAAATTGGAAATTCAGAAAACTGCTTTAGCACTCTCAGGTAAGGGAGATCCCCACAGTGGCCCCAAATTGGAAGACACAATCTGCCAATGGGAATCTTTATAATCAGGATGGTCTGGGGAACCTCAGGCCGATGACCCTGGCACTTGTTCACTGACCAGGGGTTCCTGGGCTGCAGTCCTCTAGTTCCAGAAGCTCTTTGACCCGCATGTGGGGGGCCCTGCCATAGCCCTTTCCCTCCTGTGCTTACTCTGCAGATTCCTCATTGAAACCACACTCCGCCCCTGCTGCCCTGCCCAGAGTGCTGTGCAGCCAACAGGTGAGTAAAGCCGGGCTTTCTGGCCGCTTTGGGATTTTGCTGCCAAGCTGACTGTTTTGGAAATCTTTTGAGAGAAGGATGGCTGCCCCACTCCACGGAACCCAAGCCCTCCGGCCACACTCCATCCTGGATAATCCTTACTTGGGCTTCACCGAGGAGGTCTTGCTTGGTGGCTGAGGGGTCTTGATTAGCTTTCGTGGCCCCAAGTTCCAGGGATCCCAGCAGGTGCAGTAGATGAGGGGGTTGGGGTACATGGCAGGTCAGGGGCTGTCTTGGCTGCTTGGTCAGGAGGCCCTCACCGAAGTGGGAAAACAGCAGCAGAGTTACACTGTTGAGAGTCAGAGCAACAACGCTTAGAGATGAATTGGGAAGAACCAGGGAAAGCCCAAAGCACAGATGACAGATTCTGGAAGCTGTCAGTGTGGTACAGGGTCTCGAACATAGTGCAACACCTCACCTCTGGCCACCCAGGAGATCTGACTTGAACGCTGTTTACCATTTGATGTTGTTGTTATTTAGTCGCTCAGTCATGTCCGACTCTTTGCAACCCCATGGACTGCAGCCTACCAGGCTCCTCTGTCCACAGGATTTCCCAGACAAGAATACTGGAGAGGGTTGTCATTTTCTTCTCCAGGGGATCTTCCTGACCCAGGATCAAACCTGCATCTCCTGCATTGGCAGGCAGGTTCTTTACCACTGGGCCACCTGGGAAGGAGTTGCTGAGTGCTTACTATGAGCCAGATCTACAATAAATGATCAGTCATTGTTATGCCAACTTGACAGGTGAGGATAGTGAGGCTCAGATAGGTAACGGAGGAAGCAAGTCACAAAGCTGGAAACAAACACAAATCTATCTGACTCCTGAGCATTTGCTCTTCCATCAGGTCACACTAGCTATCTCTGAAGTGCAGAGAAATGCCTGTAACAGGTAGGTCATGCATAGACTTTCCTAGAAAAGCAGCTCTGTTACTCAAATTACAGTGCAAGGGAACCTTTCAGGTTCTCTTTCCTGGTCACTGGCCTGAATTGCACAGCCAAAACTCTTCCTTCTCGGCTTCATAAAAACAAAAAACTCTATAACAAAGGTCTGCATGAAAAACAACTATCAGGTAAACATGGAGGCTTGATCATACTTGTTTATCTTATTTCTTTTTCAGAACTCCACTAAAATGAGAGTACAGATTAAGAGAGATATTTAATTCCACAAGAACAGAGAGAGGGAGAGAGGAGACAATATTGCACAAGTGATGTCCATATGGGCTCGGCACTGTGACTCCCTCACTGAGTACACCATAGGAAACTACAGTTCATGGGCCTGCAAAGGACATACAAACCAGCAGAAGCCAATTTCCAGGAGAAAGCCCCCCAAGATGCAGGGTTGGAACTGGTAGATTATCCGATGTTTCGGATGGGTATTCGACATCTGCTGGAGCACATGGTAGGGCAAATGGTATTCCTTCCCCTTCCTCCCCTCCCCCATGTTCTGAGTAAATATGTTACCTTACATGCCAAAAGGGGCTCTGTAGCTGTGATCAAGGATTCACCTCAACCATATTTTTTTTCCTCTAGTTTTTATTAAAGTATATTTGACATACAATATATTCAGTTCAGTTCAGTTCAGTTGCTCAGTCGTGTCTGACTCTTTGTGACCCCATGGACTGCAGCACATCCAAGTCCAAGTCCAAGGGAGTCCAAGTCTTCTCCAACACCACAGTTCAAAAGCATCAATTCTTTAGTGCTCAGCTTTCTTTATAGTCCAACGCTCACATCTATACATGACTACTAGAAAAACCATAGCTTTGACAAGACGGACCTTTGTTGGCAAAGATATGTCTCTGTTTTTTAACATGCTGTCTAGATTGGTGATAGCTTTTCTTCCAAGGAGCAAGCGTCTTTTAATTTCATGGCTGCAGTCACCATCTGCAGAGATTTTGGAGTCCAAAAAAATAAAGTCTCCCACTGTTTCCACTGTCTATTTGCCATGAAGTGATGGGACCAGATGCCATGACCTTAGTTTTCTGAATGTTGAGTTTTAAGTCAACTTTTTCACTTTCCTCTTTCACTTTCATCAAGAGGCTCTTTAGTTCTTTCTCGATTTCTGCCATAAGGGTGGTGTCATATGCATATCTGAGGTTATTGATATTCTCCCAGCAATTTTAATTACAGCTTGTGCTTCATCCAGCCCAGTGTTTCTCATGATGTACTCTGCATAGAAGTTAAATAAGCAGGGTGACAATATACAGCTTTGACGTATTCCTTTTCCTATTTGGAACCAGTCTGTTGTTCCATGTCCAGTTCTAACTGTTGCCTCCTGACCTACATACAGAATTCTCAAGAGTCAGGTCAGGTGGTCTGGTATTTCTATCTCTTTCAGAATTTTCCACAATTTGCTGATATCCACACAGTCAAAGGCTTTGGCGTAGTCAATAAAGCAGAAATAGGTGTTTTTCTGGAACTCTCTTGCTTTTTCAATGATCCAACAGATGTTGGCAATTTGATCTCTGGTTCCTCTGACTTTTCTAAATCCAGCTTGAACATCTGGAAGTACATGGTTCGCATACTGTTGAAGCCTGGCTTGGAGAATTTTGAGCATTACTTTACTAGCATGTGAGATGAGTGCAATTGTGTGGTAGTTTGAGCATTCTTTGGCATTGCCTTTCTTTGGAATTGGAATGAAAACTGACCTTTTCCAGTCCTGCGGCCACTGCTGAGTTTTCCAAGTTTGCTGGCATATTGAGTGTAGCACTTTCACAGCATCATCTTTCAGGATTTGAAACAGCTCAACTGGAATTCCATCACCTCCATTAGCTTTGTTCATAGTGATGCTTTCTAAGGCCCACTTAACTTCACATTCCAAGATGTCTGGCTCTAGATGAGTGATCACACCATCATGATTATCTGGGTCATGAAGATCTTTTGTACAGTTCTTCCTTGTATTCTTGCCACCTCTTCTTAATATCTTCTGCTTCTGTTAGGTCCATACCATTTCTGTCCTCCATCAAGTCCATCTTTGCATGAAATGTTCCCTTGGTATCTCTCATTTTCTTGAAGAGATTTCTAGTCTTTCCCATTCTGTTGTTTTCCTCTATTTGCGTTGATCACTGAGGAAGGCTTTCTTATCTCTCCTTGCTATTCTTTGGAACTCTGTATTCAGATGTTTATTTCTTTCCTTTCCTTCTTTGCATTTAGCTTCTCTTCTCAGCTATTTGCAAGGCCTCCTGAGACACCTATTTTGCTTTTTGCATTTCTTTCCCTTGGGGATGGTCTTGATCCCTGCCTCCTGTACATTATCATGAACCCCTGTCCATAGTTCCTCAGGCACTCTGTCTGTCCAGTCCAATCCCTTGACTCTATTTCTCACTTCCACTGTATAACTGTAAGGGATTTGATTTAGGTCATACCTGCATGGTCTAGTAGTTCTTCCCTACTTTCTTCAATTTAATTGTGAATTTGGCAATAAGGAGTTCATAATCTGAACCACAGTCAGCTCCTGGTCTTGTTTTTGCTGAGTGTATAGAGCTTCTCCATCTTTGGCTGCAAAGAATATAATCCATCCGATTTTGGTGTTGACCATCTGGTGATGTGCATGTGTAGTCTTCTCTTGCGTTATTGGATGAGGGTGTTTGGTATGACCAGCGCATTCTTTTGGCAAAACTCTGTTAGCCTTTGTCCTGCTTCATTCTGTATTCCAAGGCCAAATTTGCCTTTTACTCCAAGTATTTCTTGACTTCCTACTTTTGCATTCCTTATAATGATGAGGACATCTTTTTTGTGTGTTAGTTCTAGAAGGTCTTGTAGGTCTTCATAAAACTGTTTAACTTCAGCTTCTTCAGCATTACTGGTTGGGGCATAGATGTGGATTAATGTGATATTGAATGGTTTGCTTTGGAGATGAACAGAGATCATTCTGTCGTTTTTCAGATTGCATCCAAGTACTGCATTTTGGACTATATTGTTGACTATGATGGCTACTCCATTTCTTTTAAGGGATACAATATATTAGTTTCCAGTATACAACACAGTGATTTGACATTTATATACATTATAAGCTAATAAAAGTCTAGTAACCATTTGTCACATGCAAAGTTATTACAATGATATTGAGAATATTCCCTATGCTATATGTTATATCTCTATGATAGTTATTTTATAACTGGAAATTTGTATCTCTTGATCCTCTTCACCTTTTTTGCCCAAGTTTTTACCCTTCTTCTTTCTGGCAACCACTTTGTTCTCTGTATCTGAGTCTGTTTCTGTTTTGTCTTGTTTGTTCATTTGCTTTTTTAAAAAAAATTTAAAAGTCATTGTTAAAGTTTTTGTTGAAAATAACTCACATTCAAAAGGAAAGGCCAATATGATGTGTTATCAGAATGAGTAAATCAGAGTTGATTGGCTGGTTAAAAAGTCATATGGAAAAGTTGAAAGGAAACTGAGTTTTAAAAGAGTGTAAATAATTAAAATGTTTTAAAATGTTATATTAAAATTAGAAATTTTATTCTAAAGATATAGAATATACTGGAATGTTTGCAAAAATGAAAAAGGATGATTTGTTTTTTAGATTCCATATATAAGTGAAATCATACTGTTTGTCTTTCTCTGACTTGTTTCACTTGGCATAATAGTCTCTAGGTCCATTCATATTATTGCAAATGGCAAGATTTCATTCTTTTTTTGTGACTTAGTAATATTCCATTATATCCCTCTTCACAACATTCTTTATGAAAATTTCCGTTGGGTTTTGGAATCAGTTGGGTCTGATTTTGCACAGGAAATCTGCTTATCATCTGTGGGACACCAATAAATGTACTTTCATTTTTATGAGTCTCAGCTTCCTCATCTGCAAAATGGGGAAAAAATTCATGCCTCCTCACTGGGCTCTCAGGCACATGAAATGAGACCATGTCACGAAAGTTCTCAGCACACTGCCTTGCATACATTAGGGTTTCAAAAACTGGCAATTGAGTTTAGGAACATTATGAAGAAGGTATTTTGTTTACAGAAGCTTTTATTTCTAAATTTGTAGGAGAATAGGCTTTAAAAAATATGTATTAAATTGAATTATGTTTGTTGTAAAGAAAATAACACAGAAAAGCCCAACTAAGTAAAAATAATCCAAAATACTAGCATCTAGAGGTGACCACTGAAAATATTTTGGTGAGTGCCCTCTAGAATTCTCTCTAGTCTAGAGAAACAGATGCATAATTTTCCATGAATGAAAGAAAATTCTACTTACATCCTAGACATGCCTTTTTAAACATATAGTCAGTAACTATATACATATAAAATCATAGAATTATTTTTAAACTTAAGTTTACTGTGGAGAAATTCCTAAAATGTACAGTAGAGAAAAGAGTACAGTGAACTCACACATATTGTCACCTAGCTATAATAACTAGCAATTTATGGCTAGTCTCTTCCATCTTAGCTCACCTTTTTAAAAATTGGAGAATAATTGCTTTACAATGTTGTGCTTGTTTCTGCTGTACAACAATGTGAATCAACTGTAAGTTTACATATACACCCTCCCTCTTGAGACTCCCTCCCACTCCCCTCCCCTACCCCTCTAGGTCATTGCAGAGCAGTGAACTGAGTTAATCCACTTTTCTAACACTAGATTATTTTAAAGAAAATTTACAGCAAATCTATAATTTTAATTATTTAAAACAAACCTTTTAAACAAGACTGAAGACTTCCTTGGTTGTCTAATGGTTAAGAATCTGCCTGCCAAAGCAGGAGGCACAGGTTTCATCCCTGGTCCAGGAAGATTCCACGTGCTGCAGGGAAACTAAGCTCACGTGCCACAAGTACTGAGCCCTCACACCCTGGAACCCATGCTCCACAACAAGAGAGTAGCCCAGCTCACTGCAACTAGAGAAAGCCCACGTGCAGCAACGAAGACCCAAGCGAACAAAAAGTAAACAACAAAAAAAAAATTAAAAAGCCTGAAATTTGTTTCTATATTATCATGACTTTGTAAATTTCTCTTCTATGAATGTACCCATTTATACTTTTAGCTAGTTTTGTAAATAAACATTTGCTTGTTTCCTTTTTTCCCGATTATGCCGATTATGAGCAATGCCTTGGTGCATATTCTTTTGCTCTTATAAAGTAAAGGCTTCCAAACACCCATGGGAATGATACTCAAAATTATTAACAACCAGTAAGACAAGGGTATGGAACAAGCAGAATAGTTGAGGGTTATGGAGTGTAACAGGGTGACAGAGGACCCCACTCCCATCCCCACACCAGGTAGTAACCACTCGCTGAATCCTGAGGAGGTCTGGGGGTGCCAGGAGAATTGTGGAGGTAACCAAGGAGGCAGGCATGACATTTGAGGGGCTTGAACAATGTATATGAACAGTCAGTATGGCAGTATTTTATATTTCAATAACTGTGCATACAAGCTAAATGTCACCCCTCTGCCTTCATATTCCTTCAAGAGGGAATCACTGTTAACAGCTTTTTGTGTATCTTTCCAGGAATATTCTATAATATTTAAAAAGTTTTTACATAAACAAGAACACACTTTACACACTACACCATGCTGTGCCTTTTTTGGTATATGTATATCTGGACTTTCCAGGTGGCTCAGTGGTAAAGAATCTGTCTGCCAGGCAGGAAACTCAAGTTCGATCCCTGGGTTAAGAAGATCCCCTGGAGAAGGAAATGGCAACCCACCCTAGTATTCTTGCCTGGGAAATCCCATGGACAGACGCGCTTGGGAAGTTACAAATCCAAGGGGTCACAAAACAGTTGGACACGACTTGGCAACTAAACAACAACAGGATATCTAATAGATATTTCCATATCAGCATGGATGGATCTAATGCATACACAGTGGCTAGATGTGCATTTTATGGCTCCAAGACTACAGGGGTGTGTGTGTATGTTTTAGAATCTTGCCCCTCACTCTTTTCCTTTCCTATCTCTCTTTCTGATGATTTTACCTGAGACTTATGGACTGAATGTGCCAATTGGTGACCCTGTAGTCACCAGTGCGCAGCTGAGCCTCCAGAAAGGTCACTGGTTCGCATTAATAATCAGAAGAAAAAAATTTTTATGAAACATCTTTCCAAAGAGCTTACCTTGGACTGCCCAAAGATTTGTTTTCCCCATGTAGTTTCTTTTCAATTCAAGAGTCTTAAAGTCACCATAAGGTTAGAGAAGCTCTTTTTCATCAATGAAAAATCAGAATTAATTTTAGGTCAAATCCGGAGGGTTCCAGGATGCGAGACTTTAGTGGTCATTCCAAGTGATTGAAATGCCAGAGCAGAAAATCCACAGTTTTCCAGGGAATCCAGTCAAAGTCTTTCACAAAGGCTGACCTGGCATGAGCATGAATTTCCCTTCTGAAGACAGTCCAGCGTGAGGCTTTTAGTATTGCAGTGTAAGTCAAACTAGAGGAGAAAGTCACTCCTTCACTCAGACTCTCTTGTGAGAGTTGGAGTTGTGAGATATTTCCTTAGCAGATAGTGGGGGAAGGTTTGTTTCTTTTATTGCTATGGAAACAGAACGGCAGCATCTCATTGGCTCAGGCCCTCAGCTCTTAAGAGAGAAGTCTGGAGAAGCAGCCATTAAGAAATTCTCCAAGATGTGAGACAAGATATGTTTAAGACATACTACCGGAGGAAACAGAATTAAGTAGCACTCCTAGGCTTAGTAGGCTGTGGCAGGATCTGTGGTGGGTTTTAAATTCTTGTCATTTGCTCACAGAAACCTAAAACTCTAAAGCAGGCACTTTCTTCCTTGAATTTCAGGCTTTGAAATCTGTTTAAGTGCCAGGCCCCGGGGGTAGGAGGCCTTTTCAATTACCAAGAAGCTCAGATTTTTTTTGCCGGAAAAGAAAACTGCTTTTACTCATTACAGAAAAAAAGAAGCTTGTTTATCAAAGACCAGTAACTTTTATTTTTATTCTACTGCACCTCACTGTATTGGACATGAAAGTGAAAGTGAAGTCGCTCAGTCGTGTCCGACTCTTTGCGCGACCCCATGGACTGTAGCCCACCAGACTCCTCTGTTCCTGGGATTTTCCAGGCAAGATACTGGAGTGGGTTGCCATTTCCTTCATATTTTATTGTAAAAAATTGCATGAAATAATACCCTTATTACATACTATTTTATCTTTCTTTTTAAAATAATTTTAAATTTTCATTTATGTTTAAAAATTATTTTAAAAATTTATTGTATATTGGAGCAGAGTTGATTAACAATGTTGTGTTAGTTTCAGGTGTACAGCAAAGTAATTCAGTTATACATATACATATGCCTATTCTTTTCCAAATTCTTTTCCTATTTATGTTACTACAGAATATTGAGCAGAGTTCCTTGTGCTATACAGTAGGTCCTTGTTGATTATCTATTTTAAATGCAGTAGTGTGTACATGTTAAGACCAGACTCCCAATCTGTTCCTTCTTTTATATTTTTAACAATTCTTCTATTTAAAATGAAAGCTCATTATAAATCCACTTTATTGATTTCATGATTTGTCATAAGCCAGAGCTTTTAGAACATTGGTATAAGTTCATCCATTCATTCTACTCCATCAGATCAGTTCAGTTCAGTCACTCAGTTGTGTTCAACTCTGCGACCCCATGGACTACAGCACGCCAGGCTTCCCTGTCCATTACCGACTCCTGGAGCTTGCTCATATTCATGTCCATTGAGTTGGTGATGCCATCCAACCATCTTGTCCTCTGTCGTCCCCTTCTTCTCCTGCCTTCAATCTTCCCAGCATCAGGGCCTTTTCCAATGAGTCAGTTCTTCGCATCAGGTGGCCAAAGTATTGGAGTTTCAGCTTCAACATCAGTCCTTCCAATGAATATTCAGGACTGATTACCTTTAGGATGGACTGGTTGGATCTCCTTGCAGTCCAAGGGACTCTCAAGAGTCTTCTCCAACACCACAGTTCAAAAGCATCAATTCTTCAGTGCTCAGCTTTCTTTATAGTCCAAACTCACATCCATACATGACTACTGGAAAAACCATAGCTTTGACTAGAAGGAACTTTGTCGGCAATGTAATGTCTCTGCTCTATAATATGCTGTCTAGGTTGGTCATAGCTTTTCTTTCAAGGAGCAAGCGTCTTTTAATTTCATGCCTGAGGTCACCATCTGCAGAGATTTTGAAGCACCAGAAAATAGTCTTTCACTGTTTCCACTGTTTCGCCATCTATTTGCCATGAAGTGATGGGACCAGATGCCATGATCTTAGTTTTCTGAATGTTGAGTTTTAAGCCTGGTTTTTCACTCACTTCTTTCACTTTCATCAAGAGGCTCTTTAGTTTTTCTTTGCTTTCTGCCATAAGGGCGGTGTCATCTGCATATCTGAGGTTATTGATATTTCTCCCAGCAATCTTGATTCCAGCTTGTGCTTCATCCAGCCCGGCATTTCTCATGATGTACTCTGCGTATAAGTTAAATAAGCAGGGTGATGACATACAGCCTTGACATACTGCTTTCCACATTTGGAACCAGTCTGTTGTTCCACATCCGGTTCTAACTGTTGCTTCTTGACCTGCATACAGATTTCTCAGTAGGCAGGGCAGGTGGTCTGGTATTCCCATCTCTTTCAGAATTTTCACAGTGTGTTGTGATCCACACAGTCAAAGGCTTTGGCATAGTCAATAAAGCAGAAGTAGATACTTTACTGGAACTCTCTTGCTTTTTTGATGATCCAGCAGATGTTGGCAATTTAATCTCTGGTTCCTCTGCCTTTTCTAAATGCAGCTTGAACATCTTGAAGTTCATGGTTCACGTATTGCTGAAGCCTGGCTTGGAGAATTTTGAGCATTACTTTGCTGGCCTGTGAGATGAGTGCAATTATGCAGTAGTTTGAACATACCTTGGCATTGCCTTTTCTTTGGGATTGGAGTGAAAACTGACCTTTTCCAGTCCTGTGGCCACAGATGAGTTTTTCAAATTTGCTAGCATATTGAGTGCAGCACTTTCACAGCATCATCTTTTAGCATTTGAAATAGCTCAATTGGAATTCCATCACCTCCACTAGCTTTGTTTGTAGTGATGCTTCCTAAGGCCCACTTGACTTCGCACTCCAGGATGTCTGGCTGTAGGTGAGTGATCACACCATCGTGGTTAGCTGGGTCATGAAGAGCTTTTTTGTATAATTCTTCTATGTATTCTTACCACCTCTTTTTAATATCTTCTGCTTCTGTTAGGCCAATACCATTTCTGTCCTTTATTGTGCCCATCTTTGCATGAAATGTTTCCTTGGTATCTCTCATTTTCTTGAAGAGATCTCTAGTCTTTCCCATTCTATTGTTTTCCTCTATTTCTTTGCATTGATCACTGAGGAAGGCTTTCTTATCTCCTTGCTATTCTGTGGAACTCTGTATTCAAATGGGTATATCTTTCCTTTTTCCTTTCTCCTTTCTCCAGTACCCTTGCCTGGAGAATCCCATGGACAGAGGAGCTGGGTAGGCTGCAGTCCATGGGGTTGCTAAGAGTCAGACAGGACTGAGTGACTTCACTTTCACTTTTCACATTCATGTATGGGAGAAGGAAATGGCAACCCACTCCAGTGTTCTTGCCTGGAGAATCCCAGGGACGGGGGAGTCTGGTGGGCTGCCGTCTATGGGGTCGCACAGAATTGGACATGACTGAAGCGACTTAACAGCAGCAGCAGCAGCTTTTCTCAGCTATTTGTAAGGCCTCCTCAGACAACTATTTTGCTTTTTTGCATTTCTTTGTCTTGGGGATGGTCTTGATTACTGCCTCCTGTACAATATCATGAACCTCTGTCCATAGTTCTTCAGGCACTCTGTCTATCAGATCTAATCCCTTGAATCTATTTCTCAATTCTACTGTATAATTATAAGGGATTTGATTTAGGTCATACCTGCATGGTCTAGTGGTTTTCCCTACTTTCTTCAATTTAATTCTGAATTTGGCAATAAGGAGTGCATGGTCTCAGCTATAGTCAGCTCTGGGTCTTGTTTTTGCTGGCTTTATTGAACTTCTCCATCTTTGGCTACAAAGAATATAATCAATCTGATTCAGTGTTGATCATCTGGTGATGTGCATGTGTAGAGTCTTCTCTTGTGTTGTTAGAAGAGGGTGTTTGCTCTGACCAGTGTGTTATTTTGGCAAAACTGTGATAGCGTTTGCCCTGCTTCATTTAGTACTCCAAGATCAATTTGCTTGTTACTCCAGGTATCTCTTGACTTCCTACTTTTGCATTTCAGCCCCTTATCATGAAAAGGACATCTCTTTTGGGTGTTAGTTCTAGAAGATCTTGTGTGTCTTCATAGAACTGTTCTTCAGCATTACTCTTGGGGTATAGACTTGGATTACTGTGATATTGAATGGTTTGCCTTGGAAATGAACAGAGATCATTCTGTCATTTTTGAGATTGCATTCAAGTACTGCATTTCAGACTCTTTTGTGGACTATGAGGGTTACTCCATTTCTTCTAAGGGATTCTTGCCCACAGTAGTATATATAATGGTCATCTGAGTTAAATTCACTCATTTCAGTCCATTTTAGTTCACTGATTCCTAAAATGTTGATGTTCACTCTTGCCCTCTCCTGTTAACCGCTTCCAATTTACCTTGATTCATGGACCTAACATCCAGGTTCCAATGCAATATTTTTCTTTACAGCATCAGACTTTACTTCCATCACTAGTCAGATCCACAATTGAGTGTTGTTTTTGCTTTGGCTCCATCTCTTCATTCTTTTCTTGAGTTATTTCTCCACTTTTCTCCAGTAGCATATTGGGCACCTACCCACCTGGGGAGTTCATCCTTCAGTGTACCATCTTTTGGCTTTTTGTACTATTCATGGGGTTATCAAGGCAAGAATACTTGCCATTTCCTTCTCCAGTGGACCATGTCTTGTCAGAACTCTCCATCGTGACCTGTCCATCTTGGGTGGCCCTACATGACATGGATCATAGTTTCAGTGGGTTAGACAAAGCTGTGGTCCATGTGAGCAATTTGATTAGTTTTCTTTGATTGTGGTTTTTATTCTGTCTGCCCTCTGATGGATAAAGATAAGAGGCATATGGAGGTTTCCTGATGGGAGAAACTGACTGAGGGGGAAACTGGGTCCTGTTCTGATGGGCAGAACAAAAGCTAGTGGAGGTGATGGAATTCCAGTTGAGCTATTTCAAATCATAAAAGATGATGCTGTGAAAGTGCTGCACTCAATATGCCAGCAAATTTGGAAAACTCAGCAGTGGCCACAGGACTGGAAAAGGTCAGTTTTCATTCCAATCCCAAAGAATGGCAATGCTAAAGAATGCTCAAATTACCACACAATTGCACTCATCTCACACACTAGTAAAGTAATGCTCAAAATTCTCCAAGCCAGGCTTCAACAATACATGAACCATGAACTTCCAGATGTTCAAGCTGGTTTCAGAAAAGGCAGAGGAACCAGAAATCAAATTGTCAACATCTGCTGGATCATCAAAAAAGCAAGAGAATTCCAGAAAGACATCTATTTCTGCTTTATTGACTATGCCAAAGCCTTGACTGTGTGGATCACAATAAATTGTGGAAAATTCTGAAAGAGATGGGAATACCAGACCACCTGACCTGCCTCTTGAGAAACCTATATGCAGGTCAGGAAGCAAAGTTAGAACTGGACATGGAACAACAGACTGGTTCCAAATAGGAAAAGTACGTCAAGGCTGCATATTGTCACCCTGCTTATTTAACTTATAGGCAGAGTACATCATGAGAAAGGCTGGGCTGGATGAAGCACAAGCTGGAATCAAGATTGCCGGGAGAAATATCAATAACTTCAGATATGCACATGACACCACCCTTATGGCAGAAAGCGAAGAAAAACTAAAGAGCCTCTTGATGAAAGTGAAAAAGTTGGCTTAAAGCTCAACATTCAGAAAACTAAGATCATGGCATCTGGTCCCATCACTTCATGGCAAATAGATGGGGAAACAGTGGAAACAGTGGCTGACTATTTTTTTGGGCTCCAAAATCACTGCAGATGGTGACTGTAGCCATGAAATTATTATTTTTTTTTTCTGCTCTCTCCTTTATTTCTTTCTTTTTTTTTTTTTTTTAGAGTCTATAGTTTATTTTTAGTTCATGCTGGACACTGATGAGTACAACAGATTATTATTTTGGTCCGATGTGGATCCAATCTTACATCATTTCTTTCTTTTCTTTTTTTTTTTTTTTAAATTTTAAAATCTTTAATTCTTACATGCGTTCCCAAACATGAACCCCCCCTCCCACCTCCCTCCCCACAACATCTCTCTGGGTCATCCCCATGCACCAGCCCCAAGCAAGCTGCACCCTACGTCAGACATGGACTGGCGATTCAATTCTTACATGACAGTATACATGTTAGAATTCCCATTCTCCCAAATCATCCCACCCTCTCCCTCTCCCTCTGAGTCCAAAAGTCTGGTATACACATCTGTGTCTTTTTTCCTGTCTTGCATACAGGGTCGTCATTGCCATCTTCCTAAATTCCATATATATGTGTTAGTATACTGTATTGGTGTTTTTCTTTCTGGCTTACTTCACTCTGTATAATTGGCTCCAGTTTCACCCATCTCATCAGAACTGATTCAAATGAATTCTTTTTAATTGTAGCCATGAAATTAAAACACACTTACTGATTGGAAGAAAAGTTATGACCAACCTAGATAGCATATTCGAAAGCAGAGACATTACTTTGCCAAGAATGGTCTGTCTAGTCAAGGCTATGGTTTTTCCAGTGGTCATGTATGGATGTGAGAGGTGGACTATAAAGAAAGCTGAGTGCCCAAGAATTGATGTTTTTGAACCGGGGTGTTGGAGAAGACTCTTGAGAGTCCCTTGGACAGAAAGGAGATCCAAACAGTCCATCCTAAAGGAAATCAATCCTGAATATTCATTGGAAGGACTGATGTTGAAGCTGAAACTCCAATACTTTGGCCACCTGATGCAAAGAGCTGACTCATTGGAAAAGATCCCAATGGTGGGAAAGATTGAAGGCAGATGGAGGAAGGGATGAGAGAGGATGAGATGGTTGGATGGCATCACCGACTCAATGGGCATGAGTTTGAGTAAAGTCTGGGAGTTGGTAATGGACAGGGAGGCCTGGCATACTGCAATCCATGGGATAGCAAAGAATTGGACAGGACTGAGTGACTGAACTTAAGTGAACTGAACTGATGGGTGAGGACATGCTCAGTAAATCTTTAATCCAATTTTCTGTTAATGGGCAGTGCTGTTGTTTGACCTGAGGCCAAACTACGGTGGAGGTAATGAAGATAATGGTGACCTGCTTCAAAAGGTCCCATGCATACACTGCAGCACTCAGTGCCCCAACCCAGCAGCAGGCCACTGCTGATCCACGCCTCTTCCGGAGACTCCTGGACCCTCGTGGACAAATCTGGGTCAGTCTCTTGTGGGGTCACTGTTCCTTTCTCCTGGGTCCTGGTGTGCACTAGGTTTTGTGTGTGGCCTCCAAGAGTCTATTTCTCCAGTCCTGTGTAAGTTCTGTCAGCTCTGTGGTGGAGTTAATGGCGACCTTCTCCAAGAGGGCTTATTCCATTCCCAGGTGTGCTGCACCCAGAGCTCCTGCCCTTGTGGCAGAGCACTGCTGACCCATATCTCTGCAGGAGACACTCAAACACTCACAGGCAGGTCTGGCTCAGTCTCCGTGGGGTCTCCTGGTGCACACAAGGTTTTGTTTAAGCCCTCTGAATGTCTCTGGAGGGTATGGGGTTTGATCCTAAATGCAATTTTGCCCCTCCTATCATCTTGCTGAGGCTTCTCCTTTGCCCTTGGATGTGGGGTATCTTTTGTTTTTTGATGGGATCCAACATTTTCCTGTCGATGGTTGTTCAGCAGCAACTTGTAATTTTGGAGTTCTCGCAGAAGATGAGGGCATGTCCTTCTACTCTGCCATCTTGTCCTTACTATCTATTGTGTGCCAGGCACTGTTTGTGAGGTGTGGAAGATACTTTAGTTCCCCTGATCAAAAGGATGGAAGAAACACAAGCTGGAATCAAGTTTGCTGGGAGAAATATCAATAACCTCAGATATGCAGATGACACCACCCTTATGGCAGAAAGTGAAGAGGAACTAAAAAGCCTCTTGATGAAAGTGAAAGAGGAGAGTGAAAAAGTTGGCTTAAAGCTCAACATTCAGAAAACGAAGATCATGGCATCCAGTCCCATCACTTCATGGGAAATAGATGGAGAAACAGTGGAAACAGTGTCAGACTTTATTTTTGGGGGCTCCAGAATCACTGCAGATGATGACTGCAGCCATGAAATTAAAAGATGCTTACTCCTTAGAAGAAAAGTTATGACCAATCTAGATAGCATATTCAAAGCAGAGACATTACTTTGCCGACTAAGGTCCGTCTAGTCAAGACTATGGTTTTTCCAGTAGTCATGTATGGATGTGAGAGTTGGACTGTGAAGAAAGCTGAGCGCTGAAGAATTGATGCTTTTGAACTGTGATGTTGGAGAAGACTCTTGAGAGTCCCTTGGACTGCAAGGAGATCCAACCAGTCCATTCTGAAGATCAGCCCTGGAATTTCTTTGGAAGGAATGATGATAAAGCTGAAACTCCAGTACTTTGGCCACCTCATGCGAAGAGTTGACTCATTGGAAAAGACTCTGATGCTGGGAAGGATTGGGGGCAGGAGGAGAAGGGTATGACAGAGGATGAGATGGCTGGATGGCATCACTGACTTGATGGATGTGAGTCTGAGTGAACTCTGGGAGTTGGTGATGGACAGGGAGGCCTGGTGTGCTGCGATTCATGGGGTCTCAAAGAGTCGGACACGACTGAGCGACTGAACTGACTGAACTGAACTGAGGGAAACAGACAATTAATAAATTCAATAAAAGCACAATGAAGCTTTTATTGAGGGCCTTACCCCATGTACTGGGTGTGGATAGAAAAGATCCCTTTCTAATTTAATGAGTCAGGCAATAGTTTTAACTAGAGAAAGAATTTAACTAGCTTTGCATATTAGAAAGATAAGTTTGACTGCAGTGTAGACAAGCAATTGGAGGGGCCATGGGAGGAAAACCGTTAGGAGTCTGTGGCAGTGGCCAAATGAGACCCAACAGTGGCCTCAACTGAGGGAGAAGCAGTGGAGATGGAGAGAAAGAGGACACTATAGGACTTGGTGATTGAAGGAGATGGAGGTGGTGATGATTCCTGGGTCTCTAGCTCAAGCAATTGAGCAGATGGTGGGGTCATTTATCAAGATGGGAAAGTCTGGGGAACAAACAAGTTCAGGGGAAAAGGTCATGGTTTCTTGGACTTGTTGAGTCTGAGGTGCCAGGAAGACATCCAAGAGGTAAGGTCTGTTACAGAGTTTGTTACATGTTTGGGGTGTTCAAAAGAAGAGTCTGGGCCAGAAACACTAGGAGTCTTCAAAGTAGATCATATTTTAAGCCAAGGTGGTGGATGAGATCATACAGGGAAAGGGTGTGTGTAAGAAGAGAAGAGGATCTAGAACAGAGCCCCGAGAAACAATATTTATGACAGTGCTTATCAAACTGTGGGCCAGGTATTAGTTAAAACATGTACAACTATCATGTGAATGATTGTGGCTTAAATCAAAGATGTTCATTAATTTCATGAAATACAAGTTCTGCTGGTCATGCTACTAGGGTTGGTGCAGACTCAGAAACATCATTTTAGAACTGAGTTCTTTCCATCTTTCTGTCCTGCTACCCTCAGTGTGCTGACAGAGGGGAGCCTCATGGTTGCATGATAGCTGCCACGACTCCAAGTACCATGAGCAGACTGGGTGGTGCGTGTGTGTGTTAGATGCTCATTCATGTCCGACTCTTTGTGACCCTATGGACTGTATCCCGCCAGGCTCCTCAGTCCATGGGGATTCTCCAGGCAAGAATACTGGGGTGGGTTGCCATTTCCTTCTCCAGGGGATAATCCCAACCCAGGGATTGAACGAGGGACTCCCGCATTGCCTGTAGATTCTTTACCATCTGAGCCACCAAGGAAGTCCCAAGCTAGGGTGGGGATGACTTCAAAAGCTAAAAGGGAGGGAGAAAAATTACCAAGAGAAAAAGGGGATTGTATTTAGGGGATTGGAGATTTACTTTGAGTCTGTTTATTGGGTGAAAGTTTATATTTAAAGGCTGTCTTATGCCTTTAAATCCAGGATTTGGGTCTTGTGTGGAGAGTGGCTAAAAACAAAGACACAAATGAAGTGAGTAAGGAAAATCCCAGCCATTTGTTTGAGGTTCAGCACTAATAACTTTGTGGTTTTTTCCCTCCTTTCCTCTTTTTAGACACAAGGACAACTTTAACAGCTCTAAAACAGCAGAGGGGACAGAAATGAAAGCTTCTAGGAGCTAAGTGTTAACTAGAATTTCTAGGAGCTAAGAGTTAACTGCTCCCTTTTTGGTTAAATTTAGGGAAACTTTGGCATTGCATAAAAGGCTCTTCCCAAAAGATCCGTAAGGGGATTGAAGCTACTAAAGTTCTCAGCAACTTTCCCCAAAGCAATCTGTCTTAGTACTTGGAATGGAGGTGAAAGAGGCTAGAATACCAACAGTATAACCAAGAATAAGCTGAATAAATGAATGAGAGAAACAGTGACTTAACAATTCACACATCATCAAAATTAGTTTGCACATTGGTTGAGGAAATGGGCACCATCTTCTGTAACACTGCAGACCTCGTGAAGTGGCAAATGTGATCAGCTGGTGATCGTTTACAAGCTTCCTTCCCATTCATGTAGCTCTGTTTGGTGGCTATAAGAGAATACTCCAGTGTTGAAAAGTCAGTGTTACTTTTAAGGAGCTCGTCATTATTTTCATTTCTCTTTGATCATTCCTTGTCTTTCCAGATGAATTAAGGGTGCCAAGCTAAATCCCAGAGACTCGTTCAGTAGTTTCTGAATGGCCCCTAGCCAGGGAGCCACCGGAATCATGCACAAGCCTGCATGCCACCCTCACACCTAGACAGGGAGGCCGCTGTCCTGAGCCCTGGACTTTAGAGGGCTCTGTATATCACAGGTATGCTCAAACACCTAACTTTGTTAAAGAGCACATGGGCACTTGATCTTGAACTTGGTTTTGGGATAGCAGGACCTGCAACCCTAAACATCCATTCTCATCATAAACATCATCAGGACCCAGGGCAATGCTTCTAGCCATCTCTTGCCCTTTATCTTCAGAACAAAAGATGCCCGTGACCACATGCTATCAATGTTTCTGTGTTGTTCTGCTGCTAAGGTCAGAGACCCTGCTTTGGAATGCAGAAAGGACTGGGGCAAGAGCAGTGAGGTGATAGGAAAGGGAACTTGTTCAAAAACTCTTAGAAAGCTTGAATGCTTGGATTCACCCATAATGAGATACTTTTTCCCAGTGACGCTGAGCATTCATTTTTGCTTCATGTTTTCATTTGTAATTCCACAGGTGCTCATATATCGGAGTGGTACTTGGCAGGAACTACATATTGTGGCTGAAGAGCATTTTGCGGTATGGGTCCTGATTATCTATAAATATATTTATGTATAAAGGTCTAGATGGAATGCAAATGAATCATGGTGCGAATTGTTCACATTATTGTATGAATTTTGTGGTTGCTTTGAGAGATGATGAAATAGCTGTAAAAGTGGTAGTGAATTAAATGAAATCAAAATACTTTGTAATTTTCTGGCCCATTGTACTGTTTGAATATGATGTTAAATTCTTGCTTTTAAACAATTCTGCTGAGAAGGTAAAAAAAAATTTAATGAAATTAAACTTCTTAACATATTTGACATTTATACTTTTTTCTCTAACTTCTCACATTACCTTTGATGTGTTTCACTCACACTTTCTTACACTGAAGAATAAAGCACTTCATGCCTGACAGTTGTGTTTCGGCATTTTTGGCAAACCTGTTCAGCATTTTTTCATTAAAAAATAATTTTTTTTTTGGCATTTTAGCCTTACTTCATAAAAACTAATGAAAAAAAGAAAAACCAATACTAGCATAACTCAAACATACGACAAAAACAGAAACAAAAGGCAACAATGCTGAAAGCCTCAAATCTTTAGCCTTATTTCATTAGGTTTTTGAACTTCAGACACACCCACTGATCATTTGTGAAAGAAAACACAATCAAAGATGCTTGGAACATTACTAAATTATATATCAAAGAAGTGGAGACTCATTTCTCACAAAATGCTCATATGAGCTTTAAAAAAATATAGCAGTTAAAATGTGACAGAGAAAAAAGAACATCAAAGAATTTTTTCTATTAAAATCCAACAATTTTCAAATTTAATTTCTTGGAAACAGTTTCTAAATAGTTAAGTATCAATAGTCAGTTGTGGACCATCAGAAATGAATTGCCTCATACTTCCTGAGTCTTAAGGATATGCATATCAACAACTTTAGGTTTTATTTTTTTGTTGCTGATGCTTTGCTGAGGAAACAATATGGTTATTCTATTTAAAACATCTAAAAAAATACAGTAATATCTATTTACTACTCATGACTATTGTTGGCAAATAGAGCTTGTTCTCTGTACCCAAAACAACATTAACAGAAAGGAAAGACTTAATGCAGGATTATCTGTGAAAAGAACTGGGACAAAACCACAGAAAGACAAAGGAAAATTTAAGAAGATACTCATGTTTATTATCTGATTTACATTCGACAAAGCAAAGGTAGGTGCACAAAGAGCTGTTTGACAAAGTCAAGCCCCAGATATCATACTACAGTATCTTGCTGGCAGCCACAGAGGGCCCCACGCCACTCCCTGACAGCTGCGGAGGCAAAGGGGCCACTCAGTGTCGACTCTGCTGTGCTGCGCTCAGGGAACAGGCTTGCAGGCATCCGACATCAGAGGAGTGAGCCACTGAACACCGAGAGCTCTGGTTCCAGATGTCAAGAGTCAATGTTTGAACAACAAGTACTAATTAAGTACCAGAAAAAAATAACAGGCTTTGAATACTGTATAAAAATACACCTTTTCTAGAGGACAGGCTCTTGTGAGCTGCCGATAACATGCCTCCCTTTGTCAAAGTCTGTTTATTCAGGTCAAATCAAGGACATAGAGTACAAAATTGTTTTTTAAAAACTACTTTAACAATGGTCATTAACTTTTTTCCAAGACCCATGGGTAAAGCTATTTACATAAGATTTGGGATCATGATAATTCTGGAGAACTTTTAATTCTGAGTTCACAGGGAAGGTATCCCTCCTAGTAGGCAACAGGATACTCAGAAATACCTGAGGTATAATCATTGAGAACTTTCAAAAGAAAAAAGAAAGACTGGTGTTTTCCAAACTGGCATTATAGTACCTACATAGTGGATACAAGAAAATTAAAATGTGAACTGTCCTAAAGCAAACAGATAAATTAAGAAAGAACTTGCTACAAGGCTCCAGTTCTTACTATCCTCTACACACTATTTCATTATAATAGAGAGTCTCAGGCAGTATTAAAAAATGATTTTAGATGGAAATTTCGAAAACAACAAAACCCAATTTCAAAACAGGATTCATTTCTAGAGACAAGCATCAGTTTATAATCCTTGTGTTTCTGGTGGAACAGCAACATCAGTTTAATTTTCAAAAACCAAAGTATGCTTTTCTTTAATCAGACAGGCTTACTTGGCTGTGAATACACTCTTGCCCTGCCTCTAAAGTGATCATTTTAGCATCAATTATTTTACAAATATACTAATTATACACAACATGCCCAAATCTTGCTTAATTTATAGCTGTTTATATAATATACATAAACTCTGATAATTTAACACTTTGTACTACTCTCTGGCCCTACATTTTCCTAGATCCTGATGTTTCTTGGCAACTGGCAATAGGAAGATTACTTTCTTAGAGAATAAATAAAAAGCTTACAGAATTGTCTAAAATAAGCACCCCAGAGTTACTTTACGAATTAGAAACTCAAATATTATCATTTAAAATGGGAATATTTTAGAAACTGAAACATCAGGAATTCTTCTGGTTCACATTCAGGACACTGACATTCACTTATATACCAGCTGGAATCCTTTCTGAACATTTACGTATATAGTCTTCTGACTTCAGAAGGACTGAGCAAGGGGGAGAGAATAGGGAGAGGACACTCTCACTTATAATTCTGAGAAATTTATTTAGAAAAGTCTTATTAAAAGATCTTTAAAAAGTACATAAAACCCACACATTTTGCTACTGCATGTGCATTTTGAGCCCATGAAGCAGCTCTAGAAGAGAGAAGGCCCTCCTCTGGTCTGTAACACGTATACAGATGGGAGCAACACTCGCATCAAGAATTCTTCAGAAAATGGCCTTTCACTTTAAGTCAGAACAAAGGGGCAAAACATCTGCTAAGGAAACACTGAAAAGATCAAGTAACATGCCTCCCCTTTTCAAAAATACCTAGCCTCCTTCTAGCTTCTCTCCATTATGCCTTTTATGTGATGGCATTTCTTTCTGAACTTCACAGCCGAGATAAAGATCTAGGCAAGCAATACTCAAAAAACAGGTCTGTTTCTTTCTAATTCACAGCCTTGCATCACACTGCTGGAAGCTGAAACCTAATCCCCAAGTTTCACTTTGCCATTTCACATAGTTAAAAACAAAAACAGAATCCCAGAGAAAAAACAAAAGCTTTGACTTTACCATTAAAAAGTTCATTCTCTAATTCTACAGAAATCAAGAAAAAGGCAAATTTTATTTTATATTAAAAAACAATCTCAAAGCAAGCACCTGGGTTTTACTTCAGTTTATAATAATAGACTGTGCCTGAGAATTTTTGTGCAAATACATGTCATTCTTCATTAAAAACATGCATAGCATATTTTGGGAAAAGTTTACTTGCAATCAGCTTTCCTTACAAAAAACCTTACAGACATAAATACATAACATTCTCAAATTCCTATTGATTGCACTTCTGGCTTAACCCTTCCAGCCTCCAAGGAAATTTCAAAGACATGTAACTATGTTCATACACCTTGGTCATTGCAGTTATTCAGAAGAAATATTCTGAAAACGAGATTCCTTGGTTCCAATGTACCCACACTTCCCTTCTTAAAATAAATCCTTCCTACCCCCATCCCCAACTTACACTGTTTGAGGGGGATATTGTATAAAAATACAAATTAAAAAACTGAACACTTATTAATCACAAATGCAAAAGGAATGTGGATGATGTTTGGGCTCCCAGGGGTTCAAAGGCCTGAAAACAGAAAGCAAAAAGGGAGTCTCCACTACTCTGATCTTATGAAAAAGGTGAAATTCCTTGTTTGATAAATGCAGTGAGCTTACTTTCTGATGGATGTGTAATTTAACCAGATGTTAACAGGGGCCAACATAAAAGCCACATCACTGTCATCTCAGTAACAGACCGAGTTTACCCCAGCAACCTTCTGGAACAGCTTTCTAAAGGCAGTGGTCCAAACTGCTCCTTCTTCTATCCCATCTCCTAACCTAGGTCCTTCCTGCTTACGCTCACCAGAAGTAAGTGTACTAGGAAGTTCAGTATTTCTGGTGTGTTTCAATATTACTGGATTTATTTTCTAGTCACTTTATTTTCAAGACAAGAAACACCAACTGAAGGACTACATTCAACCTTTCTCCTTTCCCTTGCCTCCAAATACTCACGACCCATTCATTTATACTTCCAAGGTATCAGACAGACCTCAGGCTAATCCTGTTTCCATTCTTTCACCCTCCCCTTTCTACATTCACAGCCCTTCTGCGACATTCCTTTTCTCTCAGACAAGACTACATATAAACAGTGCAAATCTTTCCTTCATGTGCTAACTTGATAAGAGGTCAGTCAACTGCTGAACTTCAATCCTCCTTCAGGATATCCATTTTGGGGGATGATGTGCAAACTGGGGTACTGAAGCTCCCCAACATGACTGGAAGACTCTGATTCCTCCTCAGTCCACTCAGTAAATTGCTCCCTGAATTTAAATAGACAGCAGAGTTTGGTCTTTGAAGACCATTTTCTGCTTTTTGGCTTCTTCCATTTGCCTGGGCCTGGGGGGTCTTGATCACTCTGGCTATCCCCAGTCTCTTCAGCCTGTCCACTAAGTTCATCTTCAACTGGCCAACATCAGGAGGGTTTCGGGATGGTCTCAGGCCATACATCTCTTGGAGGAATGTTTCCGCTGGTCGGGAGGCCAAAAAATTTTCAGAGAGATGCACTTGAGGCTCCACGGGCAAAGGAGAAGGGCAAGGTGAATGAGATGGTGAATTTGGTGGTGTGGAAGGGGTAGACAGGCCTCGAGGGAGAGGCTGCAGGAGAGGGTTCTCTGAAATTGGGCTGTGGTACACTTTAGCAGAGATGCCTCGCTCCTGAAGAAGTTTGGCCAAGCTCATGGTGCTGCTGAAGGTTATGGTGGAATCTCGTCGGTTAGTGATAGATTCACCGATGTTGAGCCTGTAGGACACGGCAGGAGAATTCACCTCCGTGTTTGATGAACTGCTACCATTGCTTGCACAGGATAAGGAAGGGAAGCCAGAGCTTTACAAAGGAAAAAAAAAAAAGGCAGGAGGGAGTGTTTGAGAATAAAAAGTAATCCGAAGTGAGCATTTAAGGTAATTACAGTAGCTATCCATAGCAAATGTAGAGGAACAGGTAACACATCAGTATCTGAGGAATGAAAATTCTGATGTGTTACTTCAAAGATCAGTTATTTGTAGTTTAGTCATTAACTTACTGAAACATATTTATTTTCACAGAATATGAAAAAGTTTACTATACTCTTAGATAAATTTATTCTTAAATTTTAACTCTAAAATATGTTACCTGTGGAAATATAACTAAAATTTATGATTAAAAAATCAAAGAAATTTAAATACTGAAGGAAATAAATTTTAGAAATTTTTATTAATATATCCATTCTGTAAAGCAAAATATACCAAAAGATGACAGCACACAGTTTAACAATTCTTCAATCCTTTAGAAAATACAATTTTTCAAAATTAAATCTAAGATGCTCTTTGAAGGAGAAACTTCATTCTTCATAATATTTTAATTATTCTAAATAATTAAATATTTTAAAATTATTTTAATAATTATTCTTCTCTACTTCTAGTTTACATTATCCCTGCAATATTCTAGGTGTCTCTGGAAACTACCATAGATTCTTTTGGGAATTCATAGGATAGAAACTGCAGCAATATTGCTTATTGTTCTAGCCTGTGTAGTACATGATTTGGACTGCCCAGAGGTTTCTGCCTTTGCCCTCAGCTTCTGGGAGGTAATCTATGCCATGTTTGCTAGAAGTATGTTTGTTCAGGAAGGAGGCTGGCCACACTAGCTAGATCTTGGGGTGGACTTGGCCATAGCCTATAGCTGTAGGGTGGGGACTGGCCATGCCAGAAAAACCCTGTGATTCAGGGTTGAAGCTTTGGGGCAGTGGACCTGGAGATGAGTTATTATATTTATAGTGAGTTATAACCATATGGATAGTCAATCATGCCTTACACAGTGAAACCTCAGTAAAAAATCTGGACCCTGAAGCTTAAGTGAGCTTCCCTAGTTGGCAGTACTCTGTGTACTGCACTGTCAAACATCAATTCCAGGAAAGTAACGAATCCTAAGGAAGCTTCATGTGTAGAGTCTTCCCAGACTCTGACTTGTCAGAGTCTCTTCCTTCAGCTAATTTTATCCTGTAACCTTTCCGTGTAATAAATAGTAAGCATGTGCATGATAGCTTTAAGAGAGTTCTGTGAGTCCTCCTAGAATATCAATCAAACCAGAGCATGGCTTTGGGAATCTCCTGAACCTGCAGGTGGTATCAGAACCGAGGGCAGTCTTGTACAGAGAACCAGTTCCTCCAGTTGTTCAGTCTGGCTAATTCTCTGTATAGGCTCAGTTGGGTCACTTACTACCTCTCTATCCTTGGACCAGTCACCCAAACGTTCTATGCCTCACTTTCTTCATTTAGACACTACCTACTCCCTCTTTGTCTCCTTGAAAGAGTTATAATCATCAAATGAGAAAATACAATGTGAAAATATTCTAAAAGCAAATTATCACAGAACATTAAAATTCTAGGAATTAAAAAGACAGTAATTAAAAAAAGAAATTTAGTAAAACATATTTGAAGAAAGAAGTAAAGATTCCAACTGCTCAGCCCCTCTTACCTGGGGGTAACCTGAGTGATATCAGAGGGATGTAATATCCTACAGGTGGTGAAGGTAAATGTCGAGTTTGTGCAGGACAGACACTTGCCTGGGTTTGAGGTTGCAACTGAAGTGGAGAATTTTAGAGAATCAAACACAAAATTGAAAGACTAGGTTAATAATGTAGAAAGTTCATTATTAATAATATGACATTTATCAAGTATCTTTTATACAAAAATTCCACAATCTAGAAATGAAATATACACACTGTAATAGTATCCACTGATCAGTACATAGCTGAATCCTTCAATAATTTGAAATTGTAATTCAAATGGATTTAAAACAGCTTAGAAACAGGAGAAAAACACATTCTGAAAAAAAAAAAATTAAAATCAAACCAAACTAAGAACTAGTCATCCAACTTTCTAGCCAAACTGTGGTTCTCAATGTTTGATTTGTACCATGTATTGCCGGGAGAAATATCAATAACTTCTGATATGCAGTGACACCACCCTTATAGCAAAAACTGAAGAGGAACTAAAAAGCCTCTTGATGAAAGTGAAAGAGGAGAGTGAAAAAGTTGGCTTAAAGCTCAACATTCAGAAAACGAAGATCATGGCATCCGGTCCCATCACTTCATGGGAAATAGATGGGGAAACAGTGGAAACAGCGTCAGGCTTTATTTTTTTGGGCTCCAAAATACTGCAGATGGTGATTGCAGCTGTGAAATTAAAAGACACTTACTCCTTGGAAGGAAAGTTATGACCAACCTAGATAGCATATTAAAAAGCAGAGACATTACTTTGCCAACAAAGGTCCATCTAGTCAAGGCTATGGTTTTTCCTGTGGTCATGTATGGATGTGAGAGTTGGACTGTGAAGAAAGCTGAGTGCCGAAGAATTGATGGTTTTGAACTGTGGTGTTGGAGAAGACTCTTGAGAGTCCCCTGGACTGCAAGGAGATCCCACCAGTCCATCCTAAAGGAGATCAGTCCTGGGTGTTCATTGGAAGGACTGATGCTGAGGCTGAAACTCCAATACTTTGGCCACCTCATGCGAAGAGTTGACTCACTGGAAAAGACCCCGATGCTGGGAGGGATTGGGGGCAGGAGGAGAAGGGGACGACAGAGGACGAGATGGCTGGATGGCATCACCGACTCGACGGACATGAGTTTGGGTAAACTCCGGGAATTGGTGATGGACAGGGAGGTCTGGCGTGCTGCGATTCATGGGGTCTCAAAGAGTCGGACACGACTGAGCGACTGAACTGAACTGAACTGATGGGATCCACAGGTCAGAACTACTTTCACAGCAACATTAAGATGCTGTCTGTCTTTCCTATTGGGCTGGCATTTGCACTGCTGATACAAAGGTGACACTGGGTAAAGCTATTGGCTCCTGAGCACAAAACAGGGCAAAAGCATCAAGTGGTACTAGCATTTCTCACTGCTGTCCAATTATGGTAGCAAAAAAAAAAAGGCCAAATTTACATTAAAATGCCCTTGATGAAGCAGTATAAATTATTAAATCTTGGCCCTTGAAATTTTTTAATATTCTATGTGATGAAATGGGAAGTAAGTATTAAGTACTTCTTTGCAGCATACAGAGATACAATGCTTACATGAAGGAAAAGCACAAGTGAAATTAAGTTTTATATTTTTTGACAGAACACCATTTTTACTTAAAAGAACAATTAATACAAAAACTACAGTTATTCAGATTTGAATATGTGGCAACATTTTTTTTTAATTTTTTATTTTATATTGAGGAATAGCTGACAAATAATGTGGGAGTTTCAGGTGGACAGCAAAGGGACTCAGTCAAACATATACATGTATCCATTCTCCCCCAAATTCCCCTCTCATTCAGACCATATAACACTGAGCAGAATTCCCTGTGTTATACAGTATGACAACATTTTCTTAAAAAAAAAAAAAAATGTAGTTTGCCTGTCTCTTCAAGAAAATAGCTGAAAGGATTTGCTGCTGGTGACAAAATTTGAGCTTTGAAGTGAAAATGACTGTTTTGGTAGACTTGAACCCACCACTGAGAGCTTGAAAGCTTCCTAGTACTAAAACACTTACCCAATTAGATAGGTGGGTAATATTACATGATTTTATTGTATTATATAATGAAATGTGTCAACATTTGGAAGATCTGAATAACTTAGTGAATCAATATTTTCCAAATGACCAGTGTATGATGTTATAAAATCATGCATGGGTAAAAGATGTATTCAGAGTATAGAACAGACTAATAGATTTTAATGTAACAAAGTATGAAAAGTTTTAGATTTACATTGTTATAAACCTTAAAGAAACTACCACTTATCAAGTTTTGGTGTAATATTCACAAATATCTGAAGAGGCTATTAAAACACACTTTCCTTTTCCAACCAGATATCTGTGTGAGGCTGTACTTTCTTTCTTTTTTTAAACTTTAAGTTCTTTTTATTTTATTGAGGTATAGTTGATTTACAGTGTTGTGTTTCAGGTATATAGCAAAATGATTCAGTTATATATATAAACATACATTATTTTATATTCTTTTCCCTTATAAATTATTATAAAATATTGAGTGCCCTGTATTGTAAATTTGGTCCTTAGGTCCTTGTTGGTTATTGATTTTATATAATAGTAGTGTGTGTATCTGTTAATTCCAAACTTCAAATTTATCCCTCCCTCCCTCCTTTCTTTTTTGGTAGACATAAATTTGTTTCCTATATCTGTGGATCTATTTCTGTTTTGTATATAAGTTCATTTATATTAATTTTTTAAAAATTCCACATATAAGCAATGTTATATAATATTTGTCTTTCTCTGTCTCGCATACTTCCCTTTAGTATGATAATATCTAGGTCCATCCATATTGCTGCAAACACCATCACCATTATTTCATTCTTTTTATGGCTGAATAATTCTGTTGTATTATGTAATATATATGTATCACATCTTCTTTATCCATTCATCTGTTGATGGATATTTAGGTTGCTTCCATGTCTTGGTTATTGTAAACAGTGATGCAATGGATACTGGGGTGCATGTAGCTTTTCAAATTAACATTTTCTCTAAATATATACCCAGGAATGGGATTGCAGGATCATATGGTAACTTTATTTTTAGTTTTTTAAGGAACTTTCATACTGCTGTCCATAGTGGCTGTACAAATTTACATTCCCAACAGTGTAGGGTTCCTTTTTCTCTACATCTTCTCCAGCATTTATTATTTGCAGATTTTTTGATGATGGCAAGGCTGTATTTTCTTCAAGTGTGCATGCTCAGTCACATCCAACTCTCTGCAATCCTATGGACTGCAGCCCATCAGGCTCACCTGTCCATGGGATTCTTCAGGCAGGAATACTGGAGTAGGTTGCCATGCCCTCCTTTAGAGGATCTTCCCAACTCATGGATCAAGCCCATATTTCCTGTGTCTCCTGCATTGCAGGTGGATTCTTTACCCCCTGAGCCAACTGGGAAGCCTGTATTTTCTTCATACTCTCAATCAAAACAACATATTGTAATAGACTGAATGTAGATGCTGACACAAGAATCCTGCTATCTTCTATTAATCTGTAAATTAGGGACTTGCAAAATTATAAAATTAAACCATTTTTCTCACTACTTGAAAAAATACAGCTGTTTTTCATAAAATATATTATTTGTGTTAATATGTAACTATTTTAAAATAATGAGTTAGTAAATATTTTAATAATTTCTCAGTTTTTATTTCTAATATGGTAAATTACAGAGGAACCAGAGATCAAATTGCCAACATCCACTGGATCATAGAAAAAGCAAGAGAGTTCCAGAAAAACATCCATTTCTGCTTTATTGACTATGCCAAAGCCTTTAACTGTTGTGGATCACAATAAACTGTGGAAAATTCTGAAAGAGATGGGAATACCAGATCACCTGACCTGCCTCTTGAGAAATCTGTATGCAGGTCAGGAAGCAACAGTTAGAACTGGACATGGAACAACAGACTGGTTCCAAATAGGAAAAGGAGTACGTCAAGGCTATATATTGTCACCCTGCTTATTTAACTTATATGCAGAGTACATCATGAGAAATGCTGGACTGGAAGAAACACAAGCTGGAATCAAGATTGCCGGGAGAAATATCAGTACCTCAGATATGCAGATGACACCACCCTTATGGCAGAAGGTGAAGAGGAACTAAAAAGCCTCTTGATGAAAGTGAAAGAGGAGAGTGAAAGAGTTGGCTTAAAGCTCAACATTCAGAAAACGAAGATCATGGCATCCAGTCCCATCACTTCATGGGAAATAGACGGGGAAACAGTGGAAACAGTGTCAGACTTTATTTTTGGGAGCTCCAAAATCACTGCAGATGGTGACTGCAGCTGTGAAATTCAAAGACACTTACTCCTTGGAAGAAAAGTTATCACCAACCTAGATAGTATATTCAAAAGCAGAGACATTACTTTGCTGACTAAGGTCCATCTAGTTAAGGCTATGATTTTTCCAGTGGTCATGTATGGATGTGAGAGTTGGACTGTGAAGAAGGTTGAGCGCCGAAGAATTGATGCTTTTGAACTGTGGTGTTGGAGAAGACTCTTGGGAGTCCTTGGACTGCAAGGAGATCCAACCAGTCCATTCTGAAGGAGACCAGCCCTGGGATTTCTTTGGAAGGAATGATGCTAAAGCTGAAACTCCAGTACTTTGGCCACCTCATGTGAAGAGTTGACTCATTGGAAAAGACTCTGATGCTGGGAGGGATTGGGGGCAGGAGGAGAAGGGGACGACAGAGGATGAGATGGCTGGATGGCATCACTGACTCGATGGACGTGAGTCTGAGTGAACTCCAGGAGTTGGTGATGGACAGGGAGGCCTGGCGTGCTGCGATTCACGGGGTCGCAAAGAGTCGGACACGACTGAGCAACTGAACTGAACTGAACAACCCACACAGACATGCTCTCTGGAATTCTTCATGGTTTTTAAGAATGCAAAGATGGGATGGGGAGGGAGGTAGAGGGGATGTTCAAGTGAGAGGAGACATGGGTTAACCTATGTCTGATACATGTTGATTTTTGGTAGAAACCAACACAATACTATAAAGCAATTATCCTTCAATTGAAAAAAAAAAAAAGAGTTTAAAGAGACGCTGAGTCCTAGAGGTTTGTGAACCATTGACTGAATTGCTCTCTCCTCTCTTCCTGATGTATTTATGCAAGTTGGCTAAGACATGGAGAGAATAAGAAGAGGCACTTATGCTATACATTTCTACTACCCTATTTTCAAGATGAGTACACTCCAGTAAGACTTAAGTAGAGACAGTCAGTTGACCATACAGTGATGCAGAAAGCAAAGTACTACTGGTTACAAGCTATACTCTTCTCACCTGTAACTGGACCACCAGCTGAAGTCATGGGTGGCAGGAAGATTCCTGTTACTGGCTGGGATATTGATGTTTTCTGTTCCACTTGAAGAGGTTGCTGAACCTGAAAAGTGATACCCTCCTCTTCATCTTCTTCTAAATCTGAGAGGTGATAGATGGCATCCTTGGGCAACTGGGTAAAGCCTTTAGTGATGACACCTGGTCGTGGGTCAAGAATGGTTCCTAAATTTGGTTGAGCAAGTTGCTGCCATTGATGCAGAGTTTGTGATCCTGAGTATGCAAACAAAAAAAGGAACATGTTTTAAATTTCCCACAAATATTAAATCTTGAAAGGAGCTAAAATTACATGTGTAAAAAAGTAATGATAATAATAAAACTGCTTTTTCAGTCTTAATATTTTGGTAAAATTTGTACATTGAAGTTCTCTGTGGAAAACTAACAAGATGCTAAAGGTATGAATGATCATCTTTTTATTTCAAAAGTTAACTTCAAAAAGGACATCTAAAGCAGCGGTGAAAAAACCAAGTCAACATGCTTAACAGGAACTAGGATGCTGAGGCAGTGATGAGAAGAAAGATATGTACAACGTGGGGTTGTGTTTTTCCAGGTGACAAAAATCAATATTCCTTTGTTTTGGAACTATGCTTATGAACTTTGAAATCAAAAGCTAGGCTCCTAGGTTGGAAGGCATCTTGAATTACAGTGATTTTTTTGTATACTTCTCTACTGTGTTAATGTCCTTTCACCAGGATCTCAGGGAGAGTAGGAAAGCTAAGGAAATGATGAAAGGAGGACATATCCCCACTGTTTCTGTCTGCAAATGCAGGTTAATGATCATCCCAAGTGCCTGCACCAGATGCAGTTGCTACTTGTCACTGAGAGTCATTTAATCCTAAAAATAGCTGCAAATATCTGCACTGACCATTAATAAAACTAACATAACACCTTTGAGTTTGAGAGGTCCTTCTAGGTTATCAACTCAAAATTCTTTCTAATGCAGACTCTTTTATGGTAACAGCAGAGGATCATTTGAAGATTGTCAATATGCCATAACACAAAGAAATCTATTTTAAATTCAAGTCCCATTTTAAGAGAGAATAGAAACTGACCTGAAATTAACAACATTTTCTAACTGAACAAAAGAAAAATACAGGCACACATACCTCTAAGTAAAAGATACTCTTTGAGTAAAGAACTCTTTCTTGAAACAAAAGGTAGAGATAAAATATTCCATCTAGATTATTTTTATTCATCTGTCATATCTCATTTATCTTATCATGAAAACTGCTATCAAGGATGTGTGCATGCATGCTAAGTCGCTTCAGTCATGCGCAACTCTGTGCAACCCTATAAACTGTAGCCTGCTAGGCTCCTCTGTCCATGGGATTCTCCAGGCAAGAATACTGGAGTGGGTTGCTGTGCCCTCCTTCAGGGGACCTTCCCAACCCAGAGACTGAACCCACATCTCTTACATCTCCTGCACTGGCAGGTGGGTTCTTTTCCACTAGCGCTACCTGGAAAGCCCCGCTATCAAGGATATTCCTCAGCAAAGGACAAGAAAAGATTACTTCTCCTCCCCCACATTTGTATAAAAACAACATCTGTAGAAGAGAACTGACAGCTGATGGCATGGAGAATGCAAATCTCTTCATTAATTTTCCACAAAGTTCTGCAGTGCATGGTCACATAACAGTGAAGATTTAGGGATAATAAAGATAGCTCCTGCACATAGAGCATAGAGTTTTTATAATTATAAGAGACATGTCATTTCCAGGGGAAGGCAAAATGATAAGCAACATCGCTTAGAAATGGCCCTCACTTATTACCTTCAAGGGGCTTGACAATTTGTAATTTTTCAGGCATGAAACCTCGAAGGCAACTGGCACTGCTTGGGTCTGTGATCTCTGATTGGTCGGTGTAGAGGGAGGCCAGGCTCTCTGTGGGCGTGCCACAGCCACTACCCTCTTCTTTCTGGTCAGCCAGAACTTGGATCTTCCGCTGCCATTCTTCTGCAAAGAACTGCTTCTCACTTAAGTAGTTCTGTCGCCGCAGACTCAGGCGATGAAGTGCTGTTGCCAAATCGCTCTCTGTAGAGGGTCCTGGTTGATCTGCCCTCTGGATGTTCCTATGGGAAAATCACATTCACTGACTACATCTGTGAGGGTCAGAAGCACAGCAAAGAGCTCTCCTTTCCACAATGGTGAATGTTCAAGAGACTGATCTTAAAAACATATTTTTCTTAGATAGCTGGAATACAGAAGTAGTAACAAACCCAAATCTCTAATACTACATTGTAACATTTTTATAGATCATTTCAGATGACTTCAGATAGGCTATATTATGTTGTGTTTATTAAAAGTTCTGTTTCACTTAATTTATGAAGCTATAGATAATGACCATTTATAAATTCAGTTTAGGTAGTCAAAAAACTAAATATTATCTTATTTCACTGAATCTATAATGCCATTGAGGGAAAGAGGCATCATTATTTTATGTAATACTAAGAAATTAAAAATGCTACTCATTATACTACAACATATCATTAGCTGCAAAAGATAAACAATTTCAAAAATATTAAAATGTGAAAAAATTTACTTTAGGCCGTAGAATCCTGTATGAATACTGCAGACATTTAAAAGAAAACAAGATTCATAAATACGGCATGTTCATAGCTCTGCAACACAGTTTTTCACTTCTCAAGACTAAGCTATTCAGAGATATCTTACAACTGATACCAAAGGAAAGAGTAGTAAGCCAAGTTTTAGGCATTCCATGTGTGAATTCACATAGATGTTCTTGTTAGATCTTTTCCTAAGGTAACTGTGTACAATGAGGTAGTATCAACACATAAGGCTACCATGGGTACAGAATCTACCCCTAAGACCAGACAATACAATCAAAAACCCAGGGTAATGGATTTCTGCATTAGGAAAGACTTCTCTCAGGTGCCAAACATCTAATTTTCAAAAACTTTCAGTTGACTTTCCAGTAATTCTCTTTAATTTCTAGTTAAACAAAATTCAATGAACTGAGTTAATAAAAAAACAGAAACAGAAATCTCAATTTAAACAAATAGGAAATTAAGAGCAATCTAGTTTTCATTAATAGGTATTCAAGATTATTGTTTATCGTAAAGGCACCAAAGAGGCTGAAATTATGAGCATGGGTTATGAGAAACTATCATCTAATGCTATGCATAACTGCCAATGACCAAACAGATTCAAACAAATTTGATTCTGAACACAAAGATATAGACTCAAATTTTGCCAAACCAGAGAAGAAAGAAGTAAAGAATTTTACAGTTCAATGCAAACTTCATTTTAAATATAATTAATTAAACCTTTTCACTCCAGTGATCTGTCTAACAAATAATGATACAAGGCATCATTACTGAATGAGAACTGATGGTTCCTTTCAGTGTTGTCTTCAGACAGCACAGAACAATGCTGGAATCTGTGTGTGAATCCATGTTTCTTACCCTGGATCTTCCTCCAAGTTACTCTTCTGGGTTGTTTTGCCCTCTGTTGGTTCTAAGCCAGATTCAAATGGTTTTGCTGTCATGATGACACTTGAGCGGTTGGAGCCTGGGATGGGCAGAATTGGGAATGGGACAGAGCGACCCCGGGTGTCATTGGCAACCTTGACAGTGTCAAATACCCGTTTCTGTTGGGCTCTGTCAAAAAAGAAGTGTTTATTATTGCCACCGCCTACCACTGGAGCACTCTAGAAAAGAGGCGTGTAAATGCAGCTCAATAAAAACAAAGCCACCCTGAAGAGCCTCTGAAGTTTAAGAGAAATTATTAGAAAATAAATTTCAGAACAAGAGAATGCTCTCACAGATGGGAGCACTATCAGGAAAGAACTGAATAGTAAGAAGATATACTACTGAATCTCATAATACTGGTCACTTTGGATTGTAGCTTCTTTTGAATTTCCATCCCAATGGTCCAGTAACAACACATGCGATCTGTACTTACTTTTGTTTAAAGAGAGAAGATTCCTCATCCAAACTCAACTTCTTACGCATGGTCCCCTCAATCTCAGCTGCCAGAGATTCCTAAGAAAAGAGTTTGAGGGTACTAACAGTGATTAACTAAGAAGTCTGTTAAGAGAAATAAACGACCTTTCAATTATTTAATAGAATTCCCAGAATTCAATACTTTCAGTGTTATAGTAAAAGAAAACACAAGAAAACAGTTATAGGCTAAAATGCAGGGGAAGAAAAGAGACATTCTGGAAATGTAGCTTTTATATAAGAAATGACTATTTTTTCATCATATATTTTTACAGGAAGCAATGGGAAAAGCCAATTATGATACATAAAAGTATTACATATACAGATACACAAAAATAAAAGGTTTGAAAGGCTATAAACCAAGATGTTAATAGTGATTCTGTGGAGGTCCGGATTTGATTGTATTTAACAATTTCTTTTTGGTTCTCTGTAGTTTCTAACTTTTCTATAATGAACATGTAAAGCTTTTACAATATAAAAATTGTTTAAAATAAAAATCAGCAATCCTTTCCTTCCTCTGGTCAAAGGCGAAGATTCAACTAGCATGACTCAGGTAGACTCAATGGGGCTGACAATGACTAGAATTGGAGATACTCGTGTGAACTCATGATGTTAAATATGCATATAAACATAAGATATGAATAGAAAGATACATATACATGTGTTTATATGGGTGCATATGAACATACACATATTTCCTAGCTCTATCTGTTGAGAGGGACTGAAAGCAATAATAACTCTAGTGGCAAGGCATACCTAGCACCCAGATTTTGGATACTAAGTATCATTCCTCACTAAAAATAACCAGAGCTCCTTGGAGAATGGCTGATCTCAGGGCTGGGCCAGGGAAAGGGCAAGAAGAGCCTGAAGGAGATCCTACTGACCACATCTGGGACAATTTAAGTATCAAAATAAAAAAGAGTAATAATGGCTTATAATCCATTGATTAAAATAGGAATTCATGGGTCTATACTGCATAACCTAAATGAACAAATGAATAAATAAATGAGACAGAAAAGTTCTAAATGACAAAAGAATGCCAATTTTAAAAAGCTGAAAAAAAAAATGATGGAACGAAAAAATCACCATTTGGCAACCATCATAACAATAACTGAGTCAGATACATCCCCATTAATGGGTGCTAAAACTAGTGGGTAAAGCTTGATGGGGAACATAATATTTAAACAGTATCAAAGTATCACCCCAAAATAGTTATTTTCATCACTTGGTTAAGGTAGCATCTGACAATTTTCATCACTGCAAAGTTAATTAGTAATGTTAATTCAATTAACTAGTAATTAATTAACAATGACTAACTTTACAGTGAAAAAAACTGGCAGATATTACCTTAACCAAGGGATCAAAGTTAATTAACATCATCAGTAATGGGAAAAAAAGACAGCGTGTGCCTCCCAATACAATGCACTGAGGAGAACACGGCATTATTTCTGCTGAAAATGCATTAACTAAATCTAATTGTGGGGAAACAACAGACAAATCAAAACTGAAGTCATTCTACAAAGGTCATAAGTGACAAAACAAAGACAGAAGAACTGTCCCAGACTGTAACAACCCAATGCAATGTATCCTTCAAAGGACATTGTTGGGACAATTGACGAAATTTAAATGGGCTCTGTGGATGAGACAGTGATAGTATTGTATCAATGGCAATATCCTCGAGTTGATGGTTGTATGTGGTTAGGTAGGAGAATGTCCTTGAGAGGGTCCTTTTTTTTAATACATACACATTGACGTATTAAGGGGTAATGGGGTTACCTACAACCCTGTTACTCGCAAGGACCATCAAATCTTATGCAAGTTTCCTTAAATACATCTCAGTCCCTTACCCCAGAGAAAACTCCATATGGCTGAGAGAAGTAGAGATGAGCTGCAGGGCTAGATCTACTGCGAAGTTCCTTTATTTCTTCTTGAGATTCATGTAGCATTCCCAGACACTCCATATTCCTGTCTTGTAACTCATGCAGCTGAAAGATTGGAAGGCGATTAGTGTACCTTATTATATTCCAAAGTGACAGTAGGAAAAAAAAAATTGAGATAAGTTTCAATTTTACCCAGAGGACCAACTTTATGAATTTAAAATTTCTACAAAGACTCTGAAACAGCCTAAGCAAGGAAAGTATATATATTTCCAGCTGCCAGATTTAGAGGTGTCTTGGCCAGAATTATATACAAACATGATTTCCTAAAAATGTGAAAAGTAACTGAGACAACCATAGCTGTCAATTCAGTATTTAATGCTTATTTAAAAAAAAAAAAAAAAACTTGTAGAGGAAGTATAATAGCTATGGTCAAGTTAGTTTAGCACAACATTAGATACGTGTATTTTTAAACATCTCTCTGAATTTTGCAAATGACAAGATCAAGTCTATCAAGTCTATAAGAGGTCAGGGTGCAGGTTTCCCTGGTAGCCCAGCAGTTAAGAATTCACCTGCCAATGCTGGGACAGTGGGTTCAATCCCTGGTCCAAAAAGATCCCACATGCCATGGAGCAACTAAGCCCATGTGCCACAACTACTGAGCCCAAGCTCTAGAGCCCATGAGTTGCAACTACTGAAGCCCATGCTCCATAACAAGAGAAGCCAACCACAATGAGAAGCACACAACAGCAATTAGAAAGTAGGTCCTGCTCACTGCAACTAGAGAAAAGCCCATAAACAGCAATGAAGACTCACCACAGCCAAAATAAATAAATAAATAAAATCTTAAAAAAAAAAAAAAAAAAAAAAAGATGTCAGGGTACTTAATCGACGTAAAACAGGTAGTTTCTTCTCCCTTGTTTCAGAAACTTTCTTTTATAGTTAGAATACATAAGCATGTTAAAACAGTACATAATTTCCAGAGTACATTTTAACTTCAAAAATTTCTTCAAGTTTATGTATTATGTGGACTAGATGATCAGCATCACTAGGGCTAGAGGTGCTCATTAAAAATGAAGATTGCCTTATTTTAAAAACTGTTGGGTTAGTTAACAGAGACCTGTAAATGGGTCATAAATTCCTAAAAAATCTTATAATCTCAAGGTTTCCCTGCTAAGAAAGATGTTGTCATGTTATTATTAGTTTTAGAGACAGAATTTTTAAAAAGCTTTATTTTGTAGATCTCATAATACCATTTTAATCTTCTGTGGTTATTTCAAACCTGGTAATCATCTTTAATCATTCTTATTCACAAAGAAGAAAGAAACTATTCATTCCTCTTTCCCATATTACACAAGATAAAGGAAGATCTCATTACCTCCATCGTCAATTGTCTTTGGGCATCTTTGGAAGCTTGGAGGTGAAGTCTCAGTTCTTCCTTCTCAATCACATGCTAACAACATATTAAAAGACACATATGAAGCCTTCCCACATAAAATAGAGGTTACTCTCTTTTTAAGACATCTGGAGAATGTTTTCCAGGGGACAGTCTAGAGGAATAGCAAAAGCTAACCTTTCAAAAGCCAAACAATACCAATAAAATGGGCAGAATACAAAATCTATCAAGGTGTTTAAAGGACAAAGAACATGAGTCAGTAGTTCATATCACAACTGTCTGAGGAAAAGAGAATTCCATTTAATGGAAAGAAATAATGATTTGAAAGTAGTTATTTCATGACAGAAGACTAAAACAGCAGTCAGAAAGACTACAGCACTGTAAAAGGGCAGGGACTATGTTTACTTTGGTTAGCACTTAACAGTGCATAAGTACTAGGTCAGTGCTTAAACATCTGTTGAATGAATGAACCTACTTCTTTAAGTTTGTGCTGAAGATCTACAATCTGAGACAAGAGAGAGGAAATCTCTTCTTGGTATCGAATCAGTTCATCACTCTTCCCAGACAATTCTTCAGTCATTCTGGACATCTGAGCATTGGTTTCACCTGGAAAACAAAAATTTTAAAATTAATATAAACATAGGACATTAAACTATGGCCTGTGGGCCAAATCCTGTTTTGTAACAAGCATTGGGCTATCATGAATTGATTTTTCTTTAACATAAATTTAAAGTAATAAACCTGAATAACCCAATAGAGAAAACTGAAGGTTCTTCTGAAATAGACAAATGCTGGGAATTTAATAAGAGGCACTGAAGCCAAAAAGAGATAACTTGCAAAGGCAAACAAGCTAAAGATTTTGCCTCTGTCTTTTTCTTTATGAAGGATAAAGCTGAAAAAAGACAAGTGAATTATATATGTTTCCAAGTGCTGAGACACTATGTTTTTGAATAATCGTCAGGGATATAAATAAGATCCCCAAAGAAATGAAAATCAAACTTAACAAATATAACAAAGGCTATATACATTTATAGAGAGATTCAAACTTTTTCTCTAATAAAGCTGACCTTTTTCCAACTGATTTACTTTTTTTAGGTAATAATACATGAAAGCAAAATATATTCCTTTATAGAAACACAGTTCGCATTTAGCAAATACTCACTGAATGTTATATTTTACACCATCATTTAAGCTCTAGTTGTGCTACTAATCGGTTTCCTGACTTTGGCAATCATATTCTCTACAGGACTATTTCTGCACCAACAACATAAGAGCGTTGGTTCCTTTCATTTTAATATGCTGTAACAGGCAGAAATATAGGTCTTTATTTAATGATGACAAAGATATTTCTTAAAAATATAAGTGGAACTTTATTTAGAGTTGTGGGCTCAATGTTATATTTCAAGATTTTCCATAACTATTTAAATTGTTTCTTGACATGCTTTTATTGAAATCATTGATCTAATTTCTGAGTTAGTGATACCCTACCAAAGAATAACCCAGAGGCTATAAAACAGAACACATGAATACTTACGAAGTTCTTTAACACAATCACTGACAAGCTGTTGTTCTTTCTCTTCATAGGTAATAGTTTCTGTCTTTATGTGACAAGCCTTCAAGGGAAAAAAAATCAGTATGTGATAATATCTTCTAATGATTTTCTAGTATTAACTAAAGAAAACTTTTAATACTAATTTAAGATAAAAGTTCATCACTTGCAAAGGAAAACAAAAACTCATAAAGCTTTATCTATCACAAAATAAAGACTATGGAATAGGACATGACAAACATTTCCCCCTTATTCTTTACAGGGCCTTTGCACGTCTATACCTCCAGCCCCTGCTCTCCATCATATATCTCTGATAGGCTAATCCTCAGCCTCAACTAAAATGTCACTTGTTTAAGTAGCACTGCTTTGATCCATTCTCTGACCCTCCCCTATTATATAAGCTCATGAAACATTTTCCAATACAGTTCTTACCTTGGGTGTAATGATTTAGCTATTTGTGTAAACTCTATGACATATATATTGTATGCTGTGGTTTCCCCTCTTTCACCTGTCAGCTTGCTATTCATTTTTAAGTGGGCTCTAAGTAACAGTGGAAGGTAATCAATCACCTGTGTCTTAGCTGCCACCCACCCCACCCCCACTGGAATGTCAATAGCAAGTCCTTAGTTATGCCATATTTCACCCCAATACTACCTAAACTTTATAGCCTTTAAGGTAAAGGAGAGTGAGAAATAATTTGACTGTGCCTTGGATCGAAGAAGCATATTCTCTTCTTCCAGTTCCTTGAGCTTTTCCTGCAGCATGTCCAACTGCAGCAAACCTTGGGATAAGCTAAAGGACTCATTGAAGCGAAGAGGTGTAGAGCAGCTGGAATCAGTTTCACTCTCTTCAGAAGCAATGGAGACAATTCGAAGCAACTCATCTTTCTTGGACAGCTCATGCTGCAGCTGATTAACCTGCACATCAAAAGGGCTTGATTTACAAGACAGTCTTTATTTTACATTATTTACAAGTAATATACCTTCTAATTCATGGGGCAACTATTTCTCACCATAAAACAAAATCATAAAATCAGCTTCTAGGTTCTATTGATTAAAGTAATAAGAGCTAAAAAGAGAGTCAAAAACCTCATATATTTTCTGAGCTATAATTTCAGAGCACTAACTCAATGAACATAGTTTTTTCTATAGTAGGTGAAAAGAAAGGTCAATTTCCATATTCAATATAATAGGAATATAGGAGGAAATTTCACATAAGGTGACATATTCAGGGTTCAAAACAAAACAAAAGAAACCTCAAAATATCAGAGTAGAGCCTTACTTCAAATTCTCATTCTAAAGGTTTGCATTATTTTTCCCATAATTTCCATTTATTTATTTAATTATTACTTTAAAATATTGTATTGGTTTTGCCATACGTTGACATGAATCTGCCACGGGGTTACATGTGTTCCCCATCCTGAGCCCCCCTCCCACCTCCCTCCCAATCCCATTCCTCTGTGCCATCCCAGTGCACCAGCCCCGAGCATCCTGTATCATGCATAGAACCTGGACTGGCGATTTCTTTCACATATGATAATATACATGTTTCAAGGCCATTCTCAGAAATCATCCCACTCTCGCCCTCTCCCACAGAGTCCCAAAGACTGTTCTATACATCTGTGTCTCTTTTGCTGTCTCGCATACAGGGTTATTGTTACCATCTTTCTAAATTCCATATATATGCATTACTATACTGTATTGGTGTTTTTCTTTCTGGCTTACTTCACTCTGTATAATAGGCTCCAGTTTCATCCACCTCATTAGAACGGATTCAAATGTATTCTTTTTAATGGCTGAATAATACTCCATTGTGTATATGTACCACAGCTCTCTTATCCATTCATCTGCTGATGGTTGCTTCCATGTCCTGGCTATTATAAACAGTGTTGCAATGAACATTGGGGTACACGTGTCTCTTTCAATTCTGGTTTCCTCGGTGTGTATGCCCAGAAGTGGGATTGCTGGGTCATATGGCAGTTCTATTTCCAGGTTTTTAAGGAATCTCCTGTTCTCCACAGTGGCTGTACTAGTTTGCATTCTCACCAACAGTGGAAGAGGGTTCCCTTTTCTCCACACCCTCTCCAGCATTTATTGCTTGTAGACTTTTGGATAGCAGCCATTCTGACTGGCATGAAATGGTACCTCATTGTGGTTTCAATTTGCATTTCTCTAATAATGAATGATGTTGACTGAGCATCTTTTCATGTGTTTGTTAGCCATCTCTATGTCTTCTTTGGAGAAATATCTGTTTAGTTCTTTGCCCCAGTTTTTGATTGGGTCATTTATTTTTCTGGAGTTGAGCTGCAGGAGTTGCTTGTATATTTTTGAGATTAATTCTTTGTCAGTTGCTTCATTTGCTATTATTTTCTCCCATTCTGAAGGCTGTCTTTTCACTTTGCTTATAGTTTCCTTTGTTGTGCAGAAGCTTTTAATTTTAATTAGGTCCCATTTGTTTATTTTTGCTTTTATTTCCAATATTCTGGGAGGTGGGTCATAGAGGATCCTGCTGTGATTTATGACAGAGAGTGTTTTGCCTATGTTCTCCTCTAGGAGCTTTATAGTTTCTGGTCTTATGTTTAGATCTTTAATCCATTTTGAGTTTATTTTTTGTGTATGGTGTTAGAAAGTGTTCTAGATTCATTCTTTTACAAGTGGTTGACCAGTTTTCCCAGCACCACTTGTTAAAGAGATTGTCTTTTCTCCATTGTATATTCTTGCCTCCTTTGTCAAAGATAAGGTGTCCATAGGTGCACGGATTTATCTCTGGGCTTTCTATTTTGTTCCATGGATCTATATTTCTGTCTTTGTGCCAGTACCATACTGTCTTGATGACTGTGGCTTTGTAGTAGAGGCTGAAGTCAGGCAGGTTGATTCCTCCAGTTCCATTCTTCTTTCTCAAGATTGCTTTGGCTATTTGAGGTTTTTTGTATTTCCATACAAATTGTGAAATTATTTGTTCTAGCTCTGTAAAAAATACCATTGGTAGCTTGATAGGGATTGCATTGAATCTATAGATTGCTTTGGGTAGCATACTCATTTTCACTATATTGATTCTTCCAATCCATCAACACAGTATATTTCTCCATCTATTAGCGTCCTCTTTGATTTCTTTCACCAGTGTTTTATAGTTTTCTATATATAGGTCTTTTGTTTCTTTAGGTAGATATATTCCGAAGTATTTTATCCTTTTCATGGCAATGGTGAATGGAATTGTTTCCTTAATTTCTCTATTTTCTCATTATTAGTGTATAGGAATGCAAGGGATTTCTGTGTGTTGATTTTATATCCTGCTACTTTACTATATTCATTGATTAGCTCTAGTAATTTTCTGGTGGAGTCTTTAGGGTTTTCTATGTAGAGGATCTTGTCATCTGCAAACAGTGAGAGTTTTACTTCTTCTTTTCCAATTTGGATTCCTTTTATTTCTTTTTCTGCTCTGATTGCTGTGGCCAAAACTTCCAAAACTATGTTGAATAGTAGTGGTGAGAGTGGGCACTCTTGTCTTATTCCTGACTTTAGGGGAAATGTTTTCAGTTTTTCACCATTGAGGATAATGTTTGCTGTGGGTTTGTCATATGTAGCTTTTATTATGTTGAGGTATGTTCCTTCTATTCCTGCTTTCCAGAGGGTTTTTATCACAAATGGGTGTTGAATTTTGTCAAAGGCTTTCTCTGCATCTATTGAGATAATCATATGGCTTTTATTTTTCAGTTTGTTAATGTGGTGTATTACATTGATTGATTTGCGGATACTGAAGAATCGTTGCATCCCTGGGATAAAGCCCATTTGGTCATGAGGTATGATCTTTTTAATGTGCTATTGGATTCTGATTGCTAGAATTTTGTTAAGGATTTTTGCATCTATGCTCATCAGTGATATTGGCCTGTAGTTTTCTTTTTTTGTGGCATCTTTGTCAAGTTTTGGTATTAGGGTGATGGTGGCCTCATAGAATGCATTTGGAAGTTTACCTTCCTCTGCAATTTTCTGGAAGAGTTTGAGGAGGATAGGTGTTAGCTCTTCTCGAAATTTTTGGTAGAATTCAGCTGTGAAGCCATCTGGACCTGCGCTTTTCTTTGCTGGAAGATTTCTGATTACAGTTTTATTTCCATGCTTATGATGGGTCTGTGAAGATTTTGTATTTCTTCCTGGTTCAGTTTTGGAAAGTTGTACTTTTCTAAGATTTTGTCCATTTATTCCAAGTTGTCCATTTTATTGGCATATAAGTGCTGATAGTAGTCTCTCATGATCCTTTGTATTTCTGTGTTGTCTGTTGTGATCTCTCCATTTTCATTTCTAATTTTATTGATTTGATTTTTCTCCCTTTGTTTCTTGATGAGTCTGGCTAATGATTTGTCAATTTTATTTATCCTCTCAAAGAATCAGCTTTTGGCTTTGTTGATTTTTTGCTATGGTCTCTTTTCTTTCTTTTGCATTATTTCTGCCTTAATTTTAAAGATTTCTTTCTTTCTACTAACCCTGGGGTTCTTCATTTCTTCCTTTTCTAGTTGCTTTAGGTGTAGTGTTAGGTTATTTATTTGACTTTTTTCTTGTTTCTTGAGGTATGCCTGTATTGCTATGAACCTTCCCCCTAGCACTGCTTTTACAGTGTCCCACAGGTTTGGGGTTGTTGTGTTTTCATTTTCATTCATTTCTATGCATATTTTGATTTCTTTTGTGATTTGTTGGTTATTCAGCAGCGTGTTGTTCAGCCTCCATATGTTGAAATTTTTAATAGTTTTTCTCCTGTAATTGAGATCTAATCTTACTGCATTGTGGTCAGAAAAGATGCTTGAATGATTTAAATTTTTTTTCAATTTACCAATGCTAGATTTATGGCCCAGGATGTGATCTACCCTGGAGAAGGTTCCATGTGCGCTTGAGAAAAAGGTGAAATTCATTGTTTGGGGTGAAATGTCCTATAGATATGAATTAGGTCTAACTAGTCTATTGTCCTTTAAAGTTTGTGTTTCCTTGTTAATTTTCTGTTTAGTTGATCTATCCATAGGTGTGAGTGGGGTATTAAAGTCTCCCACTATTATTGTGTTATTGTTTATTTCCCCCTTCATACTTGTTAGCATTTGTCTTACATATTGCGCTGTTCCTATATTGGGAGCATATATATTTATAATTATTATATCTTCTTCTTGGATTGATCCTTTGATCATTATGTAGTATCCTTCTTTGTATCTTTTCACAGACTTTGTTTTAAAGTCTATTTAATCTGATATGAGTATTGCCACTCCTGCTTTCTTTTGGTCTCTATTTGTGTGGAATGTCTTTTTCCAGCCCTTCACTTTCAGTCTGTATGTGTCCCTTGTTTTGAGGTGGGTCTCTTCTAGACAACATATGTAGGGGTCTTGTTTTTGTATCCATTCAGCCAGTCTTTTTCTTTTGGTTGGGGCATTCAACCTATTTACATTTAAGGTAATTATTGATAAGTATGATCCCGTTGATTTACTTTATTGTTTTTGGTTTGAGTTTATACACCCTTTCTGTGTTTCCTGTCTAGAGAAGATCCTTTAGGATTTGTTGGAGAGCTGGTTTGGTGGTGCTGAATTCTCTCAGCTTTTGCTTGTCTGTAAAGCTTTTGATTTCTCCTTCATATTTGAATGAGATCCTTGCCTGGGTACAGTAATCTGGGCTGTAGGTTATTTTCTTATCATCACTTTAAGTATGTCCTGCCATTCCCTCCTGGCCTGAAGAGTTTCTATTGAAAGATCAGCTGTTATCCTTATGGAAATCCCCTTGTGTGTTATTTGTTGTTTTTCCCTTGCTGCTTTTAATATTTCTTCTTTGGGTTTGATCTTTGTTCATTTGATTAATAATATGTCTTGGGGTGTTTTGCCTTGGGTTTATCCTGTTTGGGACTCTCTGGGTTTCTTGGACTTTGGTGATTATTTCCTCCCCCATTTTAGGGAAGTTTTCAACTATTATCTCCTCAAGTATTTTCTCATGGTCTTTCTTTTCATATTCTTCTTCTGGGACTCCTATGATTCGAATGTTGGGGCATTTAACATTGTCCCAGAGGTTTGTGAGATTGTCCTCATTTCTTTTGTTTTTCTTTTTTCCTCTCTGTTTCATTTATTTCTAACATTCTATCTTCTATCTCACTTACACTATCTTCTGCCTCCATTATTCTACTGTTGGTTCCCTCCAGAGTGTTTTTGATTGCATTATTCATTATATATTAACTTTTTTATTTCTTCTAGGTCCTTGTTAAATCTTTCTTGCATATTCTCAGTCCTTGTCTCTAGGCTATTTATCTGTAACTCCATTTTGTTTTCAAGATTTTGGATCATTTTCATTATCATTATTTGGAATTCTTTATCAGGTAGATCCCCTATCTCTTCCTCTTTTGTTCGGTTTGGTGGGCATTTATCCCATTCCTTTACCTGCTGGGTATTTCTCTGCTTCTTCATCTTGTTTATGTTGCTGTGTTTAGGGTGGCCTTTCTGAATTCTGGCAGTTACGGAGTTCTGTTTATTGTGGAGTTTCCTCGCTGTGGGTGGGGTTCAACGGGTGGCTTGTCAAGGTTTCCTGGTTAGGGAAGCTAGTGTGGGTGTTCTGGTGGGTGGAGCTGGATTTCTTCTCTCTGGAGTGCAATGAAGTGTCCAGTAATGAGTTATGAGATGTCAATGGGTTTGGAGTGACTTTGGGCAGCCTGTGTATTGAAGCTCAGGGCTATGTTCCTGTGTTGCTGGAAAATTTGTGCGGTATGTCTTGCTCTGGAACTTGTTGGCCCTTGGGTGGTGCTTGGTTTCAGTGTAGGTATGGAGGCGTTTGATGAGCTCCTATCGATCAATGTTCCCTGGAGTCAGGAGTTCTCTGGTATTCTCAGGATTTGGACTTAAGCCTCCTGCTTCTGTTTTTCAGTTTTATTCTTACAGCAGGCTCAAGACTTCTCCATCTGTCACTTCCAAGGTGGTTCCCTCTGTTTTAGCTTCTTCTGTTTGCTGGTCTCTTCAGTGTCTAACTTCCGCCCTGACACAAGGGGGCGGTGGTGGACACTTTTTAGGCTCCCTTGTTCAGTTGTGCTGTAGGGAGGGAGGAACACTGCAAACAAATAACACTGGCGTGCGCTCGCAGTGTCTTGGCCACACTGGGTTTGCCCCTCTCACGGCATGTGTGCTTTCCCTGTCTACACTGCTTAGGCTCTAGGTTGCTCTGCCAGGAACTGTCTGAGGCCGGTCCTGGGTTGTATGCACTTCCCAGGTCTAAGCCGCTCAGGTTCAGGTACTCAGGTACTCCTCAAAGGTGCAGACTCGGTTGGGCCTGCGTTTTGTGCCCTTCCCAGGTCTGAGCAGCTCAGGTGACCAGGTGTTTGGTGAGTGCAGTTGCTGTAACTTATCGCCTCCCCCGTCCCTGCCGCTCGGTTTTCTGGGTGTACATCCGATGCACCTTCTCAGGCAGATGTCGACCGTCCAGAATCCCAAGAAGTCTTGGTTAGCAAAGAAGCCTGCTTGCAGTTTGGTATAGGATGCCTCTCTGTGTCCGCTATTGCCCTCTTCCGGCTCTGGCTGCCCTCGCCTGCCTGTCTCCGGCAGGGTATGGGCCAGTCCACAGCCGGCTAGCTCTGCTCAGTCCTTTGTTCTGTGAGTGGACCTGGCAGTGTCTTAGGTTAGGGCTTTTTGCGTAGCTCTAGTCAGTCCTTTGTTCTGTGAGCGGGTCTGGCGGTGTCTTACGTTAGGGCTTTTCGCGGGTTAGCTATCCCACAGTCTGGTTTACAATCTCATGTTAGTTCCCTCAGATTGCCCTTAGGGCATTCGGGCCTGGTCCTTACTCTAAGCAATGCAGCCCACACCCCCCTCCCCAGCCCCCGCTTGCTAGTGGCAGATGCGGGGGTCTGCGTTGCTTCTCTGCTGAGAGTTACCGTTGGGCATGGAATCTGTGGGTTTAATTATTTATTTTTCCTCCAGGTTATGTTGCCCTCTGAGGTTCCAAGGCTCGCCACAGACTTGCCAGTGAGAGTGTTTCCTGATGTTTGGAAACTTCTCTCTTTTTTAAGACTCCCTTCCCGGGACAGATCTCTGAACCTACCTCTTTTGTCTCTCTTTTTATCTTTTATATTTTTTCTTACCTCCTTTTGAAGACAATGGGCTGCTTTTTTGGGTGCCTGATGTCCTCTGCCAGCATTCAGAAGTTGTTTTGTGGAATTTATTCAGCGTTCAAATGTTCTTTTGATGAATTTGTGGGGGAGAAAGTGGTCTCCCCGTCCTATTCCTCCACCATCTTCCAACCACCTCTAAAGGTTTGTATTTTTATGCTGTGTAACTCTATATGACTTACCAACTTTAATTCTAGGGAATTAGTAGTTTAAACTCAAAGGCTTGACTATTACTAAACACGATGTGTTTATATAAAATGTAAATGAAACTAGATAACAAATTAAAATTTTTTTCCTTTTCTTGTTTGGGTTTTTGAATAAAGATACTTTCTTTGGGTTCTATTACTTTGGGGTGTATTTTAAAACATTAAGATAAGATAATACAAAAAGTCTACATGAAGGAATAAGGATAAAGTGTTAGACTTTGCAACCCAATGGTCTATACAGTCCATGGAATTCTCCAGGGCAGAATATTGGAGTTGGTAGCCTTTCCCTTCTACAGGGGATCTTCTCAACCCAGGGGTCGACCCCAGGTCTCTTGCATTGCAGGTGGATTCTTTACCAGTTGAGCCACAAGGGAAGCCCCAAAATACTGGAATAGGTAGCTTATCCCTTGTCCAGCTGGTCTTCCTGACCCAGGAATTGAACCAGGGTGTCCTGCATTGCAGGCAGATTCTTTACCAACTGAGCTATCAGGGAAGCCATTAGAATCTAAATAGGATGCCACAAGTACTGTAGGTACTCAATATAGACTTTATATTGACTAAGGTAGAGTCACATGAGTACTCCTCTGTACATTAACATTTAATTTCTCTACTGGTTAGTTCAATGGATACCAACAGTTAATATGTGCTGGTATTATCTGTCTACCTATTGTCATCATTTCAGGGACACCGGGAAAATAAATTCTCCATTTCCCAAATCGAACTGTTTCATGCTGCAAATACTTGATCCAAGACATACTTGATCAAAGGCTTGTCCCAGTTGCTCCTCCAGGGTTTCATTCTGCTCAGACAAGGCATGGTTCCTCTTTAAGAGAGCTTGTCCAATTCGAGCAGCTAGCTCCAGATCACGATCCCTCTGTTAAAACACCAAATACATCTCTTGAGTACAGACAAAATTAAGTAGTAGTTTAGAAATCCTGCAGTCATTAAAAGCAATGTCCTAGAAAGCATCAAGGTCCATTTTAATGCCCAGACATACAAACGAATACAGGGCCTGACACACAAATGGTGTTTAAAATATGTGGTCAAATGGATGACCACCATAGTTATAAATGCAAGAGAGTATTTCTTAATATTAAGTGAGATTTATTGATCATCATATTAATCAGGATACAGCAACTCTATCTTTAAACTTATGACTTTGGAAACTTAGAAAACTAATATAGTCTTTAAAAATGAGGACAGGGTCTGACCCACAGTAAAAGCCCAATAAATATTTGTTGAATGCATTTGTCTTTGAGCAGGGTAATGATACAGTAGGCATGTTGAAAATCAAGGCAAAGCTTGTATGCATTCAGAGCCAGAGGCTCAGAAGAAAGCATAATCAAGAAGCCTATTGTCAATTGGTATAAGATCATGATATGAAATAAAATAGGGGATATAACAGATTGGACATTTCAAGGCTATAGGGTTCTTCTTAGAGTATAGAGAAGGGAGTCTAAAGAAATCGGTGGTAATGATGAAGGGAGGCCCAAGCCAAGAGTTACTCTGTCTGGGTAGATGGCAATAACTTAGCAAGGGCATAGGGATTCCCTCTATATGGTAGGGGTGAGGCTTGTATTCTGTAGGATGGAAAACTATCAATATATTAAAATATCTAAGTGCCTTATGGTTTCTGGTTATGCTCACATTAATCACTGCAAATAAAATTAAGCTTCTTTTTGTTCCACAGTAACACGAAAACTGGTAGATGGGTTATCTCTAAATTTCAAGGCCCACTTATTTCATTTTCAATATAGGCTAAGTGACATATACAAAATTATTCTGGGGAGCTGCCAAGGGTGAGGGGGACATGTGAGGAGAAGGGTACTTCAAAGAGAAAGATAATTCCCATAAGATCAACTGAACTTTAAGCATAGGGAGAGCTCTCTAAGACCACCACTCAGAAGAGATACACTATATATACTAAAAATGTCATGGACAAAGAGGGCTCAGATAATAGCCTGAAAGAAAGTAGAAAAGGGAAGGTGCTCCAAACTGTTGGTATTTATTTGCAAACGAGCTGCTTCTTGAATGGGAGCTCTGTTTCAGGGTAAGTGACAGCAAGGATTTATTTAAGAAAACATATTTTTTTAAAGATTGCTTTTCTAAGACAGTGAAGCCAGCCAGCATCATTATAACACAACAATAAACAATTAAGTGCTGTGCAACTTTATAAAAATAAACTTCAGGAGCCATTCTACTTTGGAATGCCAGTTGGTTTGAGTTGTTCTAGCTGTAACAACCTTATACAGAACAACCTAGGGCAAAGACATCATCATTCTTCATTGATGTGCAAATTTAATAGCTCCTAAATGATCTTCAAGGTTTACTTTTTGTACTGGAGAAAAAGGACACATTCCTACCTCTGCCAGGAGATGTGTAACCATGTCGATGTCATTGTAAGTTTTGGTCATCTGCTCCACTCTGTCTGTGCCTAGAACTAAGATAGTTAAAACAACTGTTTATAGGATATAGAAATAACACAAAGTTTTAAATATTCATAAGAATTGAAAGATAACAACACAACAAACAACTCAGGCTTTTACAAAAAGTTATTGAGAATAAAAATACAGGTGAAAAAAGAAAAAGAAAAGAAATAGTTCACACGTTAGACAGTCAGGACAGACCAATTACTACAAACAAAATGTATATCATACAATGAATTAAGAAAGTATCAACTGGTCACAGGGTAGTCACCTCCTGACTATCTTCTCTTTCTGTGGTAAGACTGGAATTTTGTCTCACTCATTTTAGAAGATGTAGGCCAGAGAATTAACTGAACTACCAATCATTTTATACCCTAATCTAAAGTTATTGAGGGATGAGTTTGTGAGGAGTTATTCAAAAAACTAAGATCATGGCATCTGGCCCCATCTCTTCAGCAAATAGATGGGGAAACAATGGAAACAGTGACAGACTATTTTCTTGGGCTCCAAGATCACTGCAGATGGTGATGGCAGCCATGAAATTAAAAGACACTTGCTCCTTGGAAGAAAAGCTGTGACCAACCTAGACAGAATATTTAAAAGCAGAGACATTACTTTGCTGACAAAGGTCCATCTAGTTAAAAGTTATGGTTTTTCCAGTATTCACGTATGAATGTGCAAGTTGGACCATAAAGAAAGCTGAGTGCCAAAGAACTGATGCTTTTGAACTGTGGTGTTGGAGAAGACTCTTGAGAGAGTCCCTTGGACTGCAAGGAAATCAAACCAGTCAATCCTAAAGGAAATCAGTCCTTAATATTCATTGGAAGGACTGATGTTGAAGTTGAAACTTCAATACTCTGGCCACCTGATATGAAGAACTGACTTCTTGGGAAAGACCCTGATGCTGGGAAAGATTCAAGGCAGGTAGAGAAGGGAACAGAGGATGTGATGGTTGGATGGCATCACTGACTGGATGGATGAGTTTGAGTAAGCTCCAATAGTTGGTGATGGACAGGGAAACCTGGCATGCTGCTGTCCATGAGGTTGCAAAGTCGGACACGACTGAGTGACTGAACTGAACTGAATGTAAAAGGAAATTAATTAGAATTCTGTTGTGATTATTTTGAACATCTGTGATCCGCTATCATGTGAGTTAATATCAATAAATAAGGAATAGGACTTGCAGGACTTTTTGTAGTTTTATTGTGAATCATAACCCTTTTTAGCTTTAAAATTATTTTTTCTTTACAATAAACTTCATCATAGGTAGGCCCTTGCTATAAAATGAACTGTATACTATTATATTCCTTGTATTACTCAAATCCATTATTTCACTCCATAAATTCAGGACCTGCACTTGACTAATTTAGCTCCAAAGAAAAGAACAGATAGGACCCTAATGATTCCAAAAGCACAATAAGCAATACCTTTTTAAAGCCAATGAAGCATAATAAGAGAGGGAACGGTAAGGTCGCACCCCGGGGGCCATGATGGGCCGCCCCTTTCTCTCTCTCCTCCGCCGGGGGGCAGGTCTCTAATGGAAGGAGACTCCCAGATCCCGGGGACCAATGACAGCGCACTTCGCCAGCTAAAGCCACCCCACCCCAGCCACGTAGAAGGACCTGTCAGCCCGTTAAGCCTTGGCCTGGCGACCTATCCGAACCCCCGTCCATCTAGCCTGACCATCCCTCAAAACGGACGTATAAAAACCACCCCCAACACGGTCCGGGCGCGGACTTCCTCGACCTGCCTCGTTCGGGTCCAGAAACCCCGCCCGGGAGCGCTTCACCATTAAAAAGCCTGTTAGACACTCTTTTGGTGTCCTGGTCTTTTACCTAACATGAACTTTTGACTTTGGAGACCATTAATGAAACAGAATTGGGTTTGATTTAGACTGATTTTATAATTTGTTTGCCCTGAAATGTGAAAAAGCAGAGATTTGAAGCAGAGAAGCGGAATTCGTGTATTTGAGTGATCTTGAACCCCTTCTGAGATTCAGATTCATATTTATAATATGGAGGTGACAGCATCTCACAAGGCAATTAGGAGGCTCAAATATGATAATTTACTAAGTATTATTTAATAAACTGCTAGGTATCATATAACTATTCATAGCTATACTTTTTAAACACAACTGGTATGTATGAAACAGCCCCGATTTAAAATTCTCTGTAAACAATACACTGACTAGGCAGCAGAAACTGAGTTATCTTTAGTTCCTTGGACCCATCTTAACACTTAAGATTGCTCAAAAGACACCAGTAGACAAGTTTTACTTTAATCTGAGCCTTTAATTTTTCTTCCCAGCTTCACTGCTCAAAATGAAAATAGCCATTACCCAGAGCAAATTATTAATGATAGTCTTACTTCTAGTTAAAAGTAAAACAAAGTGCTGGGTTGTCAGTATTAAGAGATTGCTGGAAAAGTTTTAAACTGAAAAGAAAACTAACAACAGCAGCAACAAAAACAAAAAAAACTGGAAAGAAACATTTTTATTACAAAAGAATTTTTATTTACAAGTAGATAAAATGGCTCTGTAATTTAACCACACAGGAATAAAAGAAATAGGCTTTTGGGCCTAAGGAATCTTCACAGTTTAACTTGGTAGCACAGCTCAGGAACAAAGATTAAAAATTAAGGCAGATACATACAGTGTGTGGTCTCTTCTACTTCCAGTCTCAATAATAGAGGGGGGGAAAAATCAAGTCAATATAACTACACTCTAAACTACAAAACACTAGCCAATGTTTGCAAAGACAAATGTAACACAGTGCAGTGAGTCTCAACTGCAGATTCTAACTGAGTTCATTTCGAGGGACCCCAGGCCACAAGTAGTAAGGAAAACAGGCCAGATGTTCTGATGGGAAGCTAGGGATGAAAACCAATGAGCCAGGATTAACACTCAAAGCAAGAGCCAGGAATCCTGGAAACTCAGTTAAAGACAGTTTTTATACTACTAATTTAAAAACTGCAGGACATGGCTTATATTATATGACTGACAAGAGTTGATGAAGTGGAAAATTTAATTTGAAGTAAAACCTGTAAATTAAGAATGTAATAACACTGTGAGATACAAGTCACACATGATAAAAGGGGAATTGAAAATGAAGGACCCAGTAATTACAGAAATGTCTGGAATAACATGTTTTAGCGAGGAGAAACTAAAATATATTTCCTATAAATGCTAACCATCTGTCATAGTCTGATAATTACAAGCTGAACCTTAAGAAGATATCTCGTTTAATGTTCTCATTTTCTTATATGAGGAAACCTGACTGAGAGGAATTATGTGACACGTCCAAGATGGCAAAGCAAACTATTAGTGGCAAAGCCAAGATATAATAAGGAGGTGATAGCAGCTTGCACCTCACAAGGTCCTAAGAAAACACTTGGGTCTGCTCATTCTCAATGATGGGCTCTTTACACCATGTTGCTTTTTCTACCATAGTACCACCAAGATCAAAAGGCTCTTATCTGATGAAATATTAGAGTATTTATCTGTGAACACAAGTTATAAAACAACATAGGTCCTGATTTTGTTTTCAAGGTGTGGGTGTATCTATACATGGGCTTTCCAGGTGGTGCTAGTGGGAAAGAATTTGCCTGCCAATGCAGGAGACCTAAGAGAGGTGGGTTTGATCCCTGGATTGGGAAGATTCCTTGGAGGAAGGCATGGCAACCCACCAGTATTCTTGCCTGGAGAATCCCAAGGACAGAGGAGCCTGGTGGGTTACAAAGAGTTGGACATGACTGAAGTGATTTAGCATGCACTCAAATCTATGCTGCTGCTGCTGCTAAGTCGCTTCAGTCGTGTCTGACTCTGTGCGACCCCATAGACGACAGCTCACCAGGCTCCCCCGTCCCTGGGATTCTCCAGGCAAGAATACTAGCGTAGGTACTCATATTTATACATATCTATATACAAGAGAGGCTGAAATAATATACATTAAAATGTTAATAGTGATGATCTCTGAGTATGGATTATAGTTGATTTGTTGTTCTCTTGTCAGCTTTTTGCTAATTTTCAATGAAGAACAAATGTTATCTTTGCAATAAAAAGTAGCAGCTCTTCTTCAGTTCAGTTACTCAGTTGTGTCTGACTCTTTGTGACCCCATGAACCGCAGCACACCAGGCCTCCCTGTCCATCACCAATTGTTGGAGTCTACCCAAACCCATGTTCTTTGAGTTGGTGATGCCATCCAACCATCTCATCCTCCGTCATCCCCTCCTCCTCCTGCCCTCAATCTTTCCCAGCATCCGGATCCTTTCAAATGAGTCAGCTCTTCGCATCAGGTGGCCAAAGTATTGCAGTTTCAGCTTCAACATCAGTTAATGGACACCCAGGACTCATCTCCTTTAGGATGGACTGGTTGGATCTCCTTGCAGTTCAAGGGACTCTAAAGAGTTTTCTCTAACACCACAGTTCAAAGCATCAATTCTTCGGTGCTCAGGTTTCTTTATAGTCCAACTCTCACATCCGTACATGACTACTGGAAAAACCATAGCCTTGACTAGACAGACCTTTATGGACAAAGTAATGTCTCTGCTTTTTAATATGCTGTCCTGGTTGGTCATAACTTTCCTTCCACAGAGTAAGTGTCTTTTAATTTCATGGCTGCAATCACCATCTGCAGTGATTTTAGAGCCCCCCAAAATAAACTCAGCCACTGTTTCTGACAGAATGTGGGCCATTGGAGAAGGGAATGGCAAACCACTTCAGTATTCTTGCCTTGAGAACCCCATGGACAGTATGAAAAGGCAAAAAGATAGGACACTGAAAGATGAACTCCCCAGGTAGGTAGGTGTCCAATATGCTACTGGAGATCAGTGGAGAAATAACTCCAGAAAGAATGAAGGGATAGAGCCAAAGCAAAAACAACACCCACTTGTGGATGGGACTGGTGATAGAAGCAAAGTCTGATGCTGTAAAGAGCAATATTGCATAGGAACCTGGAATGTTAGGTCCACGAATCAAGGCAAACTGGAAGTGGTCAAACAGGAGATGGCAAGAATGAACATCGACATTCTAGGAATCAGCAAACTAAAGTGGACTGGAATGGGTAAATTAAACTCAGATGACCATTATATCTACTGCTGTGGGCAGGAATCCCTTGGAAGAAATGGAGTACCATCACAGTCAACAAAAGAGTCTGAAATGCAGTACTTGGATGCAATCTCAAAAATGACAGAATGATCTCTGTTCGTTTCCAAGGCAAACCATTCAATATCACAGGAATCCAAGTCTATGCCCTGACCAGTAACGCTGAAGAAGCTGAACGGTTCTATGAAGACCTACAAGACCTTCTAGAACTAACACCCCCAAAAGATGTCCTTTTCATTATAGGGGACTAGAAAGCAAAAGTAGGAAGTCAAGAAACACCTGGAGTAACAGGCAAATTTGGCTTTGGAGTACAGAATGGAGCAGGGCAAAGGCTAATAGAATTCTGCCAAGAGAACGCACTGGTCATAGCAAACACCCTGTTCCAACAACACAAGGAAGACTCTACACATGGACATCACCAGATGGTCAACACTGAAATCAGCAGCTCTTCTTAAAAGGCTCCAAAAGGGAAAAATGAATTTTCAAATGCTTGAGTATTTATTATGACAAAAAAGTTAGATAAAGCAACCAGAATTCTCCAGTTTGTTTAGTCTGTAGACCACCAAGGCCAATGGCTGGGCTACCTCAACTGCACAGAGTTGCTCAATTGATAAAGGAACACAAAGGATTCTTCTCTGTAGCCTAATCAGTTCTGTCTTCTTTTCGGTAACACAATACTCCTGATAAAGATAGGCTGCTTGGAATGATTCCAAAAGCACTCAGGGCAAGGTTATTAAGTGTTCTCTTGGCATTTAGGCATGATGAATAAATGCTTTCAAAGCAATAGACTAATTCTTCACTTTAATTCTGTGACCACGAATGCAGGGCCAAACAGACTAACTTTATTATAATTAATCCTATCAAATTCTACTTTCCCTTCAGTTCTCAGAGGTTAAAATAAAAATGCAAAATGGTACAGAAATTACCAATGTTCTGTGCTTGTTTCCAGTCTAAGAAAGAATTATTCATCAGAGAGATGATAAACATTTTTACAGAACAGCTTTGGTTTATGAAGGTTGTTAATTAATGTTCAATGTTTTTGTTTAATATTCAGAGAATCTAATGTTCCTGAAAAAACATGGGGGAGATGTTTTTTCTTCACTAATTCTATTTTTTTCCACTAATTCTTACTTTATAATACATAGTTTTACACCAACTCCCCCCAGTCATTTTCAGGATGGAAAATGCCAATGTTGACCCATTTTGACATCCCTGTTATTTACATGAGATGGTGCCTGAATAGTTCTCTCAAATATCCTTTTTCAAGGTTAGAGTTTTTGCCACAATTATTTAATTTTTTAAAGATTTCTGATCTTTCATCACTCTCCAATTCTTCCACATGAAAAAACAAAAGCAAAAATGAAACACAAACATTTCCTGCATGACAGAGTAAAAGCTGGAATAGCTCCTGGTAACTACAGACAGGTTTTGAGGTTTTAACTCCAGAGAAGTGTTTTTTGCTACTATAATACAGAGAACATTTCTGCAATACAAAAAACTGCCTTCAAAAGAACTGAGATGGAACAAAAAGGAGGCTGATCATACGTAACATCTAGGACAGCCTTTCTCAATGGGGTTCCAAGAGAGAATTAAGCCCCATAGATAATGATTTGAGAGACAATTTTCTCACTAATAATACCTAGATAGGACATGATGTGTAAGTGATAAGGTAACTCATTCTACAATAGATGTCTTAGGGCAAATGACTTAATTCTTCCATGGAACTGGTCAAAAGGAATTATAAATCCACTCACCTCTACGACTAGACTTATGGTTACTGCTTCCTGAGAATTACCTGTTGTATTTCCTTCCTGCAGGTAAAGGTTAATGAGTTTCAAGGGCAGAGGAAAAGTATAACTACCAGCCAGAAGTAATAATCTCTAAAACTGTACTTCTTTGCAAAATTCTGCACCCTCCCTTGTTTCTCAACTTCTCCAATTAACGTCACTGTGAAGTGGCCCGTTTTGGTGACAATGATTCAGATCACTGGTTCTCAAATCTGTGTGCATCAGCACCAGCAGGAGGACTTATTTAATTTAAACAGACTAGGCCCTGCCCCCAGAGTTTCTGAATCAGTAGATCTGGGATGGGGACACAGGATCTGTGTTTTTAACAAGTACCAAGTGACGCTGATGCCTTAGTTCAGTTCAGTTCAGTCACTCAGTCGTGTCTGACTCTTTGCAACCCCATGAATTGCAGCACGCCAGGCCTCCCTGTCCATCACCAACTCCCAGAGTTCACTCAAACTCACGTCCATTGAGTTGGTGATGCCATCCAGCCATCTCATCCTCTGTCGTCCCCTTCTCCTCTGATGCCTTAAATAAACTTATATAACCACCCCCTCTTTCCTTATGCATTAGGAAGTGATCTTTTATTAGATTAACCTTTAATTAATTAATTAACCTTTAAACCTTTAACCTACTCTGGAGATTAACCTTTTATTAGATTAACCTTTAATCTAAGGTGATCTTTTATTCCCAAATAAAAAATACCCTAAAAAGCAGATTAGGTTTCTACTTTGAGCTTCACATGAACAAATGGTACTTTCTGTCATGGTGTGATCTGATTGCACTGCTTGTCCCACATGTCACTGTGGGACTCTCTTAATAAAATTAGAAAACCCTGCAAGCAAAACCTTCTTTGAGTATCTTAAACTGTGTGTGTACGGCAGGGACTGCACGTGCGCTCAGTCGCTTCAGTCATCTCTGACTGTTTGTTACCCCATGGACTGTAGCCCACCGGGCTTCTCTGTCCATGGGTTTTTCAGGCACGAATACTGGAGTGAGTTGCCATGTCCTCCTCCAGGGGATCTTCCCAACCAAGGGATCCAGCCTGAATCTCCTGTGTCTCCTGCATTGCATGTGGATTCTTTACCATTCAGCCACCAGGGAAGCCCATGGGAGGGACTAGGAGGGAATTATTTTTCTGGACCCATCCATTGTTTACTTTTAAAACACACGAAAGCAATCTCTTTCTGGTCTGGAAGGGGCTTCAGAGAACAACCAGTATCCTTTTATTCATGTGAGACAGGCTCCTATCACAAAACTTTTGCCCGTTTCCTTCCAAATTTCATTATTTTCTTCTTGTGGTACCTTCAGCTTCTTTGTGTGAACTAAGAAAGAAAGTGCCTCTGCTTGGCACCTCTTTTTACTAGTTGTCATAATTCATTTTAATGAGCACATGTCTATTGCCATGTGAGGGAACTAGGAACATGAAGGGGCTGAAACAGAACCAGGGAGCTGAATCCTAGGATCACTTGCCAGTGTCCATAGTAAATATTCAAAACCAAAAAATCTTGACATCTCAGGGGGGACAGAAAACAGTGGAAAAGGATGAGAGAATGGTTTGTATCATGCTTTTTAAGACCTTGGTCAATTTGCTAAATAAAGTAAATCACTTATCTTCTACATTCATAAGATACAAATTCATAATGAAGTCTATTTATATTTGTGTGAACTGTTAACCCAAAGAATTGATAACTTTAAAACAACAGTGAAATTAAAATACAATATAGAGAAAAAGTGGGCTCCCCAGGTGGTTCAGTGATTAAAAAGAATCTGCCTGACAATGCAGGAGATGCAGGAAACAAACGTTCAATTACTGAGTTGGGAAGATGCCCTGAAGGAGAAAATGGCAACCTACTCTGGAAAATCCCAGGACACAGAAGCCTGGAGGGCTACGGTCCATGAGATTGCAGAGAGTCGGATATGACTTAGCAACTAAACATGCACATACACAGAAAAAGTATTAGTGAACCAATGATAATTCTAATTATTTGCTTCATGATCTTAGTAAATCATATGTAGTTTAATTTTCAAACTGCTGAAGTGAAAATAGTACCGTTAGATGAAAGGAATAGGACAGTTTTCCAGATCCTGAAAGTATGGATCTTGTAACAACCTATTAACCTCTAGTTTTAATTACACTCTTGTTTACCTATAAACCAAGTATTTTAGAATCCGTTTACCTTTTATTTTCTAGTCTTTTTATGTAAAATTCATCCTAACACCAACTCCATTAAATCATAACCTAAAACATCTTTCTAGCTAGTCTCCCCTCCAGTGATGTATAGAACAAAGAACATGTAAACTAAGGGCACTTTCTGTGCCACTTTATGAAAATAATGACAAACTAAATTTATCCCGACGAAATTTCAGCTTGAAATTTTCTCACAAATCTCAAAACTCATGGCACAAAGGAAAATGGAATCTAAAAATGTTCCTTTTAAAAAGCATTCGCCAGAAATCTCAAGTAAGTAATTTCTCAAACTAGAAAGTTAAGAAAACCTTAAGAGCCCTGATATTCAGCTACTTAAAAGAACAAACTGTACAGAAACAGTTTTATTTGAGTTCTTAATTCAAGTGTAAACAAAGTTTAAAATTCTTTTTCTGAGCAGTAAGTAACATGGTTGTAGGAAAGTACCATTAAAAGTTAATGATTACTATGAAAATGAGGATTTCACAACAATCATTCTCCAGCTAGAATCTTTAAAAACATGGAAGGACTCACTGGGCAAATATCTAGGAGCTGATGCAATCTCATATATAATTCAAATGAAAATAGCTTTATAAATATATCAATATTGAACTCAGAGACTTACTCTGTATTCTAATAGCTATTATGCATACAACATCTTTATAGTGAATGCATTAAAAAAGGTAAGCTCAGCCTGAATGCAGATTTTTGGAATAAGGTCAACAACAACAACAACAACAAAATCTCTATATTTTAAAGTTTAAAGAGTGTTCTATTTAATTTTGTCATTTTTTAAGAGTGTGGGATAAAACAGATCTATATTTAGGACATATCTGACTTAGTTTCTCACTGAAATATTCTCTCTGAATCCTTACGTAAATAATGAAGATGATTATATAGTGTGCATGCATTTCTCCTCGGCATCATTAAAACTACTTATGTATCCAGGAACTATGCTTCTTAATGACCTGACAAATTCCTGTGACTATGTCAGTTTAACAGACTAAATATTAAACTATTAAGATAACAAATATAAAGGGATATTAAAATTTGAAACACGTTCACTACTTTTTAAAAAAAGTTTCCTTTTCTACTCAGTCTGAGGAAAGTATGAAGGAAAAGAGGAGAGAAATGGAAACCTCTGGGTATGCTCGCAACCCTGGACACTCAGATTCTTAAAAACGATAAACTTTCTGTGTTCAGACACAACACAATTAGAGTCATCTCTTCATGTTGTTAAAGCAGTTTGAATTAAAATAGGTACAAACTAAACAACATTTAGAGATGTCAAATATTGTAAAAGTCAACAAGATACTCATGATCTTTAGGTCAATGGATAAATTCAAATACTCACTCATATAACGGAAAGTCTCTTCAGCAAGTACTGGAGAGAGGGTGTCAGATGCATGTTGCTGCTGGTGAGGGGACTGAGTCCAATCTTGATTTTCATAAAGAAAGAGAGAGTCCACTCTGAGTTTATACTGGGGTAGTTGTTCTTCTAGCAGGCTTACAAGCTCAACTTCAGGGACATCTTCATTGGAGCAGACATCTGAGGAGAAGATTCCATGTAAATGAATCCAATATATTCCAATTTACTAGGCTACAGAGAAAAATCAGTGAAATTAGTTCTGTGAAAGTAAGACAATCAAGAAACATTAGTCAAGATCATGTCGCCAATGATTTTTATTGCTGTATCCTGGAATTCCAGTTGGTCTTTCTCTATAAGAACTTCCACAGTAAAAATAATATCATGACTTTTAATTATACTCTATATTGCTTAGGGAATATAACTATGGCTTTAGATTTAAATTTATTTCCTCCTTATCAACCTATTTAGTGCCGCTTAAAAGACACGTGATCTCAAATAACTCATAATGTTTGAGGGGAAAAAAGGCAACAAGACAATCAGCAGAAAATAGTGAGTTCAAAAGGAATAAAACGATTTGTTCTTCAATAGTAGAATTTGACCTCTGTGGGAGGATTCTTCAAAATATGGAAAAGTTATATTCTACTATATTCTCCCAGAAGCTAGATATAAAAAAATTAATATTTACCAGTTAAATGCTAAACAGTAATGTTAACATTCCAGCACAGTGTCCTACACTGGTACTAGAATAAGTACTTACTCACTTTTACTTTAAAGATGTGATACATTTAAAGTCTTGAATATCTTTACATCACTGCTCTCCCCTGCACGTCTCTAACTGTCCCTGCATACACTTCTCTGAACACACTTGGGCTTCTCTATCTTTATGTGTTTGCTCCTGGCTTCTTATTCCAAATGCTGCTCATCATTTAACACCTTCCAAATTTAGCAGTTTACAAAAAAAAAAGAGTTTCCCTTTTTAATATGCTTAAAATACTAGGGCTTAAAATACAGAAAATACAGGATGTCATCTCAACCCTCTCATTTTTTAAAGACATTGGGTATTTCCTTTGTGGGTTGCATAGAGAAACATGTTCTAACTCTGGCAAAGAACAAAGTTTATTTTAAGAAAATGTACCTTCAGTTCAGTTCAGTCACTCAGTCGTGTCCGAATCTTTGTGACCCCATGAATCACAGCACACCAGGCCTCCCTGTCCATCACCATCTCCCGGAGTTCATTCAGACTCATGTCCATCGAGTCCGTGATGCCATCCAGCCATCTCATCCTCTGTCGCGCCCTTCTCCTCCTGCCCTCAATCCCTCTCAGCATCAGAGTCTTTTCCAATGAGTCAGCTCTTCGCATGAGGTGGCCAAAGTACTGGAGCTTCAGCTTTAGCATCATTCCTTCCAAAGAAATCCCAGGGTTGGTCTCCTTCAGAATGGACTGGTTGGATCTCCTTGCAGTCCAAGGGACTCTCAAGAGTCTTCTCCAACACCACAGTTCAAAAGCATCAATTCTTCGGCGCTCAGCCTTCTTCACAGACCAACTCTCACATCCATACATGACCACAGGAAAAACCATAGCCTTGACCAGACAGACCTTAGATGGCAAAGTAATGTCTCTGCTTTTGAATATACTATCTAGGTTGGTCATAACTTTTCTTCCAAGGAGTAAGCATCTTTTAATTTCATGGCTGCAGTCACCATCTGCAGTGATTTCGGAGCCCCCCAAAATAAAGTCTGACACTGTTTCCACTGTTTCCCCATCTATTTCCCATGAAGTGATGGGACCAGATGCCATGATCTTCGTTTTCTGAATGTTGAGCTTTAAGCCAACTTTTTCACTCTCCTCTTTCACTTTCATCATGAGGCTTTTTAGTTCCTCTTCACTTTCTGCCATAAGGGTGGTGTCATCTGCATACCTGAGGTGATTGATATTTCTCCTGGCAATCTTGATTCCAGCTTGTGTTTTTCCCAGTCCAGCGTTTCTCATGATGTACTCTGCATAGAAGTTAAATAAGCACGGTGACAATATACAGCCTTGATGTACTCCTTTTCCTTTTTGGAACCAGTCTGTTGTTTCATGTCCAGTTCTAACTGTTGCTTCCTGACCTGCATACAGATTTCTCAAGAGGCAGGTTAGGTGGTCTGGTATTCCCATCTCTTGAAGAATTTTCCACAGTTTATTGTGAGCCACATAGTCAAAGGCTTTGGCATAGTGAATAAAGCAGAAATAGATGTTTTTCTGGAACTCTCTTGCTTTTCCCATGATCCAGCGGATGTTGGCAATTTGACCTCTGGTTCCTCTGCCTTTTCTAAAACCAGCTTGAACATCAGGGAGTTCACGGTTCATGTATTGCTGAAGCCTGGCTTGGAGAATTTTGAGCATTACTTTACTAGCATGTGAGATGAGTGCAATTGTGCGGTAGTTCGAGCATTCTTTGGCATTGCCTTTCTTTGGAATTGGAATGAAAACTGACCTTTTCCAGTCCTGTGGCCACAGCTGAGTTTTCCAAATTTGCTGGCATATTGAGTGCAGCAATTTCACAGCATCATCTTTCAGGATTTGAAACAGTTCAACTGGAATTCCATCACCTCCACTAGCTTTGTTCATAGTGATGCTTTCTAAGGCCCACTTGACTTCACATTCCAGGATGTCTGGCTCTAGATTAGTGATCACACCATCATGATTATTTGGGTTGTGAAGATCTTTTTTGTACAGTTCTTCCGTGTATTCTTGCCACATCTTCTTAATATGTACCTTAAAAATGTACCTTAAAATGTACCTTAAAAAAGTAAATTTCAACTACTTGACTTTAATTAAAAAATGAGGAGCCTGACATTAATCAAATATGAGGAGGCTGACCATATTAGAAAATTCTATCCATATAGAAAGATAAGCAGTGGCTTCATAACCAAAACATGAGGTACATAATCACAGATATGAGGTACATTTAAAACCTTAAACGAAGAAGCTCCTCTCAACCCTTAGCAGATCGCTTAAATAAGAACTCCAAAAATACATCCAAATAATAATACTACGAATTCTATGCAACTATTCAAATTTTTTTCCTGCCATGAATATATGACATACATATTATTATTATTATCATATATGCAGGAAGAGAAGTTGACTATAAATACATGCAGAGCTAAAAACAAACTCTTAGTCACTCAAAGGTATAATGCAAATGATGAACAAAATTAATATTCATTAAAATAACCACTATTCCCTATACATTTTACTTTAATAAGCATTAATGAAATTCTGTGAAAATTCAAGATTACCAGTTGCCTACTTCCAAAATGAGTATACACTCAAGGTTTAGAAGATTTGAATAATATCCTCCAGACTAGCACCTCCTATTTGCTTCTGTATTTCTGGCAAGGTACTATTTAGTGATTTCCTAATTGTCCAATCCTATTTTATCCTTCAAATGTTCTTTCTTGTGTTCACTTCTTTCTAGCCACACTGGCTCATTTAGATTCAAGGTCTCCTCTTGTTTCTCGGCCTCGAAGTGATCTGTTCTCATTACATTCATATTTTCCTCCACAACTTCATAGCTTTCTTATGTTACTCTCCTATGCAAAGGTAAGAAAGGTTTGAGTTTCATTTAGACAGAGTGTAAAAACCTAATGAACGGTGTTGTTCAATCGCTCAATCATGTCCAGCTCTTTGCAACCCCATGGACTGCAGCATGCCAGGCTTCCCTGTCTTTCATCATCTCCTGGAGTTTGCTCAAATTCGTGTCCTTTGAGTAGATGATGCCATCCAACCATCTCATCCTCTGTCATCCCCTTCTCCTCTCACCTTCAGTCTTTCCAAGCATCAGGATCTTTTCCAATGAGTCAGCTCTTCACATCAGGTGGCCAAAGTATTGGTGCTTCCCCATCAGTCTTCCAATGAATATTCAGGAATGATTTCCTTTAGGATGGACTGGTTTGATCTCCTTGCAGTCAAGGAACTCTCCAGAGTCTTCTCCAACACCACAGTCCAAAAGCATTAATTCTTCGGTGCTCAGTCTTCTTTATGGTCCAACTCTCACATCCATACATCACTACTGGAAAAACCATAGCTTTGACTAGATGGACCTTTGTCAGCAAAGTAATGTCTCTGCTTTTTTAATATGTTGCCTATGTTTGCTATAGCTTTTCTTCCAAGGAGCAAGCATCTTTTAATTTCATGGCTGCAGTCACTGTCCACAGTGATTCTGGAGCCCAAGAAAATGACAAGTTGAGACAATCAAAAGATCCTAGAAGGGTTGTACCTGCTAGAAGTGGAATTAAATTAATGCTAAAATAAAGCATAATGGAATATGATCTTGTGATTTACAAACTCAGATAGCAAAGATTAAAAACAAGACTCAAAAGAACTGATCTTATCAGCAAGTAATTTAAGGACCTGCCAAAATAACAGTTTTCCAAATAAGACAACAAAATTCAAACATCAATGTAACACTGAAAATATTTGATAACAAGTTACTAGAAATGCAAAGAATAAGCAATTTGTAACCCATTACCAGTTGGAAAATAAATCAACAGAAACAAGCCCAGTAATGACAAAAATGATAAAATTAGTAAAGAGAAATTTTTAAAAAGCCATTATAAATATGCTCAAAGATTTAAGAGGAAAACTTAAATTTGATGAAAAGAGAAATGAGAAGTATACTTCTAAAATTCAAATAGAACTAGAGTGAAAGAAAGTGAAGTCACTCAGTCATGTCTGACTTTTTGCGACCCCGTGGACTGTAGCCTACCAGGTTCCTCCTTCTATGGGATTTTTCAGGCAAGAACCCTGGAGTGGGTTGCCATTTCTTTCTCCAAGAGATCTTCCCAACCCAGGGATTGAACCCAGGTCTCCTGCATTGTAGGCATATGCTTTACCGTCTGAGCCACCAGGGGAGCCCCCCAGAACTGGAGTACAATATAGAAATTAAAAATTCACTGGATAACATTAACATATTAGACACTCTCCAGAAGAAAAGAAAAGTAAGACTTGAAGGCACAGCAATGGTAACTATCTCAAATGAAAAAAGACTAGGGAGAAAACCACTGACTTATATAGACAGAGTTAATAAAACTATGTTAAGCAAAGTTGCAGAATACAAAGTCAATATATAAATTTCATTTCTACATACTAGTAATAACACCTGGAAAATAAAACTGAATAAACAATGTCATTTATAGTAGCAGGGAAAAAAAAAGTAGGATTAAATTTAACAAAGTATGTGGAAGACCTGTGTAACAAAAATTGCAAGTACTATTTAGAGAAATTAAAGAAGACCTAAATAAATGGAGGGATATGTCATGTTCACGGATTAAAAGACTTAACAGTCTTAAGATGTCAATTCTCTATCAAGTGTGCATCATTCCATTCAAAATTCCATCACTCTTTTTTGGCTGAAACTGACAAAAGGATTAAAAATTTATATAGAAGGGGTTTTAAAATCTATATAGAAATGTGAGAGGTCAAGAATGGCCAAAACTACTTTTTAAAAAGAAGAGCAAAGTTGGAGAATGTATACTACCTGATTTCAAGATTTACTATAGATTTCTGTACAGGACCAATCCAAATTAATGCTTTTAAAATCCAGATTGTACAAACACTGTGTTGTCTTTTCATTTGTTAATAACTTCTTAAGTTCCAAAAAGTAACAATTAGCATTGGATCATTTATATAAAAGTTCAAGTAAAAAGAAAGAAAAGAAACAAAAATAGTAATAAAATGATTTACTATAGAGTTATAGTAATCAAAACATTATAGTATTTATGTAAAGATAGACTTGGGGATTAAAGAAACAGAATGGAGAGTTCAGAAACAGTATAAAATGGGCAGTTGACCTTAATGTAAAAGCAAAAACTGTAAAACTCTTGGAGGTAAACTGAAGAGATATCTTTGTGATTCTGAACTATGCAAAGATTTCTTAGAAATAACACAAAAAATATGAACTATAAAAGCAAAACTTGATAAACTGGGCTCCACCAAAATTTTAAACTTTTGCTCTTCAAAGGACACCATTAAGTAGATGAAAAGGCAAACCACAGTCTGGAAGAAAATATTTGTAACCCTTTACCTAACAAAGAATTTATATAGAATATATAAAGAACATTTATAGTTCAATAGTAGGGCAAATATAAAAATGAGCAAATGATTTAAATAGAAAATTCCAAGTACCTAGAAATAGCCGATAAGCACAAGAAGAGACTGAAAATCATTCGTCTTCAAGGAAAAAGAAACTGAAACCACACAGAGATACCAGATACACACCTACTAGAATGGTTAAAATAAAAAACACTGCTGTTACCAAGTGTTATGTTGTTGTGAAGAGGTCAGGGAACTATGGCCCAGAAGCCAACTCTAGCCTATTGCCTCTGCTTGGCTTGATAAATTAAGTTTTATTGAAACAATTATATATGTTCTTTTATGTATCATCTATGACATTTTTACTGCTATAACAGCAGAGTTTAGTAGTTGTAACTCGGCAATAAAAACAAACTGCTGACAGATACCACAATGTTGATAAATCTCAAAAGCACTTTGCTGCATAAAAAATCCAGACACAAAAGACAGATTAATTTATATGACCTTCCAGAACAAGCAAATTTTTTCTGTTACCATAGTAACAAAAAACACATTGACTGGAGTTAGCAGTTGAGGGGTGGAGAGATCTGGGTATGAGAGAACTTTGGGGGGATTATAAAAATATCTTACAACTTGATTGTACTGGTGGTTACATGAGTGTACATATTTGTCAAAACCAAACTCTACACTTAAAATGGGTGCATCTTAATACACATATCTCAGTACTGGTGAATAAAAAACAGGGAAAAAACCCTACAGATTTAGATGCGTTTCAAAATTTTATCGAGTTTTAGAAAAGTAGTCCTGTGCATTTACTGTGTGTTATATAACACCTCCAACTGGTTTTGTAGCAGTATTCCATATTTAAACACATTAATACATTTTTCAGCAAACAAACATTCAAACAAAGTGGGATAAATCTAGAAATAACTGGATAAGTCAGGTTTTGTGGACCAATGAGTTTTAGAACCAAAGTGTAGAAAAAAAGTTGGGTATACAGAGTTTTTGAAATTTAGTCTTGCAGATGAGGACTTACAGGGTTGTACCTGTTTTGCAAACTTATATGTCCTGAGAGCCTTATGTGCGGATACTGTTGTTAAGTGACTTCAGGGTATAGATAGCAACTCTGTCTTTTTGGAGATAGGAAGATGGGAACAGGAAAATAAGATAAGGGAGATGAGTATGACGCAGTTTCTACTGATCAGGGCTCACAGATATAGGGAATCAGACATAGACAAGGAACAACACCCAAGGCAGATTTTGATAATGCAGTTAAGAGGGGTCCCTAACCTCTGGAATCTAATGCCTGAAGATCTGAGGAGGAGCTGATGTAATATTAATAGAAATAAAGCACACAATAAATTGAACATGCTTGAATCGTCCCCAAACCACCCCTTATCCCTGCCCCAATCCATGGAAAAACTGTCTTCCATGAAACCAGTTGTGGACCAGAATGTTTGGGGACCACTGTGATAGGAGACCTGAGGATGGAGAGATTAATTCAGTGGTCTCTGAGAAGATAAGGCTGGAGAGAGAGGCTGAGTTTCATCATGGTGGGCCTTAAATGCATTTTGTCATATAGGCAAGAGCACTTCATTTATTAAACTGGACTCACCGGTGATGCTCTCTGAGTCTCTGTGATTGATATTCATGAGGTTTTCTTCACCCATCAGTGCTGTAAAAGTGGCATCCTGGGACTGACTCATGCAAGATCCTTTTTTGTTTTGGTTGAGAAGGATAGCTTTGGTTTGAATCAGAGTAAAGGAAATCCATCAAGCCATTGAATAAAGAAAGGTTCTGGTCAAAGGGATATTTGCTTTTAAATAGATTTTTGTTTGATGAGTCAAATGACATCTGGAGCAGAGTGATCTCATGTGATTATCACACCTTGGATGGTCATGACCTAAAACAAAGAACACATCAAGTGACTTTAGAATTCAGCATGCTTGTCAATAACAGCAATTCAATTACCTGGAATATATATCATTAAGAATGTTTTCCTAATGATACACATACCACGTGGATAAATCTCAAAATAATTATGCTGGATGAAAGACGCCAGACAAAAAGGGTACATAATTTATGATTCCATTTATATAAAATAAAAAAAATATAAACTTACGTACAGTGACAGAAAGCAGATCACTTGTTGCCTGGGGCTGGGGAGGGATTACCAAGGGACAGGATAAAATTTAGAGGATGATAAATATGTTCATTATTTTGATGGTGATGGTTTCACAGGTATATACATGTCAAAACTTACCAAATTGTATATTTGAAATATGTGCAATCTAATGTAAATTATAGGGCTTCCCAGGGAGTGCCAGTGGTAAAGAATCTGCCTGCCAATGCAGGAGACACCAGAGACACGGGTTCAGTCCCCGGGTTGGGAAGATCCCCTGGAGGAGGAAATGGCAACCCACTCCAGTATCTTGCCTGGAGAATCCCATGGACAGAAGAGCCTAGTGGGCTACAGTCCATGGGGTCACAAGAGTCAGATGTGACTGAGCACACATACACATAAAATGTAAATATAATTCATTAAAGCTGTTTAAAAAATGTAATCTACTGTTTAAAGTAAAATAATAATAATATACAGTGGGGTCTATAACATATATATGGAAGTAAAATGTGTTAAAACAATAGCACAAAGGCCAGGAAGAGAAAAATGGAAATTTACTACAGCAAGGTGTTTATACCATATAGGAAACAGTAAAATACTACTCAAAGTTGAACTAAAAAAATGTTTATTATAAACTCTAAAGCAAACAATAACTCGAGAATTACAGATAATAAATCAAAAAAGAAGAGGAAATGGAATAATATTAAGCAGAGTTTCTCAACCTTGGTGCTACTGCTATTCAGGGCTGGATAATACTTCGTTGTGTGCATTGTAGGATGTTTAGCAGCATGAGAGAAGAATCCTCTCCCCAGACCTGTTTCCAGTTTTAACAGCCCCCTCAATTCCAGACAGTATCAAGTGTCCCCTGGGCACAGGGGTAAATTGCTCTCAGTTGGAAATTACTGATATAAAAGATGCTCAACCTTACTTATAATTAAAATAAATTAAAATGTAAAGAAAATATTTTTCATCCATTAGATCAACAAACATTATGTTTGTTGTTGGAAGGGATATGGAGTAAGTCATACTGTTGATAAAAGTGCAAACTGATACAAGCTTTCAGAAAGGCTATTCAGCAATGCCCACTACACTTTTCAATGCATATACACCATAATTTAACAATTTTACCAGTAAGAATTTATACAATGGATATACTCACAGAGCATGCCAAGCTGTAGGCATAGGGATGCTCATATAGTATTTTCTTAAAAAAAATATGCACACAACTGGAATCAAAACATTCATAAAGAACCAGTTTATAGAGGAACACAAAACAATATAATGCATTAAATACATGTGTGTACTTAAAAAACCCAATTGTTGTCAATTAAAAAACTGTTTAATATTAATTTTAAGCCTAGCTTTATATCAAAAGACAGTCTCTACTAAATAGTGTCTACTTAGCAACGTGCAGCTTCTATTTATGGCTAAATCGTTCTCATGCCTACTATTTACAGGCATCATAAATACTGTGTGTGTGTGTGTGTTTTTTAACAAGCATCACTGCCAAGAAATAGAGAAGACCAAAATAAAAGCAGTAGAGGAGACTGAAAGGGAGAAGGCAATGGCACCCCACTCCAGTACTCCTGCCTGGAAAATCCCATGGACGGAGGAGCCTGGTAGGCTGCAGTCCATGGGATCGCTGAGGGTCAGGCACGACTGAGCGACTTCACTTTCACTTTTCACTTTCATGCATCGGAGAAGGAAATGGCAACCCACTCCAGTGTTCTTGCCTGGAGAATCCCAGGGACTGGGGAGCCTGGTGGGCTGCCGTCTATGGGGTCACACAGAGTCAGACACGACTGAAGTGACTTAGCAGCAGCAGGAGACTGAAAATGGTCACTGAGGTACTATAGAGACACAATCCCAGCAAATACTAGGAAAGAAAATTTCAGAGATAGAATGGGCAAAATAATTAAACATATAGAAATGTCAAAAAAGATATTTGGTTTTTAAAAGGGGGTACAGAGACCATAAAATCAACAGTAACGATCTAGAAAGCAGTCCAACCAAAAGGTTAGGCCCAAAGCCAGGCTGTAAGTAATCACGAAGAAGAATGGAGTATAGTGAGCATACACCAAGGTTTATAATATCCAGGCTTTCCGATTATCATGGACAAGCAAAATTTTAAAAAACTTCTGTGGTTATAGGCATAGGATTGCTGTTTTTATACTTCATAAATGGAAAAAAATGTATAAGAAAAAAACATAATAAACAACAGTCGTTACCAGAAAAGTTTATAATTTTAAGTTGGTATAAGAAAAAATTTCCTATATTTGAATTCAGAAAACTTTAATAAATTTTTAAAATTCCATCTTATATAAACAATTATATTCTTGAAATATGTTTGTCAATATAGTAATCTGTACAAGCCAGTGCAACATGATGTAAAGCTGAAAGTATTTATTAGGTACTTTAATTTTAATTCCAGTTGTCAAAAACTCATTTTCCTATCCAAGCTCAGTCTATTGCATGCAATTAAATTCTTCCCCATGTGCTATCTTACTGTCCAAGCTGTCATTTCCAAATTAACCACTGCAAGGGCAATGGAACTAAAATGGGATCAAACCAATTAAGATTTGCCTACACCCACCCCCTGAAGTTGAAGGGAGGAAGAAAGCACCTTCCCTGCAGAACTCAACCACCAGGAACCTGAACACAATCTCAGCTAAGAGTTCTGTCCACAAAGAAGCGACAACTGTTGAGCTGGCAACTGAGAATCACATGTTATGTAAGTCCTTACGGCACATTTAATTTTTATCAAGTTCTTTCAAATTATAATACTCCAGAAATCTGAATTTATAGATTATGAATACAGTGCTATATTTCAAAAAATAGAATGGTAATGAAAATATAAGAATAAACATGCTACTGTCTAATAGGTCATCCAGTTCAGGGTCAGCAAATGTACTAACTGAATTTGACCTGCCACCTGTTCTCTGTAACCTGTGAGCCAAGAACAGGTTTCACATTTTCAAACGGTTGGGGGAAAGAAAAACATCAACGTTAAAATGTTTCATGGATGTGTAACAAATATGTGAAATTCAAATTTCAGTTTCTATGAGTGAAGTTTTACTGGAGCAGAGCCATGCTCCCTTGTTTATGTGTCATCAACTGGTTGCTTTCATGCTACGATGGCAGAGCTTAGTAACTGTGACAAAAATCTTATAGTCAGCCAAAGCCTAAAATATTTACTATCTGACCTTTCATAGAAAAAGATTTCGGACTCCTAATCTAGTAGTAAAATAATTCAGACATCAAATAACCATCTGTATAAATCAACAGTTTCCTAGTTCAAACTTCTAAAATAGGGAACCACCTACATTTAGGTATACTTGTAATTAGATCACTATCTCTAAAGAATTTCAGTAAGGAACAGACTTCTATTTTCTATACCTACTAGTATATTTAAAAGCTATTTTCAAGTTCTAAGAAAATATTTTTTAAAAGTCATAAATTACAAATTCGGAGAAGGTGATGGCACCCCACTCCAGTACTCTTGCCTGGAAAATCCCATGGATGGAGGAGCCTGGTAGGCTGCAGTCCGTGGGTTGAGAAGAGTTGGACATGACTGAGCGACTTCACTTTCACTCTTCACTTTCATGCACTGGAGAAGGAAATGGCAACCCACTCCAGTGTTCTTGCCTGGAGAATCCCAGGGACGGGGAGCTGGTGCGCTATTGTCTATGGGATCGCACAGAGTCGGACACAACTGAAGCGACTTAGTAGCAGCAGCAGCAAGTTACAAATTGCTTGTGAAGAAGTGGAGAGGGAAGGGAAGGTGAAAGAAGGAAGAGAAAGAAGAGAGGCAGGAGGAGGAAAGAGGAGGAGGATGAAAAGGAATAAAAGCAAATGCCTCTCATATGGTCCAAACGGGTTCTTAAACAAAACTGTGGTCGTTAATCATACTGTAATCAAAGACCACTGTGGAAATCTACTGATAACTTCAGGATCTTCTGCTTGCTACTTTGTTATACACTGGCTGGTTTAATCTCATATTTTCATTATGATTCCCATTTTTTGTTTTTTATATTTACTATAGCACACAGGAACACAAAAAACTGTATGTGGGTGTTCACTATGGATGCTAGCATCCATCTTTAGTGTAGAGAATTGCTTTTAAATTAGTTTTAGAGGTTTTGTTAATGATTTGGTCTTAACTGTTATATACAAGAATAGAGAAAACCCAGGTGAACACAGAACTAAGTCCATCTCCAGAGTCATGCAGGAAGAATCTAGGTCCCCAGGGCAGTTCAGGAACCTGACCAACCTACACACTGTGCACCAGGTCAGGGGTGATCTGGAAGCAGTATGTTCTTCCTTATGACTCTTTAGAACTAAGGAAACCCGTTGGATGTGCCCTGGTCTAGATCTGAACTCCTCCCTAGGATTAGTTTAGAATAGCAATTCTGACCGGAGAAGGCAATGGCAACCCTCACCAGTACTTTGCTTAGAAAATCCCATGGACAGAGGAGCCTGTTAGGCTGCAGTCCATGGGGTCATGAAGAGTCGGACACTTACTGAGTGACTTCACTTTCACTTTTCACTTTCATGCATTGGAGAAGGAAATGGCAACCCACTCCAGTGTTCTTGCCTGGAGAATCCCAGGGACGGTGGAGCCTGGTGGGCGGCCGTCTGTGGGATTGCACAGAGTCGGACACGACTAAAGTGACTTAGCAGCAGCAGCAGCAGCAGCAGCAGCAGCAATTCTGATATATAGGACATATATATATATAGCAATATAGGACAAGGTATGCACCTCGGCATTAGACAAGCCTGAATTTTATCTCATTTACTGGTTTTCTGACTCTGAGCACATTACTTCCCAGTTCATAATTGTTGAGGCGGAAGTAATAATCAACTATTCTTTATAGGGAGGGTCAAGTATGATGAGCACCAAAATGAATAACAGAAATTCCTAACTCGGTAAAGACGTACAGTGGACACTGAAATGTGACACTCATCCCCTCCAGCTACCCCCTTTAACTTGGGCCTGAAGAAAAAATGATTTCTTCTTAATATTTCAAGGTTTCTGACCCAACAGTCAACTCTGAGCTCAGAATGGCTACTTTGTTTAAGTATGTATTAGATGTAGTCTAAAGATTACCTCTGAAAAATCTTCATTTAGAAAGAGATAAAGATTAAGTAATAAAGCAACAAGTGCCATAAAGCAAGACCACTGAAGGAGATTATTCCGGAAGCTGATTCCTTCATGGATTCTGGGGAAGGGCTGCTGACCATAAAAAGCTTAACTAACTAGCATAGTAGCAGCATTAGCTTCCTATTGCTGTTCCAATGAATCACCACAAATTTCAGTGGCTTAAAACAACATCAATTTATTATCTACAGTTCTGCACCTCAAGGGATGAAAAACTTTCAGTGGATCAAAACCAAAAACCAAGGTATTGGCAGAGCTACGCTTCCTCTTTCGGCTCTAGGGGGAAATCCCTCTCCCTGTCTTGTCCAGCTTCTAGAGCTGCAGTCCTTGGCTCAGGGGCCCTTCTTCCATCTTCAAAGCCAGCATCTCCAGATCTCTCTCTCTCTCTGCTTCCCCATCACATCACGTCTTCTGCCAAATCTTCTGCTATCTCCCTCTTATCGACACCCATACTTTTATTTAAGGCCCAACTGGATTAGCCAAAATAATCTCCCCTTCTCAAAATCCTCAATGTGGCCCTTTCTGCAAAATCCCTTTGGCTATATCAGGTAATATTCACAGGTTCCAGGAGACTAAGGTCTAGGTATCCTGGAGGGCCATTATTGAGCCTAGCACAGAGGTTAAGAACATGGATTCTGAACCCCAGTTCTACTACTAGTTGCATGACCTTGGACAAGTTACTTAACCTCATTTCTTCACTTGTAAAGTGGCCTTAATAACATGTCTCCTTTATGGAGATTAAGTGAGTTACAAGAGGATAATAGAAGAACCTGCCTCAGATGGTCACTGGGAAATTCCATGAGTTACTACATGTAAAGCTCTTAGAACAATACCTCAGAATAAAGTAAATGCTATGCAAATATTAGTTATTATTACTTCTATCACTATCAAATAGTACTATTTTATCATTATCATTACAATTATTCAAGCCTACAGAAAGCTGTACACACTGTAAAGCCTACTGTTGATCGCTTTATGATATCTTCTTGCAACTAAGAAGTCACATTTACTTCCTGTCATCTGATGAGTGATGCTAGTTTAGTGCCCTTTATCATTTTCTCTCTACCTCTGTGATGCATAAATAGAAAGCCTGCAGTGTCACAGTCCTAAATGCAGCTGAAACTAAACTCTGGCAAGCACAAACAGTACATATCCAGTGTCTTTCCTAGTTCATACACACACACTTCCTTGAGTATTTTCTACTTGCTATGCTGGATCTATATTCATTCTTTTTAGGAACAACTTCACCACTTTTCTTCATAAAACAATCAACCAAGCATGCATTATTTAACAAGAAGCCAGCTTTCGTAATTCTTGAACACTTAGGAGAAAATAAACTAAACCGGCCCAGTGACTTATTTTATTAACAATGAGACATAAAAAGAACAAACAAAACATGTCATTGATATAAATACGGCTGGCAGAATACAACAGGCGGAAGACTTAGTTTGGCCTAGCCATGGAAACTAAATGGTCAACAGTGAGGGCCTAAATATAGGTCCTGTGCCTAAAAAAAAAAAAAAAAAATCTTGCTACTTCCTTAAAACAGGATACTCTGGCCAAAACAGCCTTACAGGGTAGGCTAAAGCATTTCAGGGACACTTCACTTGGATAAGACTGCAGAGCCTACAATTACAGTAACTATAATGATGTGGCAAATATTTAAATTGAAAAAATACACTTAAAATTTTTATTGTACAAATTATACTTTGGGGATTAATTTAAAATACATGTTGGCTGCTGATCTGCCTGCAGAAATGGGAACAGTGACAATCACTAATTCCAGCAGCAGCTCTGGTAGGCAGTGAGAACCTTAATCCAGACCAAAGATAAAGTGTACAATTTCAAACACAAAATAAATGTACCATGTTCCTACATTAAACAACAGACTTTCAAGAGACTCACTAATTTTCTGGCTACATCAAAAGATAAAACTTACTGAAAAACCCCGCAATAATTTTAAAGTCAGATACTAAACTACAAAAAAGTCTATAGGAAGGTTTCAGTGCTAAAAGCTGAAAAAGGGGTGGTGGTGGAGGGGTATACCTCTGAAATCCACCCTGGATAGTGAGCAACAGATCTCACAAAGGCAGAGACCACACAATGCCAGGGCCAGCTGCACGGGCGAGCCGCAGTACACTACCTCCAGCACACCTACGCTACCAGCAGCTGTCGAGTTCACCCCAGGAGCTACGTGGTCCTGGTAAAATTTTGACCCGTTTTTTGAGTGTCATTCAATTTGATGACCAGTAGGGTTTCCAGAGTATAAGATATAGAGAGGCAGCTCTACTTACAAACAGGATGAATTCCAAAAGGCTGTGAAATCCATTAGTCTAAAAGTCCAAAACTATGAGTGAGATTTAGGTTTTTGGGGTCCACATTTCCTCTGAGCTGGTATATTTTTGGCATTAAAAAAAAAAAGTGTTCCGTTTTGTTTACAATGAACATTTACTGAGGCAGGCAACCCCTCCCTTCCACAATCTCCACCAACAGAAGGGAGGGAACCTCTGGCAGCTAAGGAATCCACACTAGAGTTCCACCTGCAGATTAGAAATGGCCATTAACCCACAGTGCCATCTGTGGTGTTTGATAAGTTTCCACAGGGCCACTTTCACTCTTCATACCCAGCCTTCAGGTTCTTGAACTCCAACTTTAACCGGAATTAAACTTTGACTAAACAGGCATCCCATTTTAGACATTCATATTTCTTCACCTTTGGCTGCCTGTCAAAGGCACAGGCACACCCTGGGACTGTCCTTAATAATCATTTTTACTATCCAGTCATAAATTTAACATGCGTAATTTTTTCATTTTCAGTTTTTTACACAATTTGTATTTTCATGTTGATCCATCTATCACCAGTACTGCTTTCAGAGACAAAATGGGGCTTTATAAAATGTACAAGATACCTCAAAAGTATACACATATAAAATAAACATGCCATAAATAACAATGGCTGAGTTGGAAATGATTTCATCTACTGGTGATCGGCGGAGCTGAACTTGATCTGTAGCATCCATTGCTCCTATCCAGAAACTTTCAGAAGTTACAGGTTTTAAGCAGACAAGCTTGTGTTTCAAAAGATATATAAGAAAGAAACTCTACCATCCAAGGACAGGACTTTCTCTCCTATACATTTAGAGATGTAATTTTCCACTTGATCTTAGCCAAAAGGCCAAGAAGCGATTGGAGAGACGTAATTTTAGATGTCGCTTATACCTGACATTTGGTTTCAAACCAAATACTGAAGAAGGTTTGAAGAAAAAATTAGTCTGCTGTCTTGTCTGCAAAGATAATGAATTTATGTTTCAATAATCCAGTCTGAACTATGGCAGCAGAAAGGGATACTGTTTCTCTATCCTTCCTCACCAAACAGTAAATAGCAAGAGAATGGGTGACTGCTAATATGTATCTGATTCACCAGAGTCATCAAATCACTAAGAGCTAAAACCACCATGGTTGGATGGCATCACCAACTCGATGGACATGAGTTGGAGCAAGCTCTCGGAGTTGGTGATGGACAGGGAGGCCTGGCGTGCTGCAGTCCATGGGGTTGCAAAGAGTCAGACATGACTGAGCAACTGAACTGACTGAAAACCACCACAGCAATACTGAAGAAGATTTTCCAGGCAAGGAACCATCTGTGAGTCAATGATTAATTTTACAGCAGTCATATTATACAACTGTAGTTGTATATTCCATACAGTACCTTTTACAAAATTAGACAAATAATCCAAAAGAAAAAAACATTAGGGACTTTTTCAAGAAAGCCAGGTCTAGTCATTATCAGAAGGCTTCTGTTTCATGTTTGACACCTACATCCTTATCAAAGTACAATGACAATTATTAAAATATGACCCCAATCATGAGGAAAATGTTAAATCATGCTCTCATGCCCACTCTTCAATAAGTTAGGAAAGCAAGATTTAAAAGAAAATATTAAGAAATAATATTTTATGCTGTTTAAATAAGTAAGTTTTACCTATCTGGAAAATTCATACACCCAGGTGTGCTGGCATCTTTTTTTTTCAAGTTTTTTAAAAAATTTATTTTTAATTGGAGGATAACTGCTTTACAATGTTGTGTTGGTTTCTGCCATACAACAGTGTGAATCAGCCATAAAGATATGTATGTCCCCTCTGTCTAGAACCCCTTCCCCACCCCCTAGTTTGAAAAACTATGGCATCCAATAAAGGTTATCATTACCACTGGATTTTATTTTCCAATTTTTGGAAGTATAATATTAAACACAGCTAAGATGGCAGATGAATAGGACGTGAAGACCACTTTCTCCCTCACAAATTCCTCAAAAGAACATTTCAACACTGAGCAAACTCCACAAAACAACTTCTGTAGGCTGGCAGAGGACATCAGGCAACCAGAAAAGTAGACCATTGTCTTCAAAAATAGTGAACCTCTCTGGGTGTCCCTCAATGTGGAGAAACTTTTCATCTTTAACCTAGATGTTTTATCATTGGTGCTGTATAGATGGAGAAGTCTAGAGGCTACTGTAAAAATAAAACTGAAAACCAGAAGCAGGAGGCTTAAGTCCAAAGCCTGAAAACATCATAGAACTCCTGAATTCAGGGAACATTAAGCAATAGGAGCTCATCAAATGCCTCCATACCTACACTGAAACCAAGCTCCACCCAAGGACCAACAAGTTCCAGAACAAGACATACCACACAAATTCTCCAGCAACACAGGAACACACTCCTGAACTTCAATATACAGGCAGCTCAAAGTTACTCCAAAACCTTTGATGTTTCATAACCCATTACTGATCACTCCACTGCACTCCAGAGAGAAGAAACCCAGCTCCACCCACCAGAACTCCAACACAAGCCTCCCTAACCAGGAAACCTAGACAAGCCACTGATACAATCCCACCCACAGTGAGGAAGCTCCATAATAAAGAGAACTCCACAAATTACCAGAATATAAAAAGGCCACCCCAAATGCAGCAATATAATCAAGATGAAGAGACAGAGGAATACTCAGCAGATAAAGGAACAGGAGGGTTGCCCACCAAACCAAACAAAAGAGGAAGAGGTAGGGAATCTACCTGAGAAAGAATTCCGAATATTGATAGTGAAAATGATCCAAAATCTTGAAATCAAAATGGAATCACAGATAAATAGCCTAGAGACAAGGATTGAGAAGATGCAAGAAAGGTTTAACAAGGACCTAGAAGAAATAAAAAAGAGTCAATATATAATGAATAACGCAATAAATGAGATCAGAAACACTCTGGAAGCAACAAATAGCAGAATAACGGAGGCAGAGGATAGGATTAGTGAAATAGAAGATAGAATGGTAGAAATAAATGAATCAGAGAGGAAACAAGGAAAACGAATTAAAAGAAATGAGGACAATCTCAGAAACCTCCAGGACGACATGAAACGCTCCAACATTCGAATTATAGGAGTCCCAGAAGAAGAAGACAAAAAGAAAGACCATGAGAAAATCCTTGAGGAGATAATAGTTGAAAACTTCCCTAAAATGGGGAAGGAAATAATCACCCAAGTCCAAGAAACACGGAGAGTTCCAAATAGGATAAACCCAAGGCGAAACACCCCAAGACACATATTAATCAAATTAACAAAGATCAAACACAAAGAACAAATATTAAAAGCAGCAAGGGAAAAACAACAAATAACACACAAGGGGATTCCCATAAGGATAACAACTGATCTTTCAATAGAAACTCTTCAGGCCAGGAGGGAATAGCAGGACATACTTAAAGTGATGAAAGAAAATAACCTACAGCCCAGATTACTGTACCCAGCAAGGATCTCATTCAAATACGAAGGAGAAATCCAAAGCTTTACAGACAAGTAAAAGCTGAGAGAATTCAGCACCACCAAACCAGCTCTCCAACAAATCCTAAAGGATATTCTCTAGACAGGAAACACAAAGAGGGTGTATAAACCCGAACTCAAAACAATAAAGTAAATGGTAACAGGATCATACTTATCAATAATTACCTTAAACGTAAATGGGTTGAATGCCCCAACCAAAAGACAAAGACTGGCCAAATGGATACAAAAACAAGACCCCTCTATATGCTGCTTACAAGAGACCCACCTCAAAACAAGGGACACATACAGACTGAAAGTGAAGGGCTGGAAAAAGATATACCATGCAAATAGAGACCAAAAGAAAGCAGGAGTGGCAATACTCATTTCCGATAAAATAGACTTTAAAACAAAGGCTGTGAAGAGACAAAGAAGGCCACTACATAATGATCAAAGGATCAATCCAAGAAGAAGATATAACAATTATAAATATATATGCACCCAATATAGGAGCACCGCAATATGTAAGATAAATGCTAACAAGTATGAAAGGGGAAATCAACAATAACACAATAATAGTGGGAGACTTTAATACCCCACTCACACCTATGGACAGATCAGCTAAACAGAAAATCAACAAAGAAACGCAAACTTTAAATGATACATTAGACCAGTTAGACCTAATTGATATCTATAGGACATTTCACCCCAAACAATGAATTTCACCTTTTTCTCAAGTGCTCATGGAACATTCTCCAGGATAGATCACATCCTGGGCCATAAATCTAAACTTGATAAATTCAAAAAAATCGAAATCATTCCAAGCATCTTTTCTGACCATAATGCATTAAGATTAGATCTCAATTACAGGAGAAAAACTATTAAAAATTCCAACATATGGAGGTTGAACAACACACTTCTGAATAACCAACAAATCACAGAAGAAATAAAAAAAAAATCAAACTATGCATAGAAACGAATGAAAATGAAAACACAACCCAAAACCTGTGGGACACTATAAAAGCAGTGCTAAGAGGAAAGTTCATAGCAATACAGGCATACCTCAAGAAACAAGAAAAAAGTCAAATAAATAACCTAACTCTACACCTAAAGCAACTAGAAAAGAAAGAATTGGAGAACCCCAGAGTTAGTAGAAGGAAAGAAATCTTTAAAATTAGGGCAGAAATAAATGCAAAAGAAAGAAAAGAGACCATAGCAAAAATCAACAAAGCCAAAAGCAGGTTCTTTGAAAGGATAAATAAAATTGACAAACCATTAGCCAGACTCATCAAGAAGCAAAGAGAAAAATCAAATCAATAAAATTAGAAATGAAAATGGAGAGATCACAACAGACAACACAGAAATACAAAGGATCATGAGACTACTATCAGCAGTTATATGCCAATAAAATGGACAACGTGGAAGAAATGGACAAATTCCTAGAAAAGTACAATTTTCCAAAACTGAACCAGGAAGAAATAGGAAATCTTAACAGAACCATCACAAGCACGGAAATTGAAACTGTAATCAGAAATCTTCCAGTAAACAAAAGCCCAGGTCCAGACGGCTTCACAGCTGAATTCTACCAAAAATTTAGAGAAGAGCTAACACCTATCCTCCTCAAACTCTTCCAGAAAATTGCAGAGGAAGGTAAACTTCCAAACTCATTCTATGAGGCCACCATCACCCTAATACCAAAACCTGACAAAGATACTACAGAAAAAGAAAACTAGAGGCCAATATCATTTATGAACATAGATGCAAAAATCCTCAACAAAATTCTAGCAATCAGAATCCAACAACACATTAAAAAGATCATACACCATGACCAAGTGGGCTTTATCCCAGGGATGCAAGGATTCTTCAATATCCGCAAATCAATCAATGTAATTCACCACATTAACAAATTGAAAAATAAAAGCCATATGATTATCTCAATACATGCAGAGAAGGCCTTTGACAAAATTCAACATCCATTTATGATAAAAACTCTCCAGAAAGCAGGAATAGAAGGAACATACCTCAACATAATAAAAGCTATATATGACAAACCCACAGCAAACATTATCCTCAATGGTGAAAAATTGAAAGCATTTCCCCTAAAGTCAGGAACAAGACAAGGGTGCCCACTTTCACTGCTACTATTCAACATAGTTTTGGAAGTTTTGGAAGAGCAGAAAAAGAAATAAAAGGAATCCAAATTGGAAAAGAAGAAGTAAAACTTTCACTGTTTGCAGATGGCATGATCCTCTACATAGAAAACCCTAAAAGACTCCACCAGAAAATTACTAGAGCTAATCAATGAATACAGTAAAGTTGCAGGATATAAAATCAACACACAGAAATCCCTTGCATTCCTATACACTAATAATGAAAAAGTAGAAAAAGAAATTAAGGAAACAATTCCATTCACCATTGCAACGAAAAGAATAAAATACTTAGGAATATATCTATCTAAAGAAACTAAAGACCTATACATAGAAAACTATAAAACACTGGTGAAAGAAATCAAAGAGGACACTAATAGATGGAGAAATATACCATGTTCATGGATCGGAAGAATCAATATAGTGAAAATGAGTATACTACCCAAAGCAATTTACAAATTCAACACAATCCCTATTAAGCTACCAGCCATATTTTTCACAGAACTAGAACAAATAATTTCAAGATTTGTATGGAAATACCAAAAACCTAGAATAGCCAAAGCAATCTTGAGAAAGAAGAATGGAACTGGAGGAATCAACTTGCCTGACTTCAGGCTCTACTACAAAGCCACAGTCATCAAGACAGTATGGTACTGGCACAAAGACAGAAATATAGATCAATGGAACAAAATAGAAAGCCCAGAGATAAATCCACGCACCTATGGACACCTTATCTTTGACAAAGGAGGCAAGAATATACAATGGAGAAAAGACAATCTCTTTAACAAGTGGTGCTGGGAAAACTGGTCAACCACTTGTAAAAGAATGAAACTAGATCACTTTCTAACACCGCACACAAAAATAAACTCAAAATGGATTAAAGATCTAAATGTAAGACCAGAAACTATAAAACTCCTAGAGGAGAATATAGGCAAAACACTCTCCGACATAAATCACAGCAGGATCCTCTATGATCCACCTCCCAGAATACTGGAAATAAAAGCAAAAATAAACAAATGGGATCTAATTAAAATTAAAAGCTTCTGCACAACAAAGGAAAATATAAGCAAAGTGAAAAGACAGCCTTCAGAATGGGAGAAAATAATAGCAAATGAAGCAACTGACAAACAACTAAACTCAAAAATATACAAGCAACTTATGCAGCTCAATTCCAGAAAAATAAACGACCCAATCAAAAAATGGGCCAAAGAACTAAATAGACATTTCTCCAAAGAAGACATACGGATGGCTAACAAACACATGAAAAGATGCTCAACATCACTCATTATTAGAGAAATGCAAATCAAAACCACAATGAGGTACCACTTCACACCAGTCAGAATGGCTGCGATCCAAAAATCTGCAAGCAATAAATGCTGGAGAGGGTGTGGAGAAAAGGGAATCCTCCTACACTGTTGGTGGGAATGCAAACTAGTACAGCCACTTTGGAGAACAGTGTGGAGATTCCTTTAAAAATTGCAAATAGAACTACCTTATGACCCAGCAATCCCACTGCTGGGCATACACACCGAGGAAACCAGAATTGAAAGAGACACATGTACCCCAATGTTCATTGCAGCACTGTTTATAATAGCCAGGACATGGAAACAACCTAGATGTCCATCAGCAGATGAATGGATAAGAAAGCTGTGGTACATATACACAATGGAGTATTACTCAGCTGTTAAAAAGAATACATTTGAATCAGTTGATGAGATGGATGAAACTGGAGCTGATTATACAGAGTGAAGTAAGCCAGAAAGAAAAACACCAATACAGTATACTAACACATATATATGGAATTTAGGAAGATGGCAATGACGACCCTGTATGCAAGACAGCAAAAAAGACAGATGTGTATAACGGACTTTTGGACTCAGAGGGAGAGGGAGAAGGTGGGATGATTTGGGAGAATGGCATTGTAACATGTATACTATCATGTAAGAATCGAATCGCCAGTCTATGTCTGATGCAGGATACAGCATGCTTGGGGCTGGTGCACGGTGATGGCCCAGAGAGATGTTATGGGGAGGGAGGTGGGAGGGGGGTTCATGTTTGGGAACGCATGTACACCCGTGGTGGATTCATGTCAATGTATGGCAAAACCAATACAGTATTGTAAAGTAAAATAAAGTAAAAAAAATAATTAATAAATAAATAAAGAAAAAAGAAAAAAAAATTAAACACATTAGTAAATGTGCTTTCTTTTTCCATTTGGCATTTCAATGAGTTACACACATTGGTGTTCAAAAGTTAAAGTCAGAAAAGTTAAATAACACCTTTCTATTTATAATTGAGTATGAAATAAAATAAATTATATACTCCATTTATTTTTACAGGCTTTTCATTAATTATCCACATTCCCCAATTGGTAATATTAAAACAGTCTTTCTGTGCCTCAGTTTTCTCATTTATAAAATGGGAGCAATAATAGGACCTATTTTATGTGGATTAAATGAGTTAATGTTTATAAAGCATATATAGTAGTATTTGGTATACAGTAAGCATTAGTTATGTGTTTAACAAAATGTAAAAGCTAAATAGATAAGGAGGTAGAATTATAAAATACAAATCACACCATTTCATGGTACCTGGTCATGGCACACAGACTTAAAAGAAACAGGACTCAGATCCCCTCCACATGGTCAGCAGCCCTGGCTCTCAAGAAGAACATGCTTTTAAAGAAAGTATGGCTCTATATCTCATTGCTCTATATCTCTCTGTATCTATCTGGGAGTGCCACCTAGCAATAATTAGGAGTTATTAACAATTATTCTTACCCAAGGCAATCCTTTCTTGTCACTAATTACTGGCCTTAGAGGAACTCTTCTAATCCTATAAAAATTTACCCAAATAAAAAGCCTTTGGTGAGAACGCAAACTAGTACAGCCATTCAGAAGACCCCTAGAAACTGTGCTGTAAATTAAGTACATACGTACCCTTCAGTCCAGCAGTTCTGCTCCTGGGTATATCTATCTCGAACAGATTCTCATATCAGCACATAAAGAGACAGGTGAGAGATTGTTTCCTGCATTGCTATATGTGATAATAAGGTGAGGGCCTGCTCCCTGGAGACTAACAGGTAAAATGTGGATACATACCATGGAGTAACACAGCATTAAAAATACAGTGCTGAGTGAATAAAGCAGGAAGCAAAATGAGAGATACCACAATGCAATTCACATAAATTAATGTTTTCTGTACTATGAACATTAAAATGCTTGCCTTGATGAGAAGAGAGTGGGAGAATTTGGAGCAAGGTATAGAGATACAAGGAAAAAATTTTTTTAAATCTATGAAATCCTACTGTTGTTTTGCAGACTACTTATCATATCATTACTATTCCATCTCTTCAGTCCTTAATGTCTGAACATGTACCTGGACATGAAAACACTTGCTGGAAAGAGTATATGCAGAACTAGCAATCTCTGCAGTGTAAACTATGTGGGGCACAATTCCTGACAATTTCTTAAAAGGCCATGTTACTTTTCTATTACTACCTAGCTGCTCTAAAGCAGTATAATTAGATTTCAACTAAAAAAGTGGTTAAAAAATACAAAGTAAGATTAAGCCTTGATGTTGACATCTTCAGGTGTTTGGTTATCTGGTAAAAAAAAAAGTTTAAGGGAAAAATGCTTAAAGTTCAAAGATGACAAGAGTTTAAAAGTGGCATATAATAAGTTTATATTTCTTAAACAAACCTATTACCATCTGATGAATAGCTCAAAATTACTAAATGCTTACCTCAAAAGGGTAGACTGCTCACATTCACAAAATTTAGTGATTTTGTTCTTTAAGAGAAAGAGCAACTTGATACTTAACCTCTATCTGAAACTCTATCTTTTTTAAGAGCGCACCATCTTTGAACTACCTGGCAAAAGAACTACACAAGGTTACATACTATAATCAGTTCTGACACTGCAAAAGTCTTTTCAAGATAGGTTTTCTTATAACTTCTGTAAACAGTGGAGACTAAGTTTGATATGAATTACTGAAATTTTGTAAAGTTTTATAAATGGAGAAAATAAGCTACTGGAAGGATTATTATTATCAAATTAAACCTAATAAGGCACACATTTCATCATTTTAACATACAACAGCAGAGCTCCTCTTAGGAAAGAAATGCTTTTTCTTCAGGAAAAGACATGGAAAATGCAGTTACGATGGAAGGTAAGGCCTTGTAGCATCAAAGGAAGGCAAAGCGGCTCTGCATGACCCCAGGGAAGCAACTATATACTTTTCCCTCCTCTGGAGGAGAGAGAGAAGGGAAGGGAAAGAAGTCCCATCCAGATGGCAGTAACTCAGAGGTCACATAACACGAGAATCTGCAGAAATCTTAGGGAAAGTTTAGGCTTCTTAATAACATAAAACTGAAGGCTCTTGAGCCAATTGTTCAGTTCTTAAAGGGTCTGTCTGGACACTCAGATGACATTTGGGTATAGATATATTAAAATATTCATTCACAAGAGCAGTTGCCATCAGGAATTTATATTCTAGGATATTAATAAAGTCATCAGAGCTACCATATTTTAAATCTTTTCTTTTTAACATAGAAAATTATGTCCTTTTGACTAAGTGAAAGTCTTAGTCGCTTAGTCCTCTCCAATTCTATGCCTCCATGGGCTGTAGTCCTCTGCATATCTGAGGTTATTGATATTTCCCCTGGCAATCTTGATTCCAGCTTGTGTTTCTTCCAGTCCAGCGTTTCTCATGATGTACTCTGCATAGAAGTTAAATAAGCAGGGTGACAATATACAGCCTTGATGTACTCCTTTTCCTTTTTGGAACCACTCTGTTGTTCCCTGTCCAGTTCTAACTGTTGCTTCCTGACCTGCATACAGATTTCTCAAGAGGCAGGTTAGGTGGTCTGGTATTCCCATCTCTTTCAGAATTTTCCACAGTTTATTGTGAGCCACATAGTCAAAGACTTTGGCATAGTCAATAAAGCATAAGTAGATGTTTTTCTGGAACTCTCTTGCTTTTTTGATGATCCAGCAGATGTTAGCAATTTGATCTCTGGTTCCTCTGCCTTTTCTAAAACCAGCTTGAACATCAGGGAGTTCACGGTTCACGTATTGCTGAAGCCTGGCTTGGAGAATTTTGAGCATTACTTTACTAGCATGTGAGATGAGTGCAACTGTGCGGTACTTTGAGCATTCTTTGGCATTGCCTTTCTTTGGGACAGGAATGAAAACTGACCTTTTCCAGTCCCGTGGCCACTGCTGAGTTTTCCAAATTTGCTGGCATATTGAGTGCAGCACTTTCACAGCATCATCTCTCAGGATTTGAAACAGCTCCACTGGAATTCCATCACCTCCACTAGCTTTGTTCATAGTAATGCTTTCTAAGGCCCACTTGACTTCACATTCCAGGATGTCTGGCTCTAGACAGTGATCACATAATCATGATTATCTGGGTTGTGAAGATCTTTTTTGTACAGTTCTTCCGTGTATTCTTGCCATCTCTTCTTAATATCTTCTGCTTCTGTTAGGTCCATACCATTTCGGTCCTTTATCAAGCCCATCTTTGCATGAAATGTTCCCTTGGTATCTCTCATTTTCTTGAAGAGATCTCTAGTCTTTCCCATTCTGTTGTTTTCCTCAATTTCTTTGCACTGATCACTGAAGAAGGCTTTCTTATCTCTCCTTGCTATTCTTTGGAACTCTACATTCAGATGCTTATATCTTTCCTCTTCTCCTTTGCTTTTTGCCTCTCTTCTTTTCACAGCTATTTGTAAGGCCTCCCCAGACAGCCATTTTGCTTTTTTGCATTTCTTTTCCATGGGGATGGTCTTGATCCCTGTCTCCTGTACAATGTCACGAACCTCATTCCATAGTTCATCAGGCACTCTATCTATCAGATCTAGGTCCTTAAATCTATTTCTCATTTCCATTGTATAATCATAAGGGATTTGATTTAGGTCATACCTGAATGGTCTAGCGGTTTTCCCTACTTTCTTCAATTTGAGTCTGAATTTGGCAATACGGAGTTCATGATGTGAGCCACAGTCAGCTCCTGGACTTGTTTTTGTTGACTGTATAGAGTTTCTCCATCTTTGGCTGCAAAGAATATGATCAATCTGATTTCGGTGTTGTTGACCATCTGGTGATGTCCATGTGTAGAGTTTTCTCCTGTGTTGTTGGAAGAGGGTGTTTGCTATGACCAGTGCATTTTCTCGGCAAAACTCTATTAGTCTTTGCCCTGCTTCATTCCGCATTCCAAAGCCAAATTTGCCTGTTACTCCAGGTGTTTCTTGACTTCCTACTTTTGCATTCTAGTCCCTTATAATGAAAAGGACATTATAGATATGCAGATGACATCACCCTTATGGCAGAAAGTGAAGAGGAGCTAAAAAGCCTCTTGATGAAAGTGAAAGAGGAGAGCGAAAAAGTTGGCTTAAAGCTCAACATTCAGAAAATGAAGATCATGGCATCTGGTCCCATCACTTCATGGGAAATAGATGGGGAAACAGTGTCAGACTTTATTTTTTTGGGCTCCAAAGTCACTGCAGATGGTGACTGCAGCCATGAAATTAAAAGACGCTTAATCTTTGGAAGAAAAGTTATGACCAATCTAGATAGCACATTCAAAAGCAGAGACATTACTTTGCCGACTAAGGTCCATCTAGTCAAGGCTATGGTTTTTCCTGTGGTCATGTATGGATGTGAGAGTTGGACTGTGAAGAAGGCAGAGAGCTGAAGAATTGATGCTTTTGAACTGTGGTGTTGGAGAAGACTCTTGAGAGTCCCTTGGACTGCAAGGAGATCCAACCAGTCCATTCTGAAGGAGATCAACCCTGGGATTTCTTTGGAAGGAATGATGGTGAAGCTGAAACTCCAGTACTTTGGCCACCTCATGCGAAGAGTGGACTCATTGGAAAAGACTCTGATGCTGGGAGGGATTGGGGGCAGGAGGAGAAGGGGACAACAGAGGATGAGATGGCTGGATGGCATCATGGACTCGATGGATGTGAGTCTGAGTGAACTCCGGGAATTGGTGATGAACAGGGAGGCCTGGCGTGCTGCAATTCATGGGGTCGCAAAGAGTCGGACACGACTGAGCGACTGAACTGAACTGAATGGGCTGTAGTCCACCAGGCTCCTCTGTCCATGGAGAGGTAAGAATACTTGACTGGGTAGCCATTCCCTTCTCCAGCGGATCTTTCCAACCCAGGGATCAAACCCAGGTCTCCTGCACTGCAGGCAGACTCTTTACCGTTTGAGCCACCAGGGAAGCCCTTCTGACTAAAGTAATGGCTATAAAAAGTTAAAAAACAATTATAGGGCTTCAAAGATAGATAATGCAGAGTAAATGGCATGATCGAGTTTGTGGTTTTCCTGTTCTCTTAACCAAAAATGAGGGGAAACACCTCAAGCAGAGGCATTTTATATAATAGATTCTGCAGGGACCAAAAGATGTATGATACTTGGAGAACCAAATAAATCCTTCCCTAACAAATCAGAAAGCATTTTCTTTCAAGGTTGACTGGTAAAATTTAGGTAGTAGATTAAATCAAAAGATACCATCACCTGAAAATCTACAAACATTTCACATAAGGTTAAGAAATAAATGGAACAGATATAATCATGCTGGCAACTTAAGAATATTCCTGTATAATCTGCTCTTCCAGACTTATCTTCAAATGAAACAGCCAAGAAGACACCTTGAAACAGACTTTCATAGAGCAATGAGGTAAATTCAAACTTTAAACACAGAAATTCAAGGAGAGGATAAAAAATCTACGCCATTTCTTTTTTAAAGATTTTTACTGGAGTATAGTTGATTTAAAATATTGTGTTAGTTTCAGGTGTACAGTGAAGTCAATCAGTTATACATATACATACATATCCACTCTTTTTAAGATTCTTTTGTGTCCTCATTTCTGTCTCCTCTGACAATAAAATATAAATTTGCTTTTGGTGGCTTTAAGATGATCCTAAATCCTTCAGTTATTTTAAACTTAACTACTTAAAGCCTTTTGAAGTAAAAAGTTCTTAAAAGCTGCCACGAGAAAAACCATAGCCAAGACAGCCCTTTAGATCAATGAAGTAATCAGTGGGATGTACAAGCTTACTTGACCAGGAATAGGGTATAACTTAAAATAGGGGTGAGTGACAGTCAGGACAGAATATTTCTCATAAATATATTTATAAACATATATAATTCTAGAATTCTGCATATCTAAAATGTAAAAATTTCAATAATATAATTCCACTGCACAAGAGACATTCAAATTATATTATAGTTTAGACATAACAGTCATTATTTTCCAAATCAGTTGTTACGGTCAACTCCAGGACTTTGAGATAAGATTACCTTTTGAGGGTGAACTGACATGTAGTGGATGATTTTGATTTGCTGTGAAATTCAGGAATCAAATAAGAACAAGTACATTTTTTTGGGGGGTTGACTATTGGCTATCTACAACACAGATAGACCATTAGATTCTGAGTTTGATGCCTACAGTAACTAGGTGGCTGAGGAAATTCAGGAATTATCTTCCTCCATCTATCTTTAATAGCTAATATCCCAAGTTCTTCAGGATTTTATCATGGAAAAAACCCTCCTCTCCTTTATCTCCTCGGAAATTGCATCTGTTTCTAGGACTTACCTTCTAATTATACAATAACTGGTCCTGAAGGCCCTATTTTCAGCCCAAATTGACATTTCTTAGCTTTAAACTGGACTTCTAAATATCAACTTATAATCAGCATCATAAATTCACCACAGTGGTGGTTTACATTTGCTTTTAGAAATGAGTCATCCGATCCCAAAGTTGGCTGTATTTACAATGAAGCAAAATGACCTGTGTTTCCAAGTCTATCATGATTTTTTTATTAAGACAACTCCAAATATGAGACTGATTTTGCCTTTAAATGGGCTACTATACAGTATCAAGAAAAGAACACAAACATATTACCATAAATTGGGAATACTTCAGTTTCTTATTCTGAGCTGCTAAAGATAGTAAGGGAACAATAGATCAAAATAAATCCTTATTCCAAAAAATTAAGTCCACCTCCATCTTAATATTTTGCAAATGGCAGGCATTCAATAAACGTCTATTAAGTGAATGAATCAATGTGTAGTCAAGGTACATCTCTGCAATCTGCAGTAGGGAGAAAACGGAGCCACACGAGAAACAGAGGACTGGGAGCATTTGAAAACGGAAGGCTTTCTTAGCCCAGTTTACAAAGATCTGCATAGGCCTCTCCTGGGTTTCCGTAAGAAATGTGAGCATATAAGTAGGGCTTTATCAGTTAAACCCATCAGTTACACTGAAGTTGAAAACATCCCCTAGAGATGGGTTTGACAGCAGTATGGCAAAAAACCACAAAACCTTTAATACCTGTATCCCCTGCTTCTTGAAAGTTGACTTTACATCACTTTGCTTTTATGAAGACCTACATAAGTACCTGTTTTCACAAACAAAAAAAATTCAAAGAGGATTTGCTTTTATGAAAAAAGGCATTTGTTTTCCTGAGAACCATTACAGAGGCAGTGGGCATCCCAGGCAGTGAGCGGGGCACCGTCCAGCTCCTTCCCAGGGAACTACATTCAGCATCTCATCATCCAGCCGCTATGGCTTTGAACTGTGTTTGTGACCATCTGTGCTTCATCCTGATTTATTCTGTGCATCTGTTAGCAAGATGTGTCCTAAGGTAACTGCTTCACTTTACTCCAGCTTTCTAAAAGGTTTCACACGAGTACTCTACTTTCTGATATCAGGGGACCCTTGTATCCAACTCTCCCACAGCACCCTCATTTTCTTCTCTTAGAAATATTGATAATAAGATGTTTTCCCCCTAAAGTTAATACATAGTAATAAGAAAGGTCCAACAAACTGCAATGGGCCGGGAGAAAAGTCCTTAGACTAGAATAGAATAAAAAGAATTTGATGATGCAGGGGCATAACTATGACCAGCAATTTATGGTGACTATGGTGATATGTGGGCTTCCCAGGTGACAGTGGTGGTAAAGAACCCACTTGCCAATGCAGGAGACATGAGAGATGCAGGTTCTGTCCCTGGGTTGGGACGATCCTCTGGAGGAGGGCATGACAACCCTCTCCAGTATTCTTGCCTGGAGAATCCCATGGACAGAGGAGCCCAGCGGGCTACAGCTCATAGGGTCACAAAGAGTTGGATACGACTGAAGCGACTTAGCATGCACACACATGGTGATATGCTCCAGGATTAAGAGCTTTTAAAGACTTCTTTCTCCCTATGCTAAATGGTCTCAAGTGGCTAATTTTTTTGAGCTATGAAATCCACTTCTAATCTTCTCTTCTCCCTCACTGGGAGGCTATCAACCTTTGCTGCCAGTGTGCCTCTCCCTTTCTAACCTGCTGTTAGCTGAGACACCAGATAACCAGGTTATCAGAGAACCCAGAAGGTGTCTGCTTGAGACTGAACCCTAGGACCTGTTTTTTGACCCTTGGCTCACTCTTCAAGCACCTCTTTTTTCACCCCTCCAGCACTAGGGCTTTAGCTGGCTGGCTTCTCTTCCTTTGACACTGTTGCCAAGTGCTTTTCTCAACCCGGTGCTCTTTTTTCTAGGCTGGCTATGAATATGTTCTGTCTTTAATCTTTACTGTCTCCTCTGAAAAGAGGAGACATAGGTCTGTCTCTTGTGAGAAGTTTACTATGAATCACTACAGAGAAATACAGTGGAAACAAGGAGAAAATGGTTCAGGAAATCTTATAAAATCTCTATTGTGATTTTGCTACTTAATCAGTGTTTACTGACTGCTCTACTTGGATACCCCCAGCAGACTACATGCTCAATTCTTTCCTGACTATACTACAAGCTCCTTGAATGAAGCTATTTTACTTTTGTATGCCCCACACCAAACTGACACACAGTATTCTTGCAGTACATGCCCAAATATCTTAATGATTAAAAATGTCAACACACTGAATTAAAGATGTAATTGAATGAACAAAATTGATTATTGGTACATTTCAATCCAACATCAACTAAATGAATTGCTTGGGAAAGCAAAACCAAGCTAAGATTCACTATTTGAAAGAAAACACTATATGTGCTTTATGAAAAACTCTGTATAAGAGTTTGTTGGTAAACGGATGATTTATCATTTTCATAGCAATAACACAGCACCCACTTTCCTCGTAATAACTAAAAAGAATGAGTTGTCAGTTCTGTCAGAAAGCTAAACCTGAACCTTTGACTCATTGCTTAGTTTTATCATGTTTTCCACAAATAGCATTTTCAGCTGTTTATGAATGCATTTAAAATGAGTTCTGTATCACACAAGAAATACTGAGTATCTTCTTTAAAAACTTAGCTACTAATATAAGTCTCATTTGTAATCTTTCAATTTTGTGACTAAAAATAAAACAAAGTCACACTCAGTGCTTTAGCCTGCTGCTAAGTCACTTCAGTCGTGTTTGACTCTGTGCAACCCCGTAGATGGCAGCCCACCAGGCTCCCCGGTCCCTGGGATTCTCCAGGCAAGAACACTGGAGAGGGTTGCCATTTCCTTCTCCAATGCATGAAAGTGAAACGTGAAAGGGAAGTCACTCAGTCGTGTCCGACTCTTAGCAACCCCATGGACTGCAGCCTACCAGGCTCTTCCATCCATGGGATTTTCCAGGCAAGAGTACTGGAGTGGGGTGCCATTGTAGCTAAAAAGAGGAGAATGGTTGAAAGGAAATTTGTTTTTTTTACGGTGTTAAATTATGTGCTTTAGGAACAGTAAGTAGTGCCATCTCAGAGACACTGTAGCTGGTTTCCAGTCTCCTCTTCCTTTCCTTCAGACAGACTGTTCTTTCTTAACCAACAAGCTTCCCTTTGTTTTGATTTATATCACTAGCTGAGTAACCCCAAAGCACCACACAACATGGTGTGGCGTGAAATGGAAGACTATGAGTGAAAGCAATTAAGAGCTGAAGGCAGCGTTTTGGCACTCAGAACCCAAACATGTACTTACTTTCCACAAGTGATGGATTTTTGAGAAATCCATTTTCGAAGCTGACATACATTTTGATTGTAAAGAAGAAGTTAAGTTCTGAAAAGATCACAGCACCTTGTGGGGAGAGGCTGTTGCAGGTTCTTCAGCTACAGACATCACACCATAAACATGCCCTCTGTTATCCTGTTAAACAACAATTCCATATCATATCTTTCTCAGTCTTCTCTGAACCCCTATCTGTGTTCCATCTCTTTCTCATTCCTCCCACCAATAAACCCACATAACCTGTAGTAGCTGTCTCTCCAAACTCTGAGAATTTAGTACAAGCACAATGCCAACCATACATTTACACACTTGCTGATGGCAGTGCAAATTAGCAATCCTCTAAGAAGAGGAACTGTGTGGCTGGAAGACAAAAGGGGGAAAGAAACTTATTTTTCATCATTTCCTTCATTTCAACCTGTTAAAAAATAATGAAACGTACATTACAAGTCTCTCCTCCTGCCTAAACTGTTCTACTGGTTATCCCTATACTCCATTAGCTTCACCTTCTTCCATGGCCTATTATCATGCCCCAAGTCTTCCATTTCATTAAAAGCAGATAAAATAAAAATTTGAAAATCTCCCTTCCCCAAGACTCTGAGGTCCTTTCTAGCTGCTGCCCTCTGTCCTCAGCCAAGTTTCTTTACAGAGTATTCACTCTCATGTTCTTCCCCTCATCTCTCATTGTTACCACAACGCCACTACAATCTGATCTTTCCTGAAACCAGTTTCCCTTCAGTTGCCAATAGTCTCTGCTAACCAATCTCATCTACCTTCTTAGGTGTTATCTTGGGTTACCTCTGATTCAATATTACTGACCACTCCCTCCTTGAACTTTCCTCCTGTGGCTCTCCCGGAGCCTGCAATTTTACAATGAATGCTCTTTCTCAAACGCCTCCACTGGATCACCCAGCTCCCTTCTTTTGATCCTTAAATGTTGGTATTCCCCAGAATTCCAGTTTTGACCATGTTCTCATTTTTTTTTTCCATGTATCTTTGTACAAACCATTCACCACCACAGAGTAAACCATCTCTTTCATGTTAATAACTCCCAAACAGGCTCTTCAGACCAGACTTCTTCCTGAGTGCCACTCACATTTCTCACAGCTGATCATGATCCATGAAGTGACCCACGGAACCACAGATACCTCCTTTCTCTAACCTTGCTGCATTCAACCCATTATCAATCCCTGTGTAGTATAATACCTATATATATATATACACACACACACATATATATATCTCAAGTGCACTCACTTCTCTTCATCCTCTCTTCCACCATCCTAATTCAAGCCATCATCATCTCTTAGAATATGAAGAACCTAACAGACTCTATTCTTAATCTCCTCTGTATTCTCCAAAAGACAAAAGAATAAAGCTTTAAAAATTAAACTCCTTTAAAAAAAAATTCAAGGATGTCCATAATATACAGAATAAAATTCACACTTCAGATGTCCAAGGTCCAGCCCCGCCTGGCCCCTGACTACTACTGTTCCCTCATCTTGCACCACTCTCCTCCTTGCTCATACTCAGGCACAGGCCTTCTGTCATTTCCTTCCACTTCCTCATCACACTGTCTCCTATCTTGGGCCTTTGCAATTGTTCACGGTACCCAGAATACTCTTCCCTCTTCTATGTTAACTACTTTTACCAGTTCACCTGATCTAAAGTAGACTCCCTGCCACCTTTATTTTCTAACTTTGCATTTAATGTTTCTTTCACAACATGTATTCCAATTTACATCCTGGAAGTCCTCTTCCAGACAGGAAGGAGAAAGGTGCTATCTTCTCCTTTTCCTCTCACTTGCTGACCAGGATGGATATATAATAGCAGGAGCTCAAGCAACTCAATAAATATTTGTTGTTGAAATGAACTATTAACTGAACCTGGTGGGTGAATTCTTTCACCACTAACTTGCATAACTATCAACTTCATTGTTATACAACATAGTGTAACACTCTTAAATTAGACTCTATTTTATCTGAACTACTCCTTCATTCTTCATGACTTGTCAGAAAGCTTTCTAAAGGAAAAGAACTCGCAGTTTGGCAAGCTGACAGAGATATATGGATAAGCTTCAAAGACCTCAGTGATCTTTACAGCATGAATTAGTTCCACTTCTATACCACAGGTAGACTTTGTATGCTCATTTTCTAGCATGAATAAGCCATTTACAGAGTGTAATTAATCAGAATGTCCCCAAGGTTATGTGAGTCAGTAATAAAGCTACAATAAAGTCAGAACATTACATATTAAGAAGCCAGTTATAAAAGAAATGTTAATAAAAGGATCACTATTAACAACTGGTCAACAAGCTGCTTATCGGACTGCTTTCAATAAATGCTGCTTGAATTAAACTACAAGTACTGAAAAGAGATAAAAAGTAATATACAACAGTCTCCGTCTTGAAGGGAAGATAAAGATCTAAGAACTCTAATGGGAAGAGTTCTAATGAGCTCCATGATCTAGATTAGATCTAAGATTTGATGATTTAAGAAATCTGAGAATATAAGATAACACCACCAGATAAGAAATAAGTATTTAATGAGTATTGGAACAGAACTGTTGTATAGATAGTGAGTGGGGCAAGTTC